>NC_081409.1:515156048-515512715 GCF_030272615.1 Cryptomeria japonica
CATAAGTCACTGAACTTGTCGGTGAACATAACCAAAGATCTCCAGAAGGATAAGTGTTAATAAGTGTTGACATCAATGACAAAACCAATGCAACACATCCATAATACCAACAATATCCCCCTTTGGAATTGATGGCAACACAAGATGGAAAAACATCTAAGTGCCAAAACAGAATGCCAAAAACCAAAAACCAACAATCTCCAGAATAGATCAATACTAGAAATCTAAATGAAAAGAGTATATATCACTCCCCCAATAAGTAATCTCTCCCCAAAGTATAATGTATTTTTTTCCATATATATCTCTCCCCCTTTGACATCAAATGCCAAAGCAATATAAATACCAGATACAACCAATTCATAGAACTAATTACAATAACCAATTGTTATAACCAACTACTCCCCCTGAGAAGTAGCTCTCCTCCATCAAAGCCGGAAAAAAGTTTTCTCTGTTAATTTTGTTGGTTTGATGCCAATCATCAGTTGTCTAAGTCTCTACCGGTGAGGGTATAACCCCAAGATGCTCTTTGATATATTCAAAAGTTTCCTTAGGCAAAGGCTTAGTAAAGATATCTGCAATCTGCTCTTTAGTATTCACATAAACCAATCTCACTTCTTTTGCTTCAACATTCTCTTTCAGAAAATTATATTTGATAGAAACATGTTTAGTTTTAGAGTGAAATACCGGATTCTTAGATATATCAATTGTTGTTGAATTATCATAGTAAATGATTGTAGGTTCTTTGCATTTTACCTTTATGTCCTTCAACATATAAGCCTAACCCTGAATATCAGAGATATAGATTTAAGAAGAATAGAGACAAATCATGTTACTATGCTGATGAAGGAGTTACTCATGATTCTAATGAAGAACCGACAGACAATGGATGGGCTTTTGCTGCAATAAAAGAAGATCAACCGGCACCTACTGTTCCACCGATAGAGCAGGCCCTGGCAACTAAAATTGAAGAAAAGGATGAATGGATTATAGATTCCGGATGTTCACATCATATGACTGGTGATAAAAGTAAATTCTTATCTTTTCAGGAATACAATGGAGGTCTAGTAGGATTTGGGGATGACAAAGCTTATTTGATCAGAGGAAAAGGCACTATATCTTTTGATGGTAAGCACAATACTGACAGCGTTTATTATGTTGAAGGTTTGAAGCATAATCTTTTGAATGTTAGTCAATTAGTTGAAAAGGGATTTCAGTTACAATTCAAGAATGGTACATGCAAAATCATGAATAGAACTGGCTTGGAGATTGCAACCAGTAATCAGACTAGAGGTAATATCTTTCATTTGAATAACAGTGAAAAGACATGCTTGATTGCACATATTGATGAGAGTTGGTGTTGGTGTAAATAAATATTCATTATGGATATTATTACACTTTACTTAAGTTAACTTAGGATAATGCATTTCTTCGTAGTTTGGATTGAGACACTTAGGGAAGTGTGCACATAGGGATACAACTTGTAGGAGAAATTCCACCTTTTGTGGTCTTGTTTTGTTGTTGCACTCCACATTCGATGGGTCATCCACCTCTTGTGGAATATTATATTATTTCTCCTACCTACCCCTAGTATTTCTTACCTACCCTTGTTTCTTATTGAGCCACATGTCATGATTGTGTGCTCGTACATCCATATGGCCTTGCCTATATAAGAAGGCCTATATTTATTGTATTGGTGAATCCAGTTGATCATTTTCATATTGATGAGAATATAGTTTGTTCTTGTCATTCTTTTGTCTCTATTTTTATACTTTTCATTGTGCCCTTGATCTTGGCAAAATCTCACATGGTATCAGAGCCATTGGGGCTTCATTGATTGGTTTTTGGAGACATCATGGAAGGCTTCTATTTTCAGATCTGAGGAACTGCATTTTTTAGAGGCATCTTGGAGCATTTTCGACCTCACCATTGCGTCCGGGAGGCCGTTTCCATAAAAATCGAGTATAAATTTGACCTATTTTGGCGAAAATCATTTTTTGGGTGTGGAGGAAATTTTCTACCCAATTCGGGCAGTATGGTACGGAATTTTCGGATTTTTTTTCAAAAAAAAAAAAAAAATTGAAAATTATTTTTGGGATTCGTACCTTCCACCTAGTCAGCAGCGTGCAGTTAGCGCCCAGTCAGCAGCACCCAGTTAGCGCCTAGTTAGCATTTTCTTTGGAAATTTTTAGACCCCTCTCCGTTGAGCAGTTTGGATTTTTGGGTCAACTTTGGAGGCCCATAACTTGCTCAATTTTGCTCCTTTTTGGTGCAATTTTTTTTTATTTGGGCTAATTTTTCGTGCTCTTTGCAGTGGTGTGGTTATTTTCTGGTTTTGGTGCATAGGTTTTTCGGAATTTCCAGATTCTCTCAGCTGTACCTGTCTAATCCTCAACTTTGCAACTTCAAAGGCCTCGTTTGAGCTCATACGAACTCCTTTTTAGGTGCCCTTTTTTTTTAAAGTGCATTTTTTTTCATCTACTTTCATAATCTATGATCATATTTCAAAGATTTTAAGTAGAAATTGTACTTTCAGATATTGGTCTTATTTGGCCTATTTGGTACTTGTAAATTGCTTGGATATTAGTTTAGATCTCTTACATTATTAGTTTGAGTCTCTTTTGGCCTTATTGAGGTAGTTGTAAAATTGAAATCAGAAGTCCACTTTGCCATTTTTTGCAAGTGGCCCATTGTACATGCACTAAGTATAAAGTGCCAAATCATCACTTTTTTTTTTTTTTGGGGGGGGGGGGGGGGAAGGTTCTTTGATTGAGTGAATTTGGGGGGGTGTCTTGCGTGATTGTGTCTCTCTTTCCTTGTTCTATTTCATTTTTGTTGCAATGAGTCCTCATAAATTTCCACCTTTAACTCCACATAATTATGCATCATGGAAAATTAAAGTATGGAGCAAATTAATGGAAAAAGGTCTCACGCATTACATAGATGGAACAATAGCAGCAGCACCTAATCCTAAAGTTGATACTAATGCTCAGTTAGAATGGCTCACTAAGAATTGCATGGCTCTTGGAACTTTGCACAAGTATGTATCAGATGACCTCATCTTTCATATTGAGAAGTGTACTACAATCAAAGATGCTTGGGATATGTTTCAGAAATTGTATGGTCAAGTTGATGAAATTAGAGGTTATAAGATTGACAATGAGCTCACCAACTTGGATCCCAAGACTTTTGATACAATCCAAGATTATGTCACCAAAGCAAATGAGCTAAGAGCAAAGCTTAAGGATTGTGGAATTGACAAAAAAGATGCTCAGTTGATATTCAACTTGTTGGACAAGCTTTCACCAAAATATGCAACATTTGTGTCTAGCTTCCAAACTCATCGTTTGATAGTGGGGAGTTCCTATGTTATGCCTTCATTTGATGCTTTCACAGAAATGTTGATATTGGAACAATCTAAGTTGTTGAACATGGGGTTTCTCAAGTCTTCAAAGTCCAAGGCTTTGGTGGCTAATCAAGGGAATCAAGGAAGTCAAGGCAAAGATTCCAACAAGAAGAAGAAGCAATCTAAGTCACAGCCACAATAGGAAAAAGGACAATCATCCTCTCCATCACAGGGCGATTTTTCATCCTCTTCCAAGAAGGGGACACCACCTAAGAAGGATAAGCCAACTTGTGCATATTGTAAGAAGTATGGTCATGATGAGCATCGATGCCACACAAAGAAAGTTGATGAGTTAACTAATCTTCTTAAGAAAAACAACATCAACTTTCCATCCGCCTACACAAAGAAGGATTCATCTCCTTCCTCTTCCTCACAGTCTAAGGGAAAAGGGCAAGCATTTGTGGCTACAACAAGTTCTTCACAGCAGTGGATACTTGACTCAGGTGCCTCATATCACATGGGTTCTACAAAGGAGCAGTTTTCTTCATTGAAGCCATCTAAGGTACCTCACATTTACATAGGTGATGATACACAAGTAGAGGTTGAAGGGAAAGGTTTAGTTGACATGGATGATGGAACATTTGAGAATGTTCTCTATGTTCCTAACTTGTCTACCAACCTTCTCTCTATCTACCAAATCACTCACTATGGGAATGGGAAAAAGGTTGAGTTTACACCAGATTCAGTTGTGGTAAAGGAACTTGATGATGATGCCTTGGTAGCAGTGGGACAAGTCAATGACAACTCAAGGCTTTATTCATTCTCCCACTTTGTGCCAAGTTCACCTTCTAGGGCCTTGCTTATTCATTCAAATTCTGAAAGTAAGCTATGGCATGAGCGGTTTGGTCACCTCAACTACCGCTATCTTCAGCAGCTCAGCACTAAAGACATGGTCACAGGTCTACCTTGAATTAGTTTTTTAGAGGGTGTATGTTCAAGTTGTTCCATGGGCAAGCATCCCGAGGAGAAGTTTGATAAGGGGAAAGCTTGGAGAGCTTTGGAAGTTCTTCAACTTGTTCACAGCGATGTAGCAGGTCCATTTCCAGTACCTTCATTTAGCAAGGCCCGCTATGTCCTCACCTTCATTGATAACTACTCCTGCTTCACTTGGGTCTACTTTCTTATTCATAAGAGTGAAGTATTTGATAGATTTCAGGACTTCAAGACTCGTGTGGAGAAGCAATCCGGGAAAGTGGTGAAGATTCTTCACACAGATAATGGAAGGGAATATGTGAAAAAAAGACTTGAGGATTTTTGTACATTTGAGGGGATTGATCTTCAGCATTCTGTCACATACACTCCACAACAGAACAGAGTTGCAGAATGCAAGAATAGAACTCTCAAAGAAATGGCTAGTTGTATGATTCATGCATGTTCTCTTGATCCCGCCTTTTGGGCCGAGGCTATCAGTTGTGCCACACACATCCAGAATTGGGTTCCTCACAAAGATTTGCAAGGTATTACTCCTTTTGAAGCTTGGGTTGGTAGGAAACCGATTGTGAGACATTTCAGAGTCTTTGGGTGTCCAGCATGGGCTTGCATACCTCCGCAGAAACACAAGGCATTGGAGCCACAAAGTCAACCTTGCATATTTGTTGGATATCCAGAGGGTGTTAAGGCATATAGATTGATGGATCCTGAGACACATGAGGTGTTCATTAAGAGGAGTGTTCACTTTGAGGAAAGCTCTCCTAGCTTAGCCTCTCTACCTCCTCCATCTTACTCCATTGTGGATAGTGATGTTAGTGATTCAGATGATGAGACTCCTTCAACTTTGACTCGTAGGGTTACACCTCCGTAGGGTCCACTTGCAATTGAGGAGCCTTGTTCTCCACCTTCATCTAGACCTCATTGGGCTCGACAGACACTTGAGTCTGCGGGTTCTCTTGTTAGGGATCCTTTAGATACATGGAGAACTCGATCACAGCATCAAGATCTTCCATATGCATTCATTGCTACCGCTTCCGATCCACAGACATTTTGGGAAGCATCAGGGGTTCCTGAGTGGGACCAAGCTATGGAGGAAGAGTATAGCTCCTTGATGAGGAACAACACATGGGATTTAGTCCATCTCCTTAAGGGGAGAAAGATGGTTCGATGTAAGTGGATCTATTGGACCAAGTATGCTGCGGATGGTAGTGTGGATAAGTATAAGGCTTGGCTTGTTGTGAAAGGTTTCTCTCAGGTTGCAAGTGTTGACTATACTAAGACTTTTGCGCCCATAGCCAATATGAACTCCATTCGCTTGACACTTGCTATTGTTGCAGCTCATGGTTGGGATGTACATCAGATGGATGTGAAGAGTGCTTTTCTTCATGGTGACCTTGATGAGGAGATTTATATGGAGCAGCCATAGGGTTTCATCCAAGATACTTCCTTGGTTTGCAGACTAAGGAAATCTCTCTATGGCCTTAAGCAGGCCCCCAGGGCTTGGTATACCAAGATGGATTCCTTTCTTCTCTCAACAGGGTTCACCAGGTGTCATTCCAATCTGAATGTCTATATTTTGTGACAGGATGACTCTCACTTGATACTTGTGCTCTATGTTGATGATTTGATCATTACAGGGAGTACCGCATCCATCATTAGCAGGGTCAAATCTACTTTGCATGACAGATTTGCTATGACTGACTTGGGTCTTTTGCACTACTTTCTCGGGATAGAGATTTCACAGTCACCTTCTAGGATTACACTATCGCAGCCCAAGTATGCTCTTGATCTACTTGCATGCTTTGATATGGTTGATTGTAAGCCTGCACCGACTCCCTTTCTTTCAGGAGTCAAGCTTGAGGCTCAGTGTTCTTCTCCACCAGTTGATGCCACTTTGTATCATCAACTTGTGGGTAGTCTCATCTACTTGACCCATACACGCCCTGATATTTCATTTGCAGTTGGCATGGTTTCCCACTTCATGCGGGAACCACATGAGCTTCATTGGAAAGCCGCCAAACGCATCCTTCATTACATTCAGGGTACACATCACTATGGGATTCACTATGCAGCAGGCACAGGACTTCGCTTTGTTGGTTACACAGACTCTGATTGGGTTGGCGATCTTGATGATCATAAGTCTACTTCCGGTTACAATTTTCACCTTGGTTCAGGCCCCATTTGTTGGCAGAGCAAGAAGCAGCATGATATTGCTCTTTCTTCGACTGAGGCTGAGTATCGAGGCGCTATTAATGCAGTGACTGAGACCATTTGGCTTCAGCAGATTCTCACAGAGTTTGGGTTCACCACTCCATGGTCATGCGATAATCAGAGTGCTATTGCTATCTCGAAGAACCCGGTCCAGCATCAGCGGACCAAACACATCGAGATCCATATGTACTATATCCGAGAGTTGATTCAGGAGCAGGTCATTGATTTGCAATATTGTCCTACAGCGGAGCAGGTTGCAGACATATTCACCAAACCTTTCACCGAGAGTAAGTTCCAGCAGTTGTGAGCTCTCTTGGGGGTGCAGGATGTGTCATTAGGGGGGGTCAGCTGACTTCTCCTTCCTCTCTTATGGGGGGGACTTTTTCCTGTTTGAGGTTTTGTCCTTCTTCTTTGAGAGTCTTTTGTACTTTCATCTCTCTTTTGGGGGGGAGTTTTTTCCCACCGGGTTTTCTCCTTTTCTCCATTTGTGAGAGATTGCATTGCATGGTTTTGCTTGCATTTACATATTGTACATGGGTACCTATCATGTCCTAGTAGTCGGGACCCATCTTGCATTGTTGACTTGAGTCTTCATTCCCCTAAGTTGCACTTAAGGGGGGGTGTTGGTGTAAATAAATATTCATTATGGATATTATTACACTTTACTTAAGTTAACTTAGGATAATGCATTTCTTCGTAGTTTGGATTTGAGACACTTAGGGAAGTGTGCACATAGGGATAGAGCTTGTAGGAAAAATTCCACCTTTTGTGGTCTTGTTTTGTTGTTACACTCCACATTCGATGGGTCATCCACCTCTTGTGGAATATTATATTATTTCTCCTACCTACCCCTAGTATTTCTTACCTACCCTTGTTTCTCATTGAGCCACATGTCATGATTGTGTGCTCGTACATCCATATGGCCTTGCCTATATAAGAAGGCCTATATTCATTGCATTGGTGAATCCATTTGATCATTTTCATATTGATGAGACTACAGTTTGTTCTTGTCATTCTTTTGTCTCTATATTTATACTTTTCATTGTGCCCTTGATCTTGGCAAAATATCACAATTGGTTATGGCATAAAAGACTGTGTCATGTGAATTTTGATTGCATTATAAAGATTTGTTCATCTAAGGCAATAAGGGATTTACCTAAGATTGTAAAACCTCGTAATCTGGTATGTAGGTAATGTCAAATAGGAAAGCAAGTTAGGACAACTTTTAAGAGTATTTCTGAGAAATCCAATAATGCTCTTGATTTAATTCATACTGACTTGTGTGGTCCGGCAAGAACAAGAAGTTTATATGTTCTTTTAGCTTCTTCTCTTAATCTTGCATATCTATCAGGACATCTAGATGCCATATGAACAACTTTATTGCAGTTAAAACATTTAAATGGTGCTTTACCTTCATACTTACTACCAATAGGACCTTCAGGCATTTTCCTTGCAAATAGTGCTTCAAGTTCTTCTAGTTCTTCATTTTCCTTCCTGATATCTTCAATTTCTCTTGCATAAAGTGCTTTCCAATCAGATTTATCAAATGATGATGATGATGATGCAGATGATGATGCTTTCAAGGCTAAATTTGTCTTAATTGTAGCAACAGGACCAAATTCCTCAAGCTCAAATGCTAAAAGTTTTCCAACCAAGGTATCTCTAGATATTGATGTATTTGGCATTGTTCTCAACTCATTAATAGCAGTTACTTTCATTTTGTATGTCGGTGGTAATGCTCTCAAGACTTTAGAAACAATTTCATCTTCACTTAAGGAACCTCCACAATATTGTATTCCCAAAACAATTTCATTAACCCTTTCCATAAAAGCAAAAATTCTTTCATCTTCTTCCATTTTCAGATTTTCATACTGGACCCAAAAGCATTCTAGTTTTGCAATTTTGATAGTGGTGTCTCCTTCATTCAATGTCTCCAATTTATCCCAAATAGATTTAGCAATAGATCGATCTGATAATCCCATGATTTGCTTATCTGACAAGGTGCTCAAGGGTGCTTCTCTTGCTTTGCAATCATTCTCTTGATCCTTACCCAATGTTGGTGGACTAGGTTGATTTTGTGTAGGACCAACATATCCATTCTTTGTAACATCCCATATGTCTTTTCCAATACAATTCAGATGTGTCTCCATTCTGATCTTCCATATACCATAGTTAGTTCCATCAAGTTTCAAACTGTCCTTCCTGAAAAAGTCAGTTGTCATAGAATCTCCTCAAGTTGTTAAACTTCTGCAAAAAGAGGACTTAGCTTTGATACCAATTGTTAGGACCCGGAGGCAACTGAGAGGGGGGGGGGGGGGGGTGAATCAGTTGTCTATTAATTTCAACCAAATATAACTTAATCAAACTTAATACTTAATACTGGTAAACCAAACTTAATGTTGGTTGACAAGTTAGCAGTTAATATTAATACCGGTGAAACTCAATGCATATAATAGAAAGAGAAACAACATACACAACACATAACACAGAGATTCATACGTGGAAACTCTGTAAGAGGAAAAACCATGGTGAGAAACCTTACCCACAATAAGATGATACTACTACAAATAATATGTGTATACAAATGGGGTCTGCACATGCAGAAAAGCCCATAGCCTAGAGCTCACTGCTCAATCACAAAATAGGAGTCACATTGACTACAATTGGATGATTAAATCCAATGATAATGTACTACTCAAAGTAGCATCTCCAATGCTGGATTCACTACCGATTAAGCTCTGATAATCACCTTCAAACCTTCCTTGAACCTTCTCTATGGTCTGCTGATATGATCTTCAATACTCGCACATACCATGTTACAATACCACACTTCCTTACTTCATCTCACAAATGAGACCTTACATATATACCAAAACCTAAGACCAAATGTGTAGGTTATCTAATTAAGAATATTACAATTAAATCAATTATAGATAAGTCAAGATGTGATGCATCATGTTGGCTCAATATATTTACAATAATATCCAATTGATTAAATCATCTCCATAATATGTCGTGCTGATTTGGAATAGATAATGCATGTCAGTCCATAACCTAGAACAATTTGCCGGTAACAACAAATATGTCAACCCGATTAGACCAATAACCAAAATACAAAAACCAAGTCTCCAAACCATGTCTTTGACATAACCAAGTGATCTCCAGATGATAACAAGTCATCCTCAGTGTCGATGTACAATATAACCTATTAGTGAGCAATATACCAGTGACTGTGCATAAGTCACTGAACTTGCCGATGAACATAACCAAAAATCTCCAAAAGGATAAGTGTTAATAAGTGTTGACATCAATGACAAAACCAATGCAACACATCCATAATACCAACAATAACACTTGTCGACGTTCATCTAGCAGCTTGAGTTCTTGCAATCTAGATATTTTGTAGTCTTTATCAGTAATAAGACCTTGCATAGAAACTCTCAAAGAAGGTATTTCCACCTCAATAGGCAAGACTGCTTCGGATCCATACACCAAAGAAAAAGGTGTATCCCTAGTAGGTGTTCTGATACTTGTTCTATAAGCCCATAGTGCAGGATTGAGCTGCAGATACCAATCCTTTCTAGATTTGTTGATCGTTATTTGCAAGATAGTCAGCAGATTTTTGTTAGATGCTTCAACTTGTCCATTACCTTGAGTGTAGTATATGGATGACCAATGTTGTTTTATTTTGAACTTTTCATGGAGCTCATCTAGATCTTGTTTTTGAACTGCCCTCCATTGTCAGTCACAATTGAAGAGGATGTCCCATACCTGTAGATGATGTAGTTAAGGATGAACAGAGCTACTTGTTTACCGGTTGCTTTGATTAGCTGAACCACTTCAACCCACTTAGTGAAGTACTCAGTGGCGGTTATGATAAACTTGTGTCCATTAGAAGATGTAGGATAGATTTGGCCAATAAGGTCAAACGGCCATTGTTGAAAATGCCAATGTGTGATGAAAGGTATTAGATCCCTTGCTAGAGCATGTATGAGATTTCCATGTAGCTGACACTTCTCATAGGTTTTAGAAAATTTTATAGCATCTTTCTCCATATCTAGCCAGTAGTAGCCAGCCCCTAGTAGTTTCTGAGCCAGAGTAAGACCGTTTGAATGAGATCCACAAATACATTCATGGACTTCAAATAACGCGATTTGGGACTCTTCAGTTTCTACACACCTAAGCAAAGTACTATCCAAACCTCACCTATATAGATCATTAGCGATGATGACATGCTATGAAGCGTTTTGAATTAGGTTTCTTTTCTCATTACGCATAAGATTAGCAGGGACAATTTGGTCATGCAAGTAAGTAAATGTGACTATAGCAAGATGAATCATGTCCAATGATAGAACAGACCATCTGGGACTCAGGAGAATCATATGCAGGATAATGTAACTCTTCCACCAGGAATTCAAAGCGAAACTCAGATTCTTGTAGTTGTGGTATACATGCCAAGGTAGCCATAGCATCTACTGCTCTGTTTGTTGATCTGGGAATCTATTTTGATTAATTAAAAAAGCAGGTTTTCAAGACCCAAAACCTTTAATATAGGAGATTAAAATAAGACACCAAAAAGTCCAGTGCTTAAGAGCCACATACAAAATGACTGGCAAAAAAGACAGCAAACCAAAAGGATAGCAAAACAAACAACAAAGAAACAAAGAAAGCGCTGCACAATAATTTTCTTCAATAGGTCCTCTGCCTTTATCACCAGCTCGTCGTAAGTGGCCCTGACAGCTTTAAGGTCCTCCAAATCCTTGTTAGGTTTCTTTTCCTTCTTTTTACCTCTGGTACGGCTTCTAGGACCTTGAACTTCCCCTGTTCCTTTAGTTTCTGGGTCAATGTCTAGGATTTCCTTTTCTTCATCCAGTTTGCTGATGAGAGTGTTGATGATCTGGGAATCTGTTGAAATGATACAAATGTAAAGTATTTCTTGAGGCCATCAACCAATATTTTATAGGGAATCTATTGAAATGATACAAATGTAAAGTATTTCTTGAGGCCATCAACCAATCTTTTATAGGGAATCAGTTTCTCATTCCGAGTCTGATATATATCATTGATTTGATTGATAATCAGCTGAGATTCTCCATAGATGTGTAGCTCAACAACCTTCCATTCAATAGCTAGCTTGATTCCATTTACCAAAGCTTCATATTCTACAAAATTGTTTGTGCAAGGAAAGAGAATCTTGTAAGCTGTTGGGATTGAATATCTTTGAGGAGTGATAAAAAGTATTCTGGCGCCAAAACCTTGTTGAGTGAAAGACCCATCAAAGAACATTTTCTAGAATCGTTGAGTAAGGTGTATGATGGATTCATTTGAAAATTCTATGTGCAAAGGGTGATTGTCTTCAAGTGGAGGATCAATAAGTTGATCTGCAATGACTTGTCCTTTGATAGATTTGCATTCTATATAATCAATGTCAAATTTTATAAGAACCATGACCCATTTAGCCAATCTCCCTGTAAGTGTTGCTTTGCTGAGAAGATGTTTGAGCGGATCAATCTTAGCCACCATCTTGATAGAATGTGCTAGCATGTAGTGTCTTAGTTTCTATGATTCAAAGACCAAAGCTAAACAAGATTTCTCTATGATAGTATAGTTCATCTCATAGGACACCAAGGTCCTACTGATATAGTATATAGCTCTTTCCTTTTTATTCTCATCATGTTGTGCCAAAAGTGCCCCCAGTGATGTATCAGTAGCTGATATGTAGAGAATCAATGGCTTGCCTTGAATTGGTGGCATCAATATAGGTGGATTAGAAAGATATTCCTTGATTTTCTTTAGATGTTGTTCACAATCTTTATTCCAGTTCTATATAACTCCTTTTCGTAATGCTTTTTTGAATGGTTGAGCCTTATCTGCTAGCTGAGAAATAAAGCATCTTATTGATTGGAGCTACCTTTGTAAACTTCTCATTTGACTGACATTCTTTGGAGGTGGCATTTCCATGATAGCCTTAACTTTTTATAGATCCACTTCAATTCCTTTCACTGAAACAATGTATCCTAGGAGCTTACCAAATATAACCCCAAATGCACATTTCTTGGGATTTAGTCTGAGTTTGATTTTTTTCATCCTATCTAATATTGGACCTAGTTCTGATAGGTGTGTTGATCTTTTCATAGATTTAACTAGAGTATTATCAACATAATCCTCCATGTTTTTGTGCATCATATCATGAAAAGATGTTGTTACAGCTCTTTGATAGGTAGTGTCTGCATTCTTTAAGAGGAAGGGCATTACATTCCAGCAAAAGGTTCCCCCTGCACATGCGAATGTTGTTTTCTCTTGATCCTCATGTACAATTTTGATCTGATTATATCCAGAAAAACCATCCATTAAAGAGTACATTTCATAGCCAGCAGTCATTTCCATGATCATATCTATATTGGGTAGTGGAAAATCATCCTTTGGACAAGCTTTGTTTAAACCTCTTAAATCTATGCAAACACATATTGATTTGTCAGGTTTGGAAATAGGTACAATATTAGATATCCACTCGACATAATCAATTTCTCTAATGAATCCAAATTTTAGTAATTTTTCTAGCTCAGCTTTAACAAATAATGCAACATGAGGATGCATTTTTTGGAGCTTTTGCTTAATAGGTTTAACTCTGGGAGTGATAGAAAGATGATGCATTATGAGGTCAGGATCCAGACCCGACATATCAGCATATGTCCATACAAAATTGATCTTCTTTTCCATGAATAAATCATAAAATTCTTTTAGTTATTCGGATGACAAGGATTCAGTTACATGTATGGTCTGCTGAGAATCTTTTGTACCAATTTTTACTCGCTATGTAGGTTCAATTAGCACTGATGATCGCTCTTGAAAGTGATCGGGAAAAATGTCAAGTATCTCACTTTCAAGCACCTCAAAGAGGTTTTCACCATTAGATATGTCCTTTATTTTTACAATTTTTGATTCTGACACTGCCACAGTGTGGTTTTCGCCATTAGAACTCTTATTTTTCTTTTTTTGATTTTTGCGACTAAGATACTTGACATTTGTTGTTGTCATGTTCTAACTTTTTTCACTGGTGGAAGAGTCCATTTGTTCAAATGCATTAAGATAATAGGCTAATGTATAGTCATTGGCAAAGGTAGGTATATTCAAAGGTTGATCTTGGAGAGTACAGTCAATAAGCTTAGGATGTATCAGGGATAAAGATTTAACAGATTCAAGGGAATTCATGGTATTATCATCATAACCTTGGACCGACAAGTCAAGTTATATAATACTACCTTGCGTAAGTGTCTTGAGATCAGGAAGAGTTAGAGCATAATTATCAAAGTTTACGTTAGTATCCAGGGAACCTAACCCAACAGACCTACCACTAGCACCATACTCTACTTTGGATTGGACTACATATCATGGTTCGACACTAACAGGTTCAATAGATAGAGTTTTTACATTCATGATGAAGTAGTCATAGTTTGGTGTTGAATAGGTAATACCATAAATAGATCTTATTTTAGAGTGATCAAATTTAGAAGATGAAGCCTCTGCCTCTTCTTCAAGTGGCTTAGTGAAAGTATGTATAGTATCAATATCTACATCTTTGATGCTGCAAGTTCCTTCATGATTTGGTTCAATGATCACTTTTAGTTGACATACTTATTGACATAACGTTGTTGACTCTATTAGTCTATGTCGTCTTTTCCATTCAACTTCCTCTGGACTAATGACCAGCCCTGCTTCTGTAGCCTCCAATTCTTCATTTATAGTCCCATACCTGATTTTCTCTATCTCATTAGAGGGAGATATAGTAGGTGAATAATTTTCTTGAGCTCTTTCTTCTTTCAAATGTTGTTCATAGTCTTCTTGTCTTTTTAGTCTAATTTTCTCTATTTACTTTTGTAGTTTTAAGCACACTATTTCTTGTTCTACATCTATGATATCACTAGGTTCTTCAGGAGTTTCTTTAGTAGATGCATCTGATAGAGACTCTAGAAGCCATTCATACTCATTCGATTATGTTTCTAAATCATCTACTTAAATTCTTCCTATGTATGTGACCAGAATGTTCAGTGGTGCAAACAATTCTTCAATTCCTTCCATTTCTTCTCTCATATCTTCTGGGATTTCCACTCCTTGTAGTGTCACTGCTGATACAATTGGAACTTGATTACAAGCTGCTTATTCTCTCTTTATTGCCAGTTCTTCTTGTTCTTTTTCATACTCTTCCTAAGTTTGTTGAGTATTTACTTCTTGTGATGTTGAAGGTAGTATCTTTTTCCTCCACTTAGACTGATGATGAGAAGTATGTTTTTGATCTGATGACTCCTCTAAATGGTATACAAGTCTAGCTTTATCATTTGTAAACTTAGTTTGTAGCTAAATAGGTTCAACAATACCTTCTTGATGCTTTCCCAAAGGACCAGTACCTGAATATCCCATGTGTTGAATCATCTTAGCATGGACCATATTATTCAGGGGAAATCTCACAGTGTTGCACTTCTTTGTTTTCACTATCTTCTTTAAAAATCCATTTGAGAACAACCTCATCTTCTATTTCATCTGTAAGGGAAGTAGAGGAATGTACGAAAATACCATCATAAATGATATTTGGAGTTGAAGTTTCTGGCTTCATAGCCTCATATGGTTTTCCTGACTGTCGTGGTGATGGTGGAAGAGACATTAATGAAAGTATAGGTTATATCTTGTATCCATCCATTCCAGTTGTTGGTCCTCACAACTGAAATAACAACTAGGTAATAAAAAGTCAATTTGGGGATTGGACATCCTTACTGAACAACTAGCTTTCTTGTGGCAAAGGCTCATTTACTTTATCGACTAGGGACGTAAACTTGAAACGAGCCAATAGTGTATGTGCACTAAGTTCTTATCGCAACCATTCTATCCTATTGTAGGAAAGGGAATTCTCTGAAATAAATGTGCAAAAACATAATGAACTAATACTTAATCAAAATTCACAACTGAAAATAACTTAAGCAACTACTACCAAATGATAATGTTTTGGCAAGCGGGTAGGAACTACTCTCCCATTGTGGTTGCAAGAATAGACACAAGAACTGTTTCCAGTGGTTGCAAGAATAATCAAATGCTGAAACAACAACTATTGCAAGATGGAAATTAACTGAAAAACACAAAGGAATACTCACCAAGTGGGGCCCCTTGAGTGAGTATATCCAGAACTCTTAGATTGCAACTGTTAAGCTCAAAATAACATTGATCTCTGTATTCCAAATTGACTATAAAAATACATGTCTAAAAGATGGGTATTACAAATTCTATGGTCGTTCTATATCCTTGAGAGGAGATATAGACCTTTTAATTATATGGAAACTTATAACAGATTCCTAACTAGTCAACCCATATTCCAACGAAATAGGTGAATAGATTTTACTAAAGAAGAAGTCAGCGTAGGAAAACAGAACAACATTTGTCATACAGTTGAGAAGATATAGCATGACTCACTTCCTAGAACTAAGCTCCATTAAGAACAATTATAAATGTCTCATAAACCATTCTGCTGAAGAAGCAGTCAAGTGGCTTCGATCTTCTTCAATGATTCTTTTCTTTGACTGGGTCTGCATTGTGGCAATATGTTTGATGTTCCTTTAAACCGTCAATCAGTCTTTCCTTCTTCTTGGTCGACCCCACATCATGATGTTAACGTGCACAAAGAGCATGTGTATATACTAATGTTAACATGATATAAATTAAACCATAATTAAGATTGATTTAGATATTTTGCATAGATAAACCATTTAGAAATCATTATATGACAACCTTAAATATCAGACAAATCAGTTCCAAAAATACTTAAAAAGGCATCAACTAGGAGAGTATCTTGATCCAAATATCATCTAAACACAAGACCTAGGCAGGAATACTATGACAAAAATCTATCAAAATAATGCCATTATTTGGGCTCATCATCTCCCCCTAGCCTAACTTCTTGTTGATCCTCCAGCAATAGGAAAATTCTGAATTCTGGCATTGATTCTGAAATTGCCAGGGGTAACCTGCCCAAAACCTTCTATAGACAAACTCCAGAAGAATCCTTTCATCTTTTCCAATTGTGTCCACCTGGATTTTTCTGTTGATTCACTATATGGTGGGTCACTATCCCTACATCCCATTAGTGGCCATAGGAGGATTGGAGGCTGAAAACTAAGGGTAACCAATGTCTTCCTTTCATTCTTCCCAAGTGTATATCTTTGGGTGCTCTCTTCAGTGTTGCATGATAGTTTTGCAAGGAGTGTGGCTCGGATTGCTTCAACTCATTTGATAGGCAATTCCAATGCTGGACCAAATGTCCTATTGCTACATGTCCTTCTCCTATAACCATTTTCTCATATTCGTTATATACTTCTTCTCTTAAGGGCAAAATGTCTTTCTCGAAATCTGGATGATATACAATCTTCTGCTAGTCAAATTAAAGTCTTCTTGGCTCTCTTGATTCAACCCTTAATGGCAATGAAAGGTCAAGTTCTTCCTTTCAATGTATCAAGAACAACATAATTATGTAAATAAAATTCATAGAGAAGATTCTTGATGGTTGTAGGAGATGTTTGATAAACATGATAGAATTCCTCCGGTGTCTGCAAAGAGAGACTTAGATCCCTGACAATTCTCATCAGCTAGAAACAAATATGTTTGTTCCTTTGAATATAGAGAGTAAACTCGAGGAGGTGCTCAGTATTGCATTAGCTATGGTACCAAAGTGGCTACCATTTCCACCTTAGTTTTAAGTTGAGCAATCTCCTCATCTTTTTGTTTAATGATCTTCTTCTATTGGTTAATTATCCTTTGCATTTCTGCTTTTTCCAATTCTCATTCCTGGTAAAGAGCAAGTGCCACTACATGACTGGTAAGAGAAGTTGGTGGTCTATGAATAGGTTCTTTAGGCTTCGTCTTTTCAACTCTGCTTCCTGCTTTAACAACCTACTCTACGGTGGATGTTAAACTATCAAGCCCATCAAAACCTACTTCTTCCTGCAGCTGCTCATGAAGGTTTTGCAGCTCTTCTTCTTCATCTTTTTCTTCTTCCCTTCAGAGTTCCTTAGGTGGAGAAGAAGGAACATCACTCTGGGGTGGATTGTGTGGCTCTTATTCTAGAGAATCAACCAAAATGGTGATATTCGACTCCTCTGATTGTTCCTGATCTTTAGGCTTTTTCCGGAGCCTACCGCTTCTTCTCTTAGATTTTTCTTTAGTGGTTGCAGGATTGCTTCCTATAGCTAATTCCACAAATACTTTAGTGGTTGTAGGAGAAACCCTTTTTGTGACTTTCCTTTTCTTCGGAATAGGAAAGGCTAAATCCCCAATTTAACTTTTCTCCTCCTTTTCTATGTCAATTTGTTTCCCTTTTCCTTTTTCTCTTTGTGCAGCAGCCCTAGTTTTCATTAGGCTTTGTGAAGGAACCCTTGCTGAGGATTTTTCTTGTAAGGGTTCCTCTACTTGAGGAACATTTTTCTCTGGCAATATCCTAGAGGATGAGGGTTTAATAGGGGAACCAAGTCTTTCAAAATTTTCAAATTTTTCCCTCTTGAGATGGAAGCGGTTCCACTGGACCCGCATTATCTACCCCCTAAATCTTCTCATTTCCACAAATTCATTCCAAGACATCGGAGAGACATCTCTTAAAGATATTTCAACCAACAGCTTAATCGGACAATGATAAGAAATAGAGTGAGGCCTACCTTTCTGTGTTTCTGTTGCGCTTATGGAAAGAAGATTGTACAATATGTTTGGAACATTCATCCTTCTCCCATGGCGTAGATGACTCAAAATCTTGAAATGATGGGAATGTAGAAATGAGAATCTTCCTTCACAATTTAAATACTTCAAGACATATAATGCTACTGCTCTCCATTTAGGCGGAAGAGATTCTCGTTTATCTCCTTGTCTATCTATTACCAAAGGTGGGTCTCCCTGTCGTGTAAACTCTACTCTTGCACTACGTGTGTCCTTATATTCAGGGTATTTTTCTCTGTCTACTGGCAACCTAGTTACTTCCGCAATCCATTCCTCTATTACCACAACTCTCAACCCTTTTACCTGGGCTTCTCCATCAAAAAATGTACAGGTAAATTCCCTTGCAATTTCCTTATTAAACTCAGTCAGCTTCAGAAAATAATCTAGCCACCCACTATTGCGAAATACTAGCTCACAATCTTAGTCTTGGAGAAGGATTTCATGAACTGTCAGTTCATGACGAACAGGTGGACCACTCATTGCAACAATAATACTCTCAACTTACCAATGGTGTAAATATGCCCAATTTTGCAACTTAAATATGCTTTTATTTGGTCGGAACCCAGCTGCAATTCTAAAATAACTCAAGGAAGACAAAAGGACAGAGTAAATAGTATCACCTCAAACCAAAAATTTAAAAAATTTAAACTCAATCTGAGATGACATAAGAATTATCTTCTAAAATAATTCACATCATACTCCCCCCCCAAACCTAAGGTTTAACAGGTGTCCACACATGCGAAGGATGACTGAAAAGGACACTATGCAAATATCATGATGATAGGAAATATGGTTTAATTATATACATGTAACAAAATATAAATACACATGAACATACCTAACATCGTGTGATAATGATTACAGCTGAATTAATTTTATTATATAGGAAGTGGAACAGCCATGCACGGAAAGTGAGGTGGAAATGAATGAAGGAAGTGGAAGCAAATGAGTGAATGATTAAATGGAATATTTATTGCGTAGAAATGTACTTCCACCGGATATGGAAGTATTTATTATGAACGTGCAACAAAGATTTAGGATGAAGAGGTATCGACAAATCCACCACCTATTGCTACAGGAATCTCGGGATTTTATGGTGTAGAGAACTGCTACAGGAATTCCTCCCTGGAAAGAGGCTTGTGGTAGAGGCGCAGATGATGACCATTTACTAACAATTTGAATTTGACGGGATCAATTGTGGACAATCGTACGGCACCATTAGATAATGTTTCAATCACCTCATAAGGCCCTAACCAGCATGCCTACAATTTTCCTAAGTTGTCTTTATACCTTGAATCGTAGAGAAGGGCCCAATCACCTGGCTTGAATATTTTGTCTTTTATATATCGATCATTCCCTTTCATGCATTGATTCTAAATTATTTTTATGTGTTGCAGGGCTGACTTTCTGATTTCATCTAAAGCATTAAGTTGTAGGAGTCTTTCCTATTGTGTTGCAGAAAGAGTCATATCCAAGGCAATGGTTGTTCTGAGGGTTTTATGCTCAAACTCAACAAGCATCATAGCTTTTGTCCCATACACCATTTCAAAGGGTGTAAAACCTGTTGTGATTTTTCAAGTGGTTCGATAAGCCCATACTGCTTCAAATAACCTACTAGACCAATCCTTATGATTAAGAGCTACTGTCTTGGTCAATATAGATTCAAGTTCCCTATTAGTGATTTCTGCTTGTCCATTTGCCTGAGGATGGTAGGGAGTGGACTTTCTATGCCTTATATTATATTCATTAACAAGGGCGGTGATCAAAGTGGAAGTGAATTGTGCCCCTTGATCTGTCACAATCTCTCTGGGAACTCCATACCGAGTAAAGATCTCTTTATATAAAAATTTTGCTACCCTATTATCCCTGGCATGCTTGAATGCTTTGACCTCAACCCACTTTGTGACATAGTCAATACATACAATAATGTATGACTGACCATTTGATGATGGATCAATTGGCCCCACAAAATATAGCCCCCATTTGTCAAATGGTGTAACAACCACTTTTGGATGTAGAGGCATTTCATCAGGTCGAGTTGGTCTTCCCATTCACTGACATCTATCACATTTCCTGGTATATTTGACTGCATCCTTGAACAAAGTTGGCCAATAATATTTTGTAGTCAGTATCTTGAGAGTTGTTCTCTTCGCAGCAAAGTGACCTCCACAAGGCTCATCATGACAGGCATGAAGGATATCATAAGTTTCATCTTCTCTAACACATCGCCTCATAAATTGATCTAGCCCTATATAGAATAAGAAATCTGCTATCCATGAAAATTTGAACCTCTTTTCTACCAGCAATGTTCTTTCCTTTGGCGAGAAATGAGGAGGGATCTTGTTAGCTGCTAAGTAGTAAGCTATGCCAGCATACCATGGAATGTTCACATTAATTGAAAAAAAATGCTTATCTAGAAAAGAATCATCAATGGCTTTAGGACTATCTTGTGTCTGAATTTTGGATAGAAAGTCTGCCACTACATTTGCTTTACCTGGCTTGTCTATGATAGTGATGTCAAATTCCTACATTAACAACAACCTCATGCCAACCTACCTGTAATGGAACTTTTATCCATAAGGTACCTGATGGCTGCATGATCAGTATGCACAAATATTTGATAGTTAGTAATATAGTGTCTGAACTTATTGAGGGCATAGATAACAGCTAACATTTCCTTTTTGGTGATATTATAATTTAGCTTAGGTCCTTGCAAATTTTTGCTGATATAGTAAATTGCATTCTCCAAAACTCCTTGCTTCTGCCCCAAAACTACTCGTATTGCAAAATTTGATGCATCTCTATGAATATGAAAAGGAAGAGACCAATTAGGTCCTTTAAGCATAAGGGTCTGGGTTAAGGCTCCCTTAAGTTTAGAAAATGCCTCTTCACATTTTGGTGTCGATTCAAACTCAACATATTTTGTTAAGAGAGAATATAGAGGTCCTACCATCTTACTGAAGTCCTTGATAAATCTCCTATAGTACCCTACATGTCCTGAAAAAACTCCTTACATCCTTTTGTTTTGCAGGGGCAAGAAGGTCAAGTATTACCTCAATTTTGGTTGGATCAACTTGAATAATTGACTGAGAAATACGATGCCCCAACACTATTCCTTCTTGCATCATCATGAAGCATTTTTCACTGTTTAAGGATAAATTATGATCCTCACACCGCTGCAACACTTTGACAAGATTTTGCAATGCTTCCTTAAAGGTGGCCCCATAAGCTAGTAAAATCATCCATGTAAATTTACATACAATCATGGGATATATCTGAGAATATACTAAGGACAACCCTTTGAAAGGTTGCAGGAGCATTGCATAGACCAAAAGGGAGAATTGAATAGGCATATGTTCCCTAAGGGCAAGTGAATGTGATCTTTTCCTGGTCTTCGGGAGCTATTATGATCTGATTATACCACTAAACCCATCCAAATATGAAAAGTATTGCTTGCCTACAAGAGAATCTAATACTTGATCGATGAATGGAAGTGGAAAGTAATCCTTTTTGGTAGCAGTGTTGAGCTCCCTATAGTCCACACAAACTCTCCATTTTCCTCCTTTCTTTGGAACTATAACTAGGGGAGAGACCCATTGACTGTCTGAAATAGGGTAAATGAATCCTACATTAAGAAACTTTTGTAATTCCTCCTTAACTATTTCCCTTAGTGCAAGATTAATCCTTCACAGAGGTTGTCTAATTGGTTTACAATCTTCTCTTATATAAATTATGTGGGTACACAATGTAGGATTTAGTCCCTTCATGTCATGATAATCCCATGCGAAGGCTTGTTTTTGGGCTTTGAGTAGTTCTATTAATGACAACCTTTGGTTTGCTGTAAGTTGACTATTGACATTCAGATTCCTTCCTAGAGCAACCTTTACTTGAGTGACTGACTCAACATTAGCTATTTCAGATAAATAAGAGGTTTGGATTTCCTATTGTAATAAGGTATGAAACATGTATGTGGCTACAGGAGAACCTAAAGAACTTGTAGATGGAAGAAGAGTACACAAAGGACTTGCTAGTATACCAGATGACTGTTGAGCTGCTCCATAATGATTTCCTATGATGTTAGAGAGTACCCTATCATCTTCTTGGAGTTCTATGAATGGTTCCCTAGTTAACATCATTAGTTGCTGAACAAAATTAATTTCCTCTGCTTCTTCTCCTATATCTAGCCATACTACTTGCTCTTGATCAAGTTGTGGTTGTGCTGGAGAATAAAATGCAAGAGTTTTAGTAGTGATACCATCTAAAATGGTCATGTCCCTTGATTTTCAACTTATGTATGCATTAGTTGTAGCAAGCCAAGGTCTTCCCAAAATGATTGGATATCCACCCAATGTTGCCTAAGGAGAGAGTATTATAAAATTAGCTGGATATTCCCAAGAATCTAGTGTGACAACAATATCCTCAACCATCCCTTCAGGTCGAACAGTAGAGCTATCAATAGGCTGCAAGACCATTGGGGTAGATCTAAGACTAATAATACTGAGTTGCTGCATGACATCCTTGGTCATTACATTTGTGGCTGCTCCCAAATCTATCAAGGCATTTTTAATTTGAGTTTTATTAATAACTACCTTTACAATAGGACTACCTAGGTCAGAATATTTAGGGACGACAATTTTTCCTAACATAATATCAGCCAATTTCCCTACTACATGTACTATTTTGGGGTCCTTTTTCTTGCATCCAGGTTTTTTTAGAAATGCCTCTTTAATAGTTTTTTCATATATGGGAATATCCTTAATAGCTTGAAATAGTGGAATCCTTACACATATATATTTTAATTGATCAATAAGATCAAAAGCTATGTCATCCTGCTGCTTAGACACTTCTACCTATAATCTTTGAGGAAATGGGGGAGTTCTAACAGGTGTGCCTGTAGTCTCAGATTAACGTACCTACTCAGGGTTTCCAGGTTGATTAGGTGTAGTATCCTAAGGAATCTCCTCAGATGGTAATTCTATTATAATTGGAGGAGATGGGGTAGGCAGAGTTGTTCTTGACGGTAAGTGAATATCACTTATATCGAGAGAATATGCAGAATACTGATTAGGATCGGCTGAATAAACTTATTGTTGTTGCTGAGGTCTGTTATTTGGATTTGGCATAGGTTGTGTTGGCAGTTGAGTTGGCTTGGATGGAGCTGGTGGCATTAAAGTCGGTTGTTGGGACTGTTGTTGTGGCTGCAGGAAACTTGATGGTTGGTTTCACCATTGTTGACCTCCCCTCCATTGTGGTGACTATTTCCAGTTACCTTGAGGTGGTGACTAATTCCCTTGTGGTTGCTGCCACTGAGAGGGAGGATTCTGATAATTGGGCCAAGGGTTTTGAGAGTTATTCCAAGACTGAGGAGTATAATTTCCAAAATTTTGGGAGCATGGAGGTTGCCACTGATTATTTTGTGCATCGAACTTCATATAAGGACTAGAGAAAGACAATGGATCTTGTGGCATACCTTGCCTTGGAGGCCAAGGCCCTCGTTGTGCAACATAAAAGAGTTGCTCATCATCTCCATAGACTGTCTTGAAATTTGGGGGAGCCTGTTGGCTATCAATTTTAGCTAGGAGTTTGCACTTGCAGTCCCTCTTCTTTTGCCAATGGTGAGGACAAAACTCAGCAAGCATGGCCTTTGCTTCCTCATGCTTCTTCCTTGCTTGAAGTGTATCCAACTGTGTAGCCATATTGTTAATAATATCCTCTTTAAAGTCCTTTAATAAATGAGTTATCTCCATCCTCGAAACTGTTGTAGATGCCTTTGCAATTGAAGAACCAGGCCTATAGTGTCTTCCCTTCTTGGTTGAAGCTCTCGAATATTTTTTATAGATTTGCCTGATGTCATCCCATTGAACTTGAGTAACGTCTCCTCCTCCCATGAGGTCTAATGAGTCAACACAGTCTTCATTGATTCCCCTTAGAAAAATCAACTTCATGGATTCTTCACTCGAGGTGCTATGCTTGGATTTTCTGACACTGAATAGAAACCTCTCCAGGTAATCTTCCAAACTCTCATCTTCTTTTTGTGTCATCTGGAAGATATCATCACCATGTCGGTCCATTCCCCTACAATAATATTTGTACTTCTCCAAGAAGTTTGCCTTCATTTCATCCCAGGTGGTGATTGCATCTCTACCTAAACTCATAAACCATCTCAGAGTAGCTTCTTTCAGAGTAGCAGGGAATAACTTGAGTTTATGGGCATCAGTGGTATAGTATCAACTTCTACAGAGGATGCTAAATTTAAACAAAAAGGTATCTGGATCTTCTATTACCAAGCCATAAAATTTTGGAAGAGAAGAGGTTGGTATATTCTTCAAGTTTATATTATCATGCTGATCAGGAATAGGAAATTCAAATGTTAGGTTTGCAGGCGAAGGTGGAGGATTTGCTTCCATTGGTTCCTGATAAAGAACCAAAGGTAAGATGTTTTTCTCAGGGGGTTCATTTAAGAAGTCTAGGTCTCCTTCTGACAAATCAAAAACACCTCTATTTTGCATAAAAGTTTCTGCAAAAGGGTTTACTTTTTGTGCTTGATCTGATCTTATGTCACGAGTGGAATGTGAGGGAAGAAATATTCCTAATGCATCTCTTCTCCTTCTAAACATACAAATTTAATAAATAAATTCAAAGAGATAACTAAGAAAGCTTAAAACTAATGGTTACAACTGGTTTTTAGTTTGGCACCTTCCCCGACAACGATGTCAAAAATGTTGGTCCTCACAACTGGAATAGCAACTAGGTAATAAAAGCTCAATTCAGGGATTAGACATCCTTACTGAATAACTAGCTTTCCTGTACCAAAGGCTCATTTACTTTATCGACTAGGGATGTAAACTTGAAACGGGCCAACATTGTACATGCACTAAGTTCATATCACAACCATTCTATCCTACTGCAGGAGAGAGAATTCTCTAAAATAAATGTGCAAAACATATTGAGCTAATACTTAATCAAAATTCACAGCTAAAAATAACTTAAGCAACTACTACCAAATGATAATGTTCTGGCAAGCGGGTAGGAACTACTCTGTCGCTATGGCTAAAGGAACAGACACAAGAATTGTTTCTAGTGGCTGCAAAAATAGTCAAATGTTGAAACAACAACTATTGCAAGATGAAAATTAATGGAAAAACACAAAGGACTACTCACCAAGTGGGCCCCCTTGAGTGAGTATATCCAAAACTATTAGATTGCAACTGTAAAGCTCAAAATAACATTGATCTCTTTATTCCAAATTGACTGTAAAAATACATAAGTCTAAAAGTTGGGTATTACAAATTCTATGGTCATTCTCTGTCCTCGAGAGGAGATAGAGACCTTTTATTTATATGGAAACTTATAACAGATTCCTAACTGATCAACCCACATTCCAACAGAATAGGCAAACAGGTTTTATTATACTACAGAAGAATTTGGCGCAAGAAAACAGAACAACATTTGTTCAACAACTGAGAAGATATGGCATGAATCGCTTCCAAGACCTCAGCTCCACTAAGAACAATTATAAATGTCTCATAAACTATTCTGCTAAAGAAGCGGTCGAGTGGCTTTGATCTTCTTCAATGTTGCTTTTCTATGACTGGGTTTGCATCATGGCGGTATGTTTGATGTTCCTTTAAACCGCTAGCTTAGTCTTTCCTTCTTCTTGGTCAACCTTGCATCATGATGTTAACATGCACAAAGAGCATGTGTATATACTAATGTTAATATGACATAAATTAAATCATACTTAAGATTGATTTAGATATTTTGCATACATAAACCATTTAAAAATCATTATATGACAACCTTAAGTATCAGACAAATAAGTTCCAGAAACACTTAAAAAGGCATCAACTAGGAGAGTATCCCGATCCAAATATCATCTAAACACAAGATCTAGGCAGGAATACTATCACAAAAATCTATCAAAATAGAGCCATTATTTGGGCTCATCACCAATACCTGTAATTTTCAATTTATTTTCTAAGTCTTTCATCAAAGTTACTGAACTTTCAGCTGCAGAGGCTGCTCTGTTATGAGGAACAAAGTTATCAACACACTATTTCAATGCACTACAGGTGAAGCTTGTATCAGCAAGAATACTGACTTTAACTCCATTATAAGGAAATTTCAAGCACTGATGATATGTAGATGGTATTGCTTGCATTTCGTGAATCCATGGCCTGCCCAACAAGATGTTTTATGAAAGAGGAAGTTCAAGCACCTGAAAAAATAACATCTCTCTCAACAGGTCCTACCCTGATTGATAATAGGTACCCGACCTTTAAAAATTATTTATTCTTCATCATAAGATTTGATTGTTGTTTTCTTTGCTGGATCATGGCATTTTTCAGAAAATCCCAACTGTATCAGTAAATTGTAGGTACAAATATTCAACCTAGTGCCTCCATATATCAAAATACATTTGACTCGGTGTTTATGGATAATGGCTTCGATGTGTAATGGTTGGTTATGTGGATGATTCAGTGAATTGTCATCTTCTTCAAAGAAGGTGAGGTAATGAGGCAACTCAGGTGACCCGCCATAGATTGAAACCAATCTACATCTAAATCTTTGGGGATATTAGTAGTGAGCAAAGCTTTGTCCAGGATCCCTCTATGAGTAGAAGAGATCTTAAGCAGTTCAAAAATGGAGATTTGAGTGGTGGTTCATTTTAATTGTTTGACAATGTTGTAACCAGGAGAGGATGATGAAGTCAACTGCTTAGATTTAGCCATGATCGTATATGATTGTCTATTTGAAGAAGTCAGTAGGTTTGATGTTGTTTGATCAGGAGTTGAGGAACTATCTCCTTTGAGAGTAACCTTCTTTTGAGCGAGGGTTACAACATTTGTAGTTTGCATTTTATGTTGTTTATCTTTAACTATAATCACGATGCATTACTTAGATTGGGAAGATTCAATCATGTTGATCACATTTTTATTGTTGGCATAGGTGTAATTGAATTTGGCACCTCCCTTGGATTTTGAGGAATCACCTTGTTCATAAGCAGGCAAGGGATCTTTAAAAGCTTTGTGATAGACATTAGTCATGTGATTTCCAACAACAATTTTGCCAACATCGATGAGGTCTTTAATCTTGTGTTTGAGTTTCATAAAGTTGTTTGTTGTATGACCCTTGTTTCGATGATATTCATAGTACTCATTTTATCTCCACCATTTGGGTTTAACTTTTGGATCATATGTTCTAGAGTTGTCAGGCAATATTATCATATCATTTGCTAATAAAGTTTTAAGAGATGATTCATACAATTCTTCCAAAGGAGTGAAATCGCGTTTAGGATTTGAAAGCCAAGGCTTCTCTTTAAACTACTCTTTTGATTTCTTTTGAGGGTGTTCTGTCATAGTTTCAGCTCCTTTGAGGCCTTGTGTGCTGCTAGCGAGATTAAATATTGTGGACTTTGATTTTGGTATAACAGTGTCCACCACTCCATCATTAACAACGTTTCTATTGTTATCTTTGCCATTTTTCGAGTATTTATTCTTCTCTTTGGAATTAGAACCTTGTTGTGTCTCTTTCCAAAGTCATATATCTCCTTTCTCTATAAGCACATCTTCCATGTTGAGGGTATTATCTACCATTTTGATGAATGAAGGATGCACTTGCATTCAGATATTATATTTCAATTCAGGGATCAGGTTATTGACAAAGATATCCATCTTCTCAAAATCTAGAAGAGGCCATGAATATCTGTTGGCATTTTTTATGTTTATGTTGTGATTATCATTGATGGACACACACTTGCATTGAGATCCTCTTTATATGTATGAGTTAGAGCACAACCGGTATTTGTTCCAACCGGTATGTTGTAGTATAGTCTTTAGACTATTGATGTTTTGCAGAATGTGTTTCCCGATCTGAAGCGCCATGTTGACTCCAAGCGGTTCGAGGGATTAAAGCGGCATAACACATTTTTACTAGTCTTCATTTTTGTCAAATCAGCAACTGGCATTTTGTATGAACTGGTAATACTCTGTGATGAGTTACGAACCGGCATTTTGTGATGAGTTACCATCCACCGATTGTTTGATGGTGTCGACACATTAACAGTGCTTTTTATGTCGTGGTACCAAGTATGTCCAAGTTCATTAAACCTAGGAAATTGTAATGTAATCCTATTGGACCAACATGAAATTAGATTCCTTTATAAGGACATCATGTCTAGGGTTTTAGGTTATTGATGTGGATATAGAGAAAGTTTACGTTGTTTCTAGGGTTTAAGGTGATTGAGGTGTTGGAGAGAATATGAATGTGTAGAAGACTGAAGTAATGTTGGAGTGCATTAGGAACGAGCTACCAAGGATCTAACCAAGCAGTCTATGCAACTAGCTAGATCAAACACTTGTTGATTACTCACATCTTTGACAAGTCTGTATCCCTTAACCGGGTAGGCCCAAAAGCCTTTTGTAAATCCTCTAACAAGGTGGTTCACATCTATGGATCTAAAATCCTCTAGCAAGGTAGTCTTTAATTGGACTTATCTCCTAACAGAGATTGAGATTCCTAACAGGATCTGTTCTGGTAAAGAACATTGTAAGACCTTAACCGGTCTGGTTCCTATTCAGCAGATAGTTACTTGTGAGTTCCATCTCACCGTGGTTTTTCCCATTCGGGTTTCCACGTCAAAATCTCTTGTACTATGGTGTTTGTGCTTCTGTGGGTGAATGCATTATTAGCTATTTGGTTTGCATGCTTGTTAACCAGTTTGTCTGCTAAATTGTTTTACCAGTTTACTATCAGTCTTGCAAAGTGTTTAAGTGCAAATATTTTTGGCATACTAATTCACCCCCCCCCCTCTTAGTATTCATCAATTAGTATCAGAGCTAACCTTTCTATAAGTTTAACCACTTGGAAAGAGATATGGGGGAATACACTTTGAGGGAACTTACCCACCATCTCACTCAGTCTGAGCAAGCCTATGATGATCTTATGGTCAAATATAAGGCATCTCAACAAAAATAAGAGAACATGCAGAAAAGTTGATGGAGCTATCTGAAAATAGTTCTTCAGATGAAGCAAACATGGAAGCCCTAATTGCTGAAGTAAATAAGTTGACTGAATCAAACTCCAACCTGAGAAAGGAGTTGGAAGGACTGACTATCCGAATGTGTCAAGAGCTTGAGAACTGGATGAAAGTTGAAGATCTGGTGAAAGAAAGAGATCATGAGATCTCCAAGCTAAAACAAGACATGAGTGCCCTAAATTCTCAACTCCATGCAAGCAAAGTGGAAAAGGAAGACATGCAAGGAGAACTAAACACTACCATCTCTGAGAATGAAAACCTGTTGGAAACAAATGCTGCTATTTCCAAAGAACTCTCTGAGTCAAAGGAAATACTTGCTAAGTTCAACAAGAGTACTGTCAAGCTAGAGCAAAAGCTTGAATCTGCCAAACCGGTCAAGATACCAATGGACTTTGTTATTCCGGTCATGAGGAAGGTGAGACCTCTAGTACAAATGCTGGAACATCAAATAAACAACCAGCATCAAAGGATAAAGGTAAGCAAAAGTTTAAACCTATTTGCTTTAACTGTCTTAAAGAAGGACATACTGCAAATGTGTGTAGGAGTAAGGCTTACAACAATTTTCCTTATTTCCTAAATGATAAGCCTATATCCTATAGATTTGATGGTAACTATTATGCATGCAACAAGTATGTGCATAGAGCATCTGAATGCAGGTCTATTATGAATAACACTGGAAGATATCCTCAGAGGACCTAAGGAGTTGGTCCTAAACCTTTTATGAATCGAAATCACAGGCGGTTTAATGCCTTCAATCATCAGCCAAGAAGCGGTGGTTATCAAGTGGCAACAGGATGGAGAGAAAATTGTATGATCTGTCATGGTCATGGTCACACTGCTGCAACATGCAAAAGGAAGAATGGAAACATGAACAATGGACCTTGGAGAGCACCTGGATTGGTCTGCTATCACTGCAACAAACCGGGTCACATTGCCAGATTTTGTAGATCAAGAAAGAACATATCTGATGATATACCGGTCACTCCGGAAGGAAACATTGATGTTGACACTGTTCAAGCGGACATGAACAAAATCTAGAAGGAGAAACTAGCAGTGCTACAAGAGGAACCAGTTTCTGCACCTAGTGTGGAAATCACAGAACCGGCAAACTAAGCTTCAGAAAAGCTTAGGGGGAGCAAACGGTGAAATGTTTCGAACCCCCGGTTTACATCGATAAAAGACCTTAACCGGTAAGTTATACTTGTCATTTGGTAGAAGACCAGAAACGGTAAAAAGGCAAATTAGGGTTTACGCCCTAATGGAGGAGTATTAATGACGGTAGGTGAGGAATATGTTTAAAAGCATTTTTTAAATCATTTCTCACTATCATTTTTCGAGCGAAGAAAAGTTTTTCAAAGAGTAGAGCAACGAAAAGGCGATTTGAGCAGAGATTTTGAGAAATTGAGAAACCGCGAAGGACATTCAAATTCAAACTGGAAACAGTCAAGTGGAGAACACAAAGTGGTGATTCAGCAACCGACGGAGTGTGAAGTGAAGGAGAATTGGCAAGCCCTAATTTCACGTGTTTCAAAAGGTATTTCTCGAGTTCTTAAGATTTCTATCATGGCTTTCGCATCTCATACCAGTTCTAGTGCATTTGTCGAGTCTACAAGTTTTATTCAACGGAAGTCCAAGTATAATGCCCTATCACAAGTTTGGGCTGGTGTGATAGTAGAAGAGGGAATTTCTGACTACATAGATTGCAAGATTGAAGACCTAGGGTTTCTAGCTATCCACAACCAGTTAGGTTTATTTTGTGGAAAAGATAAGAAGATCAAACTGGAGTTTAATATTTTGGAGAAGAAAAAGCTCCACAATGTTGTTTACTTCCTGGAGGATTTCACAGAGGATCATATAAGGATCATTCTGAGCAGAGTCCATGGTGATAAGATGTACCTGGAGAGAACACATGAAATCACGCCACAGGCAATTCATGCAGTCACCGGATTCTACAACACAGGGGAAGTGCCAGCCCTGAGGACGGTAAGCAAAACTGAAATGTCCAAGCTCACCGGTTCAGTGAGCGACTCATGAGGCATGACAGTAAATTCTATCAAGGATGATATGGTGAAGTATGCATGCATGGTGATTTGATACCAGGCATTCTCAGCCAGTAGAATTAACTCTATATCTATTGCAGTGGTAAATGTCGCTTACCGGATGATAAATGAGGATGCATCATTTGATCTGTGCACCGATATGTAGAGACAACTCCTATTGAATCTAAAGTCGATCAAACAGGATAATGCACTTAGGTTCAAGTTTAGACAACTACTGGTTGGGTTGTTCTTCTATTTCCAAGGCTACTTTCCAGGAGTAGGAGATGTTCAATGGTCTAGTGACCAACCGGTGACCAAGCAAATCAAGGAAAGCATTGAAGCAATTGGAACTGGCTACCCTGATGTTCTGAACAAGTATTTTGATGAGTTCAGAAGGAAAATGAGCCAAAGAGTGAGGATATCAAGTGACATCGTCAAGAAATATGAATATGATATCTGCTTCACCATCCAAGTAGATAAATGCATAACGGAGGCTGTTGAGACTAGACAGGAAGAAGTGGAGCCAATGGGCTATGAGGTGATGTACGATATGCTGGAAGGGTATGCCTCTACCCTTATTGCCTCACCGCTTGATCCTAAGGCAAAGAGAACTGGCACCTACCTAGAGAGGATAGCACCGGTTGAGGAACCACCAGCAATGAAAGAAAAAGAATCGGCAGTAAAGAAGGCAAAGCCAGTGCCTGCAGCATCAGCATTGGTTACTACTGCAACTCCAAAAGTGACCAAGCGGTCACCAGCCAAGAAGAAACCGGAAGCAACACCAGCTAAAGTGTTCGAGAGAAAGAGGAAGACAAGGAATACCTCTCCAAACTCAGAAGAAACCGTGTCTGAGGAAAACCCAAAGAAAACACGTCAAGCAAAGAGGAAGACAAAGAATGAACTGGCATCATCTGCACTGGTAAATATAGATATATCTTCCTATAAACCTTTGACACATTGTCAAAGAACAATAAAGAATGTTAGGAGAAAAGTCCTGAATGACTTAATTGAGTGTTTTGATGACTTTAATGATGATGAAAAGGAAGCAGTTGAAAAGGAAATAATTGAATATTTATGTGTTAATGACCGGTCATCCTCAGAGATTAAGTCTCAGACACAGGATTCTTTATATATTTCATTAGACAATAGATGGTGCATTGCCATAGAAAAGGAACAGGAAATTAGGGAGAAAGTTTTTGCACAGTACTTTCCTGACCTGTCAAATTCTGAATTGTTTGATGTTATTGACCAAAATAAAGGACTCTTCTTCACTGGAAGAAGAAGACTCTGGCTATTAGAAGGTAGAGTTGATGATGTCAAAAAAGACACTCGTCTGTATATGAGAACCGTTGTCCAGACTCACAAAGCGCGTCTAGCCAACCGATAAGCTGAAAAAGAACCGGTTATATCCAAACCAGATGAAGTATTTGATGATGAAGGAAATCTGGTTGTTGAACTGATCGAAACCATTGATGTTGATGCTCTGAATGTTGAGGATGTTACTTAGGAAACACCATCTGAGGAAACAGGACAGAAGCAACAGGCTAAATAGGTTGATAAGTAAGCTGAGGACAGACAGGAAGTGGCAAAGGAAGAGGCAGAGCAGAGGAAAAAGGATGAAGAAGAGAAGCGGAAAAGGGATGAAGAAGAGAAGAAGAAGAAAGATGAAGAAGAGAGAAAGAAGAAGGATGAAGAAGAGAAAAAGAAGAAAGATGAAGAAGAGAGATAGAAGAAGGATGAAGAAGAGAAGAAGAAGAAAGATGAAGAGGAGAAGAAGAAGAAGGATGAAGAAGATAAAAAGAAGCAAGAAGATGAAAAGAAAAAGAAGGAAGAAGAAGATAGGGAACAGGAGAAGAAGAAGGAAGTAGAGAAGAAGAAGAAGAAGGAAGAGGAAGAAAAAGAGGAGGAAAAGAGGAGAGAAGCATAAAAAAGGAAGAAGGAAGAGGAAGATAAGGAAGCGGAGAAGAGAAGAGAAGTAGAGAAGAAGAAAGCGGAAGAGGACAAGGCAGGAGAAGCGGAGAAGAGCACCCAGATGGAGACTCCGAAGGCAACCGGGAGTCAAGCCAAACCAACTGATCTCTCTAGTCCTATCGATCTCCAGTCTGCAAGTGAAATGGAGCTAATGCAGAGCATCAAGGTAGCTCAAGAGTTTCTTGAAATCATTCAATGGAAGAAGGAGCAGGATGTAATTCAAGTGGTTGTGGATACGCTTAGCGGTTTGATACCCAGTACAAATCTTCCCAACACTGATTCATCACTAGCTAAACTCAAGCTCCTATGCACAGTAGTGGATGATCAGGTGCAGAGCCTTGAAGAGACAGCAGAGGCTAATGTCAAGAAGGAGCATCAAAAATCTCTTAATATAGCTCTGGTGAAGAAGTTGAATGAGCTCCAGACTAAACTGAAGAAAGAACAAAAGGATATAAGGGACGCTCTAGATGAGGGGAATCTGCTACTTAGCAAGATCTGCCAACCCCATATGTTCTATGATGATGTGCTAGCTCAAAAGCAAAAACTTGAAATGGACTTGCAGTCCTACTTGCGCACATTCAAGTTGCCTTATCATTTCTTTACAACTTATGGGCAAACCGTTCACCGGTTTCACATCCAGTCAGCAAAAATGGAGCAAGAGATCAACACTCAGTCTAGAGATTTGCAGGAGCTACAACTAGTTCTACTCCCACGATTGCAAATTCTTCAAAAGTGCTATCTGAACCTGGATGCCTTAACAATTACATAGGAGATGAGCACAATTGATGCCATGGAAGAACAAGTCTCCCAGATGCAGACAGAGCAAGAAGTAGCCACCTCCCTACTTGAGTCCTGGTCTTTGTTGATGAAACAATTCTTGCAGGACTTTAAATTTGTTTTTGACAAGTATCATTCCTTGTTGTCATAAACTTTTATTATTTTTTATATCAAATGAAAATAGGGTTGTTCAGCTGTACTTTGTCATTGTTGGCAAAGGGGGAGAAGAATTCTATTTGGAGAAGTATTTGGTAATCAAAATTTTGATTATATGCTCTGAATATCTCAATGTTTATGCTCTATATGCAAAAGTGCTATACATTGTATTGTTAAAGGGATAGTGTATATGCTTAGGGGGAGCAATTTTGCTAATGGCATGATTTTGTTGTAAAACACTTAGATGTCAAAAATTTTATTTTCCTAAGTGTTGCCATCAATGCCAAAGGGGGAGATTGTTGGCATTTTTTATGTTTATGTTGTGATTGTCATTGATGGACACACACTTGCATTGAGATCCTCTTTATATGTATGAGTTAGAGCACAACCGGTATTTGTTCCAACTGGTACGTTGTATTATAGTCTTTAGACTATTGATGTTTTGCAGAATGTATTTCCCGGTCTGAAGCGGCATGTTGACTCCAAGCGGTTTGAGGGATTAAAGCAGCATAACACATTTTTACTAGTCTTCACTTTTGTCAAACCGGTAACCAGCATTTTGTATGAACCGATAATAATTTGTGAAGAGTTACCATCCACCGATTGTTTGACGGTGCCGACACATTAACGGTTCTTTTTGTGTCATGGTACCAAGTATGTCCAGGTTCATTGAACCTAGGAAATTGTAATGTAATCCTATTGGACCGACATGAAATCAAATTCCTTTATAAGGACATCATGTCTAGGGTTTTAGGTTGTTGATGTGGATATGGCAAAAGTTTATGTTGTTGCTAGGGTTTAAGGTGATTGAGGTGTTGGAGAGAATATGAATGTGTAGAAGATTGAAGTAATGCTGGAGTGCATTAGGAACAAGCTACCAAGGATCTAACCAAGCAGTCTATGCAACTAGCTAGATCAAACACTTGTTGATTACTCACATCTTTGACAAGTCTATATCCCTTAACCGGGTAGGCCCAAAAGCCTTTTGTAAATTCTCTAACAAGGTGGTTCACATCTGTGGATCTAAAATCCTCTAGCAAGGTAGTCTTTAATCGGACTTATCTCCTAACAGAGATTGAGATTCCTAACATGATCTATTCTAGTAAAGAACATTGTAAGACCTTAACTGGTCTGGTTCCTATTCTGCAGATAGTTACTTGTGAGTTCCATCTCACCGTGGTTTTTCCCATTTGGGTTTCCATGTCAAAATCTCTTGTGTTATGGTGTTTGTGCTTCTGTGGGTGAATGCATTATTAGCTATTTGGTTTGCATACTTGTTAACTGGTTTGTCTGCTAAATTGTTTTACCAGTTTACTGTCAGTCTTACAAAGTGGTTAAGTGCAAATATTTTTGGCATACTAATTCACCCCCCCCCTCTTAGTATTCATCAATATATAGAGAACATCTTTCTCCAACGTTGAAGGAAAATGAGAAAAGGTTCTCCCATTTTCTATTTGGTATTGCAAATCTCGATCATAGTGACTAGATGATGAATGTTATAGGAGTATTGTTGGAGAAACAATTTGACTAATTCCTCAAAATACTTAATTCCCATAGGTAGGCTGGAAACCCATTCCAGAGCTTGTCCTCCTAGACTCCTTGGGAAAAGGCGCATGAGATATGTTTGTTCGTGCATGAACTCCATACATAAAGCACAAAATTCTCTGACATGGTCTTGAGGATCTGCATTACCATCATATTTATCAAACTTAGGAATCTCCACTCTTGAAGGAAATGGAGGCATATGAAGGTATAAAGTGGAAAATTAGATCCTAATGACTCCCAACCTAGGAGAGAGAAAGGAAGCCACTAGGATGATTTTCACTTGGAGAGGAACTTTGCATTCAAAAGAGGGGTTGAATACACTATATTCAAATTTGAGGGAAACAAGGATGTGAATAAAGAGTGGATTACAAGTGGTTGAAGTGTGATTGACCCTCTTTTGTAAATGACAAAGTTGACTTGTTGATTATGTGGAAAAGAGACAAGGAATGAGTGAAATGAGATGCTACTAGCTAGGGATCGCGTTGTAACTTCATTTCTGAGCTAATTAAACCGGTGCAAATTTGCCCTGCAAATTTGGAGAAAAGTTGTCAGGACCGTGGCGGGAATGTACATGGTCGGCCACAAAATCTGCAAAACGAAAAGGGTTCTTCTGTCTTTGCAAATGAAGCCCAAACCTACAATTATAGTTGTGCACCTGCATCCTACACACAAAAAAGAGAAGAAAGGGGGGTTATGGATAGGGATTTACCTCAGTCAAACCCCGATTGAGGAATCAACCTTGAAAGAAAGTAATTGCAAATGCTTGAATGTAAACAATGGAAATGTATACCTTGTAGATATGCAACTTTTTGATGATGATTGCTTTTCTTCTTGAATGTAACCACAAATGTTGTATGAAATGGCATGTAACATGAGAAAACCCTAACACACACACACACATGCTTGCAAATGAATATTGTAGTGTTGCTCCAGTGGATGAATGAAGAAGACTTGAATGCTTGAATGCTTGACGATGACCTTGAAATCTTGTATCTTCTCCTTATGCTCCCTATTTTTCCTTTTTTTGTTCATTTGTCCATGAATTAGGGTATTGAATTCCCTTTTATACATGCCTCAAGGATTAGGTTTCAACCACCGAAGGTCGACAAAGAGGAATAACAAACCCCAAAGACAAGAAATGCATAAGAGATCGGGCAGCCCGCACATAGGACCACCCTAAGGCATGAGGATAAGGGCTCCACGCCCCTGTCCTAGGGTGACAGTGGCACCATGCCACTGTCCTAGGGGGGAATGGGGCACCATGCCCTTGTCCTGCCCTATTTTGGAGCCCGGACAGGGTCTAAAGAAGACACAAGACATAAAGGAGGAAGAGAGAAGGGTTGGAAATGTAGAAATAGGTCCCAGTTAAGGAAGGAGATGTCGTCACCAAGGTGAGGACCTTGAATGTGGTTAAAATTGCAGGGGTCACAATTTTATGACACTACATAAGGTTTTTTGTCAAATGGGAATGGGTAGATCATGTTTAAAGAATATTGCGTAGATGATTTACCCTTGTTTTTCATTTCTTTGATTTTAGTCTATAATGCTTCTAATTGTTTGTTTACCAGTGCTAATGGTGTCTCTTACTCTTTAGTGATAAGGGTTTCAATTTTATAATCAGTGGGAAGTTTAGCACCTTATTTTTCTAGCTCTATAAAATAATCTTCTTTTTCTCTAGCCATGATAATCTTCATCATTTTTCAGAAATCTTTATCCTTTTGACAGCTATTTATAACAACTTTTGTAGGTTTAGAGGCTTCAAACTCCCTAGATGAGGAATCTCTATCATTAGCATGGGTGTTGATATTGTCATAAGTATCATGTTTAGCAACTTCTCTTTCTTGCCTTTCTCCAAACATGGTGGGAGATAAGGATTGGTAAAAAATTGTTATATTTGACGACGAAGGTTTGTTAGAGACGGGATCTTCTACAAAGAATGGATTAGTCTATAATGAAAAGGATTGTCCTTTACCTTTGGCAGATTTCTTATGAGAACTTCTAGTCTTAACAAACATTTATAACCGATGTGACCGAGAGCTAGGAGTGATGTAGATGTCAAGATCAAATTAAAGCTAGTTGTTCGTTTAACGTAGTGATTTGAGAGAAGTGACTAAGACTCATTCTTGTTTCAGGAATGATCTATCCTGTATAAGATGTGATCTAAGTAACTTAGTTTGATTTGAGAGAAGTGATTAAGACTTGGTTTGGTTATAGGAACGATCTATCATGTATAAGATGTGATCTAAGTAACTTAAGTTGATTAAGTAGTTGATGTTAGACAGTTCAAATAACCAGAAGACAACTAAGAGGGGAATGGAGTGAATCATTTGTCACAAATTACTGGAACCCAAAACATTAATACCGAAATAGTAGTTAAACCAATTAAGCATAAATAATAATCACAATGCAATCAAAATTCACATGACAGGGCCTTTTATGCCATAGCCAACTCTCATCAATCTGTGTAATCAAACATGTCTTCTCACCGGAATTCAAGTGAAATATATTACCTTTAGTGTATGTACCAGTTGCAATCTCCAAACTAGATCTGTTAATGATTTTGTATTTTCCATCCTTGAACTATAATTGAAATCCCTTAACCACCAATTGTCCTACACTCAAAATATTATGCTTTAAACCTTCAACATAATAAACATTGTCAATATTGTTCTTACCATCCAATGATATAGTTCCTTTTCCTTTGATCATACATGCTTTTTCATATCCAAATCTAACTAGACCGCCATTAAATTATTTCAAAGATAGAAACTTCCCTTTATCTCCAGTCATATGATGTGAACAACCAGTGTCAATTACCCATTCATTCTTGTCTTCAATTTTAGCAGCAAGCGCCTTCTCTTCAGGTATATTCTCTTCTAGTGCTAGAACACCTTCCTTCATAGCCAGAAACACCCATTCCTTCCCATTGCTAGAACCACTAGCAGAGTCTTCTACCGGTTCATCATCAGAATCAATAATGCCTTCCTCATCCGCTATGTAGCATGATTTGTCTTTGTTTTTTTTATACTTATACTTCTTTTGATATCCAGGGTTAGGCTTAAGAGATATTCTAACTCTTTCTTCAAATCTTGAATTCCTTTAAGGACATCTAGATGCAAAATGACCAATCTTATTACATGCAAAATATTTAAAAGGTTATTTTCCTTCATACTTACTTCCTATCAGTCCTTTAGGTACTCTTCTAGCAAATAGGGCTTCAAGTTGCTCAAATTATTCATCTTCTCTCTTCATATCATCCAATTCCTTTGCATACAAAGATTTCCAATCTTGCTTACCAGTTGCTAATGCAGATGCATGAAATACAGATTCAGTCTTCACAACTGCAGAAGATCCAAATTCTTCAAGCTCAAAAGAAAATAATTTTCCAACCAGAGTATCTTTATTGACAGATGTATTAGCCATTGTTCTCAACTCATTAATAACAGTAGCCTTCATCTTGTAAGCCAATGGTAGGGCTCTCAAGACTTTAGAAATAATTTCATCTTCACTCAGAGCTCCACCACAACATTGAATTCCCATAACAATCTCATTTACCCTTTCCATGAATGCAGTAATCCTTTCATCTTCTTCCATCTTCAGGTTTTCATATCTCAACCGGTAACCATCAAGCTTAGCAATATTCACTGTAGGGTCACCTTCATTAAGAGTCTCCAAATTATGCCATATAGCCTTTCCAGATGATTTTTCAGTCAATCCCATTATTTGCTTATCAGAAAGTGCACACAAGAGGGCTTCTCTTGCTCTACAACCATTCTCAAGCTCCTTGTCCAGGTTTGCCAGAGGAGGATTGCCAGATGCCGAATTATAAGGTGTAACACCATTCTATGTGATCTCCCAAATCTCCTTGCCAAGATATCTCAGATGAGTCTCCATCTGAATATTCCATACTATGTAATTTGTTCCATCAAGCCTAGGAATATCCCTCCGAAAGATAGCTCCAGATGAACTAGATGAACTTGAACTATTAGTCACCATAGGATCTTCCTCAAGCGGTTAAGCTTTTTGTAGAGAGGACCAAAGCTCTGATACCAATTGTTAGACAGTTCAAAAAACCAGAAGACAACTGAGAGGGGGGGGGGGGCTGAATTAGTTGTCACAGGTTATCAGAACCCAAAACATTAATACTGGAATAGCAATTAAACCAATTAAGTATAAACAATAATCACGGAATAAATACCATCCACATGACACCAAGATTTATATGTGGAAAACCTAGTAAAGGGAAAAACCACAGTGGGAATCCTACCCACAGTCAGATAATACTTCTGCAGTAAGTATGTGAATTACAATTGAGGGGGCTGCACTTGCAGGAAGGCCAACAGCCTAGAGCACATTGCTCATCACAAAAGGAGTCTCACTGACTACATAGAAATCCATGCAACAATCCAGAAGAAGTGTTTGAACTGCAAAGATAACAACTCCTATGCCTAAGTATAGTTCCAGTTAAGCTCAATACTAGAGGATTAAATCCTCTTACATAAACCCAATTCGATCTCCAATGATCGACCAAATCCTCTGCCAGAATGATATTACATTATTCACACATCACATCCATATCCCATTCCTATATTTGATCTACAATGAGATCTTACATCTATATATACAAACCCTCGACCATAAACAATTAGATCAGGCGCTAGACAATAAACCAATTACATAATTATAAAACATGTCAGGCTTAAACCAAACAAATAATATCCAACACAAAAGACATCATGGAAACACATTGAGAGGTCCAATCCACACATTACATTAAGTTGGTCCATAACCTAGATCAACTGGGACCCAATATAGGCCCATACGCTAAAGCAATGATCTTCATCTGCCAAGTCTTGAACATGATCACCAACAACATATTGAAACTTCACCAGAAGCTACACTAACACCACTGAGGCAATTCATAAAAGATCTTCAACAAAAGCTCTGTCGGTGAAACCCTCGTCAGAAGCGCAAGCCAAGCTTCCTAAGAAAACAGGGTAGCATCTGATCACCAGACCAAAACCAACTTACTAAATATGAACATAAGTATCATGAACAAGCCAATTGCATAACCAAACTATACAGAGCCTACCAGATCATGTCGGATCCAAACCAACTAGAAACCACTCATCCTATTGGGACCAAAAGGGTGTTGATAAAGCATCCAAATAGCTAGTGTTGACATCAATGCAACACATAATCAATTCCACCAAAAGGCCAACAATTGATTGAACTAGCTGAAAGATGATCGACAAAATCATGCAACACAACGGCAGGGGTACACTATCAAGATTGTTTATACTCAGAATTATGATGACCGGATATACGCTCATAGTAGACTGATTAGGCAAGTATAACATTTCTAGAAAAGTATGCAAATAGACAAGTTTCTGGACTGAGAAAATCAGGAATTTGTACGACAGAGTTTTCAGACCCAGACAACAATTTAACAGTTCCAAGATGACACAGACAGTTTTTTCGTACGAGTTGCTGCCTATACTCGTATGACAGTTTATTGTTCTCTAGATGATAATCTGATGAGGATAATGATTATTCATACGCCAGTATACTTAAGGCCATACGACAATTCTCTAGGAACAGAACGACAATTCTGAGGACCAGGATGATAATTTTGACAAGACCACACGATAAACTGATAGGACCAATTAAGACTCATACAAAAATAGGTATATAGCCAAATGATAATTCTGTAGAATCATACAATAGAGGACTAGACAGAGACAAGATTCTAACACGGACAAAGTTTTGATGACTGACAAAGACTAGACACAGACAGAGTTTTGATGACTGACAGAGACAATTTTTTTTGACACAGACAAAGTTTTGATGACTGAGTTTTTGATGTTGTTGATTGTTTTCTCCAGTTTTAGTTTTAGGGATGAAAATACAATAAACATGCAAGATGTATAATGACTTCAAGAACAACACACCAACCCTAAGGAAGTTGGCTTAGAGAAGAAAACCTTTGCTTGCAGACTCAGGTACACACCTAATAACTAATCTGAATACGACTACTGAGTCTCATGTAATGGACTCTCAATGCTGTATTAGCTGACTCGAAATGCTAATGGGGGCACAAAATGGCAAGTATGTTGGGAGAGTTACTATCTCTCTTGCACAAATATTATCCCCCTTTTGGAGGTGAATCGAGTGGCCTCTATCTTATAGTTCTTAGTCAGGAATTCCATTTTAAATTACCCCTTGAAGTCACGCAAGAATGATTGAGGCCTATAGCCCGACAAGGTACCAAAACAAGTTGTATTCACGTAAATGTGATTGAGACCGCGAGGCCCTACAAAATGCTCGGTATGAGAGATCTCAAAGAGAAAACTCAAATAATACAGTTCTCTGAGACTTTAATCACCAGAGGCCTATTTATTATAGTGAGTTGGAATGCTCAGGTCCATCTGTACTCACTTGGGTCATTCTCACAGGGTGATTACATTTTACCATCGTGAAAGGCCTGCTAAAGGTACACAAATCTCAAACTTAAAAAAGCTTCGAGGGTCTGGATTTCTGATTTTCTGTGCAGACAAAAGCATACTCTCCTACCTCTTAGATTTTTCTTAAAACACAAAAGACAAATTTGTTCATTAACCAGATAGCAATTTAAGTGCCTAAAAAAAAGAATTTAAAGAATACGCGAAGTTCACTTGAATCTCCTCAGGCAACCTGCAAAAACAATGAATCAGTAGTCATATTGTTTTTGTGCGATAGGTGTGTTCTTCGACAAACGTTCTGCAAAAACTGGTTAGGTTGTCAAAATCTCTCAGGCAGATAGAAAACAAGCTAGGGTCAGCATTAGTACCATAAAAATCAATAAGAAAAACCCTAAAATTGCAGTTTGTTTTAATACCAAAAATGAAAATATCGTACGAGTATTCTCACCCAACCATACGACAATTCACAACGGACTGTACAAGATCTGCAGATTGTCATTTGAGCCTCTGTGAAAAATCGTACAAGTTTTTGTAGTAACTGTACGGAAAAAATATGAAAAATTAATTTGAAAAATAGAAGTAAGTTCACCTGCGAGGCCAAAAGATGTAGTCTTCTGCCCCGTGGTGGGCACCAAAAATGTGTGTAAAAAATGGAATAAGTATCTGCAAGCTGTAAGACACAACACTTCAATTAAGTCATTGCATGCATGGTTAGATAAATATAATCATGAATATAAAAAACCATAAAAAATTAACCTATTGCCTTCTAAAAGATGCGAGTATTGACTTGCTCTCAGATTTGTCTAAGCAATACCAGTGACTAGACTACACCAACACAAAGGATTTAATCTATATGAGCACAAGAATAAGCTAAATGTATGCAAGATTAAGCTAGATAGATGAATGTTAAGCTAGATGAATGAATATTAAGCTAGATGATTGAATATTAAGATAGATGAATGAAGATTAAGCTAGATGAATGAAAGAAATAACAATTAAACTAAGTATGCAAAAAGCTAAACTAAGATGCAATAATCTCAAAGCACAATATCTTCAATGACTCCAGAGCAAAAACTGCACAATAACAATAAATCTTCATGGTGTTTTGAATGAGAGATGAAGGCTGAATTTATAAAGACTCAAAAGAGAGACCAACGATCAAGATCGATTAACAATGAGTGGTTTATATTCCTCAATAAAAAGCACATTTCAAGATAATTGAAATAATTGAGAGATCAGATTAAGTTAATCTTGAGATAGATTCCAATTATAGCTTGATTGAATGCATTCAGATTATAAGTCTAAGTCTGCATTGGAGATAAAATTTAGTTGATTCCAAGCACTTGAGATAAAAATAGGTGATTCCATGCACTTTTATTTAATTTTCTCAAGATTTTTATTTAGAAAAAGGCTTTTCAATACAACTGAACCTCTTTCCTCAAGAAAAGCTTTAAGTTTTATTTTTAGAGAAAATGATTAATTCAATTTAATTGCTTTTCTGATTTCTCAAGTTATCTCAATTTTAGAAAAAGAAAAATCTTAAGTTTGATTTCTTCTCTCAATTTAATTATTTTATTTTGTCTTCAATTTAACTCTTTCTTTCACAGATTAATTCCTCTTTTTGTGATTAATCTCTTTTTGTAAATTAATTCCTCTTTTTGTGATTAAATGGAAATTTTATTTATTAATTAAATATGCTAGGATATTTAATTAAATAAATAGGATAATTGATCAAAATGATTTATTGGGAATAATTTAATTAATTAAATAAATATTTAAGTAATATAGAGTGATTAACTTGCCATGTAACATTAATGATTGAAGAATTAATTAATTAGGTGCTCAAGGTTGATTTAATTGCCTTTGGTTAGGACCTTAGTGATGTTGTCGAGATTAGGGGCCCATGGTTTAGGTGACCATTTTTAGGGTATTACATTTGCCCCTCTTTGAATTAATGTGCGAGCAGTGCGTTGGTTCAAAGAATAGTTGATGTCAAATAGATATCAGTTCTAAACTTGATGGATCACAAACCGATGAAGAGCAAGATGTTCATCTTAATTTGAAGTGATAAGTTAAACAGATTTGATTAAAACTATACTGATCCTAAACTTGATTGAAAAAGAATCGACAAAGAGCGAGATATCGTTCTTGAACTTGATTGATCAAGAAACAAGCATCGATCTAAAACTTGATTGAACTAGATTGAGAGAAGAGATGAAAAATCGATTCCGAACTTGATTGAACAAGAATCGACTGAGAAAAGCAATAAAACCAATTCTGAACTTGATTGAACAAGAATCGATTGAGCGAAAGATAAAACCGATTCTGAACTTGATTGAACAAGAATCGACTGACCAAAGCGAAAGAACCAATTCTGAACTTGATTGAACAAGAATCGACTAGCAAGAGAGAATGTCCAGCTTGATTTAATGTGATGAAACTGAACACCAATTTTGATAAGGACAAAAATTGTTATACACCTAGAGATTTCTTTATTTGACATTAAAGAATCTCAACTTGATACGACGTGATTTAGTTAAGATGCCCCTAGTCACAAGGTTTGGTTGATTTTATTTGTTTGAAAAGATTTTTGCTCGACTGTATGAAGATTTGAAAAATTTCTCGACTTTTGATGATGATAATCATTGAAAAGATCTTATGAGCATGCCCCCTCGGGAGTGAAATCAAAAGATAGCGAGGGTACAACGATTTTAGGCAATTTTGAGAAGATAAAAAGATTTAGTGATGATAATTATTTGAGCATGAAGATTGATGTTGAAGATTAAAATCAGAGTTGATTTGAGAATTAAATTGAGATTTAGAATTAATTGAGCACAAAACGATTCAAAAAGTGACTTGAGGATGAAAGTGCTAAGTGGTCAACATTATAAAATTTGACTAGAAATTTGACGTCAGATTTTGATTTCGATCCTGAAAATGGACTCAGGACAGTCGATTTAGCTTACGGTACAAGTTTTACGTCCATCGGAGCAAGTTTGAAAATTAGGGTTTGGGCTATATAAGGGGTTCAATGTGTCATTGTCAATTCATTTTTACCTCTCAAAGTTTAAAAATTTGAAAAACCTCCTACGAAGAAAAATGACAATTACAATTCAAGAACATCGATTCGAGCACCAAAGACGTCATAATCAACTGCAGAACTACACCCCAGCAGTAAGTGACCGATCTTAACCTTTGAATTTCTCAATTTTTGAATTTTTGTTGAATTTTTGCATTTTGAATTTTGTTTAAAGTCGTGGTGAGTTGTTTTATTGTGCGGGTTGTTACCGTTTCTCGTACGAGTTTTTGTCGCTGTGTTTTGTTGTATGAGATTGTAGGGTTAGTTGTCTGGTAGTCACCCGTGAATCATACAATAGTGTTCTTATGAGACCATTTTGTCGTGTGACATGTTATTATTTGTCGTATTGGTATGTTTACTCATGTGGGTCGTATTGTTTGCTCGTACGACTGCTTCGTCATATGGGATTGTAGGGTTAGTCGTCTGGTAGTCACCCGTGAATCGTATGATAGTGTTTTTATGAGACCATTTTGTTGTGCGACATGTTATTATTTGTCGTATTGGTATGTTTACTCGTGTGGGTGGTATTGTTTGCTCGTACGAGATGTTGCTTGCATGTGGAAACTCGTATCAAAAACAACAAGTAGTTTTTAAGGTTCAAAGAGAAATTTTTTATTTTGAATGTTGTATATTTGGATTCTTTAGCATGTTTATCACATTTTTAGCACAAATTTGATCACATATTGACAATTTGTATGTTCAATTTTGTAGATTCAGTTTCCAGATATTCAGTTTTGGTGTCCATTTTCGCTGACAATGAGGCTAGTGCGTGATTTATCAGACACAGAGAGAGGTCATATTGGTTTGTGTGGATTTGGATACCTATTACAGATGCCTGATATCCATGTGAATAACACCTTTCATTTACCGGTTGGAGAGATTACCATCACGCCGGAGGATATATATAAGATTTTGAGGATTCCGTTTGCTGGAGATAAGGTTGATTATAATTCTACTCCACGATCGGGTATTTTGGCTTTGAGATAGATATTCCATGACGAGATTATCCTTGATCGCACTATCACCTGGGATGATTTGATGAGTAGATATCGTGCACAGTACCCTCTGGCTTGCATTTTGACTAGTATGATTGGTTGTTTTGTGATGCTTGATAAAAGACAGTAGGGATTTCTATGTGGTTGGGGCAGAATGCTTGAGAGGTTGTTAACTCATCCAGCTAGATTAGGGTGGGGATCATGCTTACTCACTCATATGTATCATGAGATGCATGAGATTGTCTATCGAGAGGGGAAGAGCATGGCAACAGGTGTGTTAGTTTTATAGATATGGGCATAAGAGCATATCCCCATGTGTATAACTATTGTAGATGATTCTAGAGAGGCGCACTAGCCTATTGTATGTTGTTACTCAGGTTATGTTACATAGCCCCACATGGGCAAGACTGATTATTGGAGGAGACAGTTGGATGATTTGATCATTGTAGTATGGAGACCGTATAGGGATCTAGAGCTATGGGACGATTGGAGAGCACAGAGGTAGGATATGTTTATTACTTGACCTCTCATTGGTAGATTGGTGTCTATTATTGAGCAATTTGTAGTATCTAGGGTGATGAGACACCATGGGAGACCACAAAGTATATCCCAGGAGTTCACAACATATGCTAGATATGGAGAGGAGGAGAGACGAGGATGGGCATCGAGACTGTCATATGCGCTGAGCATGTAGGAGTTAGTGGGTTTACAGCCACAGAGATGGGATTATCTAGAGGATGTGGCAGACGCAAGGGTATTACCTCAGTATAGAGATTAGTTTTAAAGACATCCTTTTCCTTGATTTACAGATCTGGGAGAGTATGCGCCTCTTATAGAGGAGATTGAGGAGGATGCACCAGCACAAGTATAGGTACCATGTCAGGTATAGGGACAAGGATAGGTATAAGGGCAAAGAGCGGATGTATCTAGACGATCAGGAGGTGATCTTGGTGCTAGTAGCAGTAGGGCACTAGCAGGTCGACAGTGACAGAGAGGGGAGGGTGGATCCTTAAGAGCTATTGGGGTTGAGGCTGGCAGTTCTAGGGCAGCAAAGGTTGGAGGTGAGGAGGAGAGAGTAGCTCCTAGGTAGGTGAGGCAGTGGAGGGATAAGCAAGGAGGCAGAGAGGGGGATGTTGGGAGAGAGAAGGAAGTACCAGATGTAGTATGGTCTTTGAGGATGAGGGTGAAAGGTTTGCAGTCATAGTTGACAGTGGCGCAAATGCAGCTGGCAGAGAGAGACCAACAACTTGTTGAGATCAGAGCTGAGCATGATCGACAACTTGCAGAGGTGAGAGAAGAGCAAGATAGACAACTTGCAGAGGTGAGAGCAGAGTGAGATGCTCCTCAACGAGAGGTTTTGCATCAGATGAGTCGTGCAGCTTATTACGCTGCATCTTATAGTGTAGCAGTCCCAGTAGCGCAATAAGTTGTTATGTATTCTCAGTATATGGCTTGATCTAAGGGACCTAGGGCACCCAGATAGGATGTCGGTCAGCAGGTACCACCTTCTCCACCCGACGATGAGGGAGAGGCAGAGAGATAGATTTTTTTTATCTCCTAGATTTTGTTATATACCCCATTTTTGTAGCCCATATGATTCTTGCTCTGATGAGACATTGTATTTGACAATTGATATCATTTGTACTCTTAGACACTGAGATTATGATGATATATACAAGCTCTTGATTTGATTTTATCGTACTTGTGTTGATTGATTATGAGATGTCTTTCTATATGCTATGTTCTATATGTATGCATATCTTTTCAGTATGGGTGTATGTAATGCAGATGAATATGGATTTTTTTGTTTTTGCTTTTGTTTTTGTTTTTTATATGCAAATAAATGATGAAAATGAGTAACTAGTAATGCAAATGTTTATTTTTCATGCAATAATATGAAGGCAAATAAGTATATAATGAAATGTATGGATCTATATAAGATTCTCATGTATGCAGCTAAAATCTCAATACACAAGTACTCGATCAAAGAAACAGTGATGAAAAAGAGACCACTTAGCTGAGAAATGACGATTGCTTCATACTCTCATTCAAAAGATAAAGAGATCATTGTTATCATGCCAAAATCACTTGAAATACATAAAATTTATAATGAATGCAACTTAAACCTAGTCACTAGATTTGGTATGCTTAATTTTCATCACTAAGCATTTTACAAATAGAGCAGGCAAAATAGAGTTCCTTCCTTTTCATATGCAATATTAATTATCTTGTCCGCAATGACCCTTTTGTCATTCATATCCTTGGACAGATTACGCATGTATTCGGATTGTACATTAAAGAAATTCCCTCATAATAGACAAAGAAATGACTCCAACCTCCCTGTAGCATACAAATAAGCGGAGTCGAGGTATGTGTGAAGATTTCACCTTGATGTGAAGGAACTTATCACAGACACCCAACTGATTAGATGTTTCCAGATCATCAGAATCATTCCTACAAGAAGAAAACAAAGAAAAGTATTATGCCCCCAATCCTTTCTCCTCTTAGTTAAGATAGACTTCCTTGAGTTACTCAGAGGGAATAATAATTGAAAACCAATTTAAAAGACAGCGCACAAAAAAAATTTCAATCATATCTCAAACAGTTTAGTGATTGTTTTAAGTAGTCTTGTTTTGCTTGTTTACTTAGTGATAAAACTCTTCAGTAGTGTGGAGACAGGTGGCTGACTCAAAGTGGATGACATGGTACTACCGATAGAAAGATGACTTGGTTGATATTGCTTAGGGAATGTAAATTGATTAGTCAATTATCCTAAGACTATGACATTGATCTGTTTCAAGCCATGAGGGTTCCAGGAGAACCAAGATGTCACAAAAGTGACAAAAAAGAATTGTACAAGCGAAAGCAAAGATGCAGGAAAATGGGAATGAAACTGGGAAATGCCAAATTTGTGTTGATAGATGGAGCATTGTAAGTACAAAAGGTGCCTATTTACTAGTTTTTCACCTGCTTGGAAAAGATCCTTTAGATTTGTTTTTTACTACCAAGGTGCCTGTTTACCAATTTTTCACCAAGACATTTGATTTTTATTTTTATTTTTTATTTTTTATTTTAGATTTTTTAGTTGTACATGTTGCTAGAGAAGAGAATACTAAGTGAAAAATGTCTTCAAGTGGATGGTGTCGATCGGTTCACAGAGCGATTCTCCTTCTGATGTTGAGAGTTGATAGGCATTAGAGCCAAAGACTGCAGTAACGATGTAGGGACCCAGCCAGTTGGTTCAAACTTCCCTTTGTTATCTCGAAACTATTATCTTTTAGGATTTTCTCTTAAAACAAGGTCACCAACCTGAAATTCTCTCTGTCTAACTTTCTTGTTACAACCTCTAGACATTCTCTTTTGGTAGGCTCTCAGATGATTAAACGCCACTTGCCAATGTTCATCCAACAACTTGAGTTCTTGCAATCTAGATATTATGTAGTCTTCATCAGTAATAAGACCTTGCATAGAAACTCTCAAAGAAGGTATTTCCACCTCAATAGGCAAGAGTGCTTCAGATTCATACACCAAAGAAAAAGGTGTAGCCCCAGTAGGTGTTCTGATACTTGTTCTATAAGGCCATAGTGCAGGATTGAGCTGCAAATGTCAATCCTTTCTAGATTTGTTGACTGTTATGTGCATGATAGTCAGCAGATTTTTGTTAGATGCTTCAGCTTGTCCATTACCTTGAGGGTAGTATATGGATGACCAGTGCAGTTTTATTTTGAACTTTTCAAAGAGCTCATCTAGATCTTTGTTTTTGAGCTTTCCTCCATTGTTATTCACAATTGAAGAGGGTATCCCATACCTGCAGATGATGTAGTTAAGGATGAACATAGATACTTGTTTACCGATTGCTTAGATTAGCGAAATCACTTCAACCCTCCTAGGGAAGCACTCAGTGGCAGTTATGATAAACTTGTGTCCATTAGATGATGCAGGATAGATTTGGACAATGAGATCAAATGCCCATTGTTGAAAAGGCCAATGTGTGATGACAGGTATTAGATCCCTTGCTGGAGCATGTATGAGATTTCCATGTAGTTGACACTTCTCACAAGTTTTAGCAAATTTTATAGCATCTTTCTCCATATCTAGCCAATTGTATCCAACCCTTAGCAGTTTCCAAGCTAGAGTAAGACCGTTTGAATGAGATCCACAAATACCTTCATGGACTTCAGATAACATGCATTGGGACTCTTCAGTTTCTAGACACCTAAGAAAATTACTATTTAAACCTCGCCTATATAGATCATTAGCGATGATGACATATCGTGAAGCGTTTTGAATTAGGTTTCTTTTCTCATTAAGGGTAAGATTAGTAGGGATAATTTGGTCGTGCAAGTAAGAGTAAATGTGGCTATAGCAAGATGAATCATATCTAATGATAGAATAGACCATCTGGGACTCAAGAGAATCATAAGTAGGATAATGTAACTCTTCCACCAAGAATTAAAAGCAGAACTCAGATTCTTGTAGCTGTGGTATAGATGCCAAGGTAGCCATAGCATTTGCTGCTATGTTTGTTGATATGGGAATCTATTGAAATGATATAAATATAAAGTATTTCTTGAGGTCATCAACCATTCTTTAATATGGCATCAGTTTCTCATCCCAAGTCTGATATATATCATTGATCTGATTGATAATCAGCTGAGAGTCTCCAAAGATGTGTAACTCAATAACCTTCCATTCAATAGCTAGCTTGATTCCATTTACCAAAGCTTCATATTCTGCAATATTGTTTGTGCAAAGAAAGATAATCTTGTAAGCCTTTGGGATTGAATATCTCTGAGGAGTGATAGAAAGTATTTTGGCACTAGAACTTTGTTCAGTGAAAGACCCATCAAAGAATATTTTCCAAGATCGTTGAGTACGGTGTATGATGGATTCATCCAGAAATTCTCTGCGCAAAGGGTGATTGTCTTGAAGCGAAGCATCACCAAGTTGATCTGCAATGACCTGTCCTTTGATAGCTTTGCATTCTATATAGTCAATGTCAAATTTTGTAAGAACCATGACCCATTTAGCCAATCTCCCTGTAAGTGTTGCTTTGCTAAGAAGATATTTGAGTGGATCGATCTTAGCCACCATCTTGATAGAATGTGCTAGCATGTAGTGTCTTAATTGTTGTGATGCAAAGACCAATGCTAAACACGCTTTCTCTATGATAGTACAGTTCATCTCATAGGACACCAAGGTCCTACTGATATAGTATATAGCTCTTTCCTTTTTATTCTCATCCTGTTGTGCCAAAAGTGCCCCTAGTGATGTATTAATAGTTGATATGTAGAGAATCAATGGCTTGCCTTGAATTTGTGGCATCAATATAGGTGGATTAGAAAGATATTCCTTGATTTTCTTTAGATGTTGTTCACAATCTTTATCCCAGTTGTATATAACTCCTTTATGTATCGCTTTTGTAAGTGGTTGAGCCTTATTTGCTAGCTTAGAAATAAAGCATCTTATTGATTGGAGCCGCCCTTGTAAACTTCTCATTTGATTGACATTCTTTGGAGGTGGCATTTCCATGATAGCTTTAACTTTTTCTAGATCCACTTCAATTCCTTTCTCTAAAATAATGTATCCTAGGATCTTACCAGATGTAACCCCAAAAGCACATTTCTTGGGATTTAATCTAAGTTTCAATTTTTTCATCCTATCTAATATTGGACCTAGTTCTAATAGGTGTGTTGATCTTTTCATAGATTTAACTAGAGTATCATCAACATAATCATCCATGTTTTTGTGCATCATATCATAAAAAAAAAATTGTTACCGCTCTTTGATAAGTAGTGCCTGCATTCTTGAAGCCAAAGGGCATTACATTCCAGCAGAAAGTTCCCCATGCACAGGTGAATGCTATTTTCTCTTGATCCTCGGGTGCAATTTTGATCTGATTGTATCCAGAAAAACCATCAATTAAAGAGTACATTTCATAGCCAACAGTCATGTCCATGATCATGTCTATATTGGATAGTGGAAAATCATCTTTTGGAAAAGCTTTATTTAAATCTAAAATCTATGCAAACACGTATTGATTTGTCAGGTTTGGAAATAGGTACAATATTAGATATCCACGACATAATCAATTGCTCTGATGAATCCAACTTTTAGTAATTTTTCTAGCTCAGCTTTAACAATGCAACATGAGGATGCATTTTTCAGATTTTTTGCTTAACAGGTTTAACTTCGGGAGTGATAGAAAGTTGATAAATTATGAGGTTAGGATCTAGACCTGACATATCAACATATGTCCATGCAAAATTGATCTTATTTTCCATGAAGAAATCAGCAAATTCTTTTAGTTTTTCGCATGACAAGGATTGAGCTACATGTATGGTGTGTTGAGATTGTTCTGTACCAATTTTTATTGGTTGTGTAGGTTCAATTAGCAGTGATGATCACTCTTGAAAGTGATCAGACAAAATGTCAAGTATCTCAACTTTAGGCACTTCAGAGAGGTTTTCACCATTAGGTACGTCCTTTATTTTTACTATTTTTGATTCTAACACCTGTTTGCCCTCTTGGGTGAATAACTTAAGACAAAAAGAACATAATGCAGACTAATGCTATAAATATCAGATAAGTATATCAGATGTTCTATTCATAATAAGTGTATTTTACAAGTTACATTCCAAAGTATAAAAGGGTACCCAGGGGGTGCGAGCGCCAACCGTCGCACCACAACTTCCACCCCTCGGTTGCCAACTGACCAAAACAATTACACATAATTAACTAATGTTATTCTCATGTACAATAATGCTGCCAACATCATCCCCCTAAAAAAGAAAAGTCATCTCCAGGCGACTTACAAAAATGGAGATAATGCAACCTATACAATATACATATATGAAAGACTAGGGAGGGGGCTGAGAAAGCGTCCCTGAAGCAGAAGTGTGAGATGTCAATGTCTGGGCCGCCAAGCGAGCGCGGAGCTCATACACCTGCTGAGTGCGTGCAGCCACATCCCGTTCTGCCACCAGTACCTTCTCTAAAGCTGTCTTCACCATGTGTGTGGCTTCCAGCAACTCCTTCTCTTCTGTATCCACTGCTTTCATCGCGCAAACCAACCGAGTCTTCTTGGCTGCCAGACAAGTCTCTACCTCGGCCTTCGCCACTCGGGTCTCAACCATCTCTGTGCGGGCCATCTCTAGCTGTGCCAACAACTGCGCCCTCTCAGCTGCCCATGAGGCCTACTGACTGGCCACCTCCTTCTCCAACGCTACTCGGGCAACCTCCCTGACTATAGACTCCTGCTGTGTACGCCTCAATGTATAATAGGCATCCCGATAGACCTGCTCGATCTCGCGGACAACTGCCATCACCCGACTCTCCACAACAGGCTGACGCATCCTCCAAGCCTGGAGCATCTCCTCTGTCTCCGCAGTCGGCCACCCCTGAGACTCAAAGCAGGTAGCAAAGGCTGTCGGGCAGCCCACCCGCATAAACTATAAGACCTGCTCTAGCTCCACCACGACCTGCTGCAATGCTTGCGTCTAGGCAGCGGCCACCACCCGCCTACCCCTCGTCACCATATCAGCCATGTCAGCTAGGTAGGTCTCAACATCCTCCCCCGTCTGTGCCGAAGGCTGTGAAGTCTTTGGTGGAACGGTCACTACTGTATCCTGCTGTGAAGGTACCACCTCCGCCACCGAAGGTGCACCATCTCCTGGTGCCTGCCCAGCAGAGGCAACCTCCCCCGCCTCGTTCCCAACTGAGTCCATGTGCCTCCCCTGACGAGTCATCCAAGTCGACTACCTCCGCTCTAGTCTCTTGACACGGTGAGAATACAACAGCTCCCTCCGACTGTGCCAGTGTCATCTGAAACCGCTGTGTGAGCCAGCTTTGCATAGCCTCGAGGTCAGCACGCATCTCTGTGACCGGGGGATGGTTTGCTGTCGTCGGCTCCTCCAACAATGAAGCAGAAACAGTCACCACAACGTCACTACCCACGACGTCCAACTGCACATGAAACTCGGTATCCTCCACCTCCGTCAGCCCCTGCTCCTCAACAACCACTACCCGATGCGGTGACTCCTCCGTCTCTGACTCTGCCATGTCCTCGGTAAGTGCCGCTATGGTTGGGCCCGACAGTGCTCCCTGTTGCCCGTGCTGGAGGGGACCAAGTGTAATAGGCGTATGGCTCTGCCCGAAGGCCGAAATACAGGTGCCGCCTACTCCAGATGATGGCACAGGCATGCCCATCGGTAACAGGGGTGGGGCAAACAAGACTCGTACAGGCTCCTTCGTCGCCTGGCTGCTATTGTCCTCCTCATCTTCCACCTCTGAATCCTCCATGCTACTGGAATCCCTCCCGCTGTCAGGCTCCCCTGAGGCCGAGGCCCTATCTACCGCCCGTTTCCGCTTCGCGGAAGAGTGCCCAATGTCCAAGTGCCTCCAATACATTATTGGAGGCTCTCCTGCTGTCAACGGTCCCTGCGGCCGTACCTCCAACTCATCCTCCGACACTGCTTCCCACGTGGCCTCTAGGAATAACCCTATAGCATAATGAGGCATATAGAATGTGCGATGCTGGAACGTCAAAAACTCATACATATGCTCTGCCAGTAACGCGACCCAGTCATATACGATGCCATTCATCAACCCATTCATCAGCATAATCTGAGGGAGGGCAATGTCCGACGCCCTACCCGACCCTGTCAATCTGCTCTTGATGACATCCATAATGCATCTCCAGTGGTCCTCCACAACAAAAGTCTTATGGATTCCGCGACCCTTCATGGCTCTAGCCACGCTGTCCAACTCTGCTGTCGTCAAGTTCTGGGAGACTAATTTAATCCACCGCTCCTCCTCCCGTGTCATCTTTTTGGCCTTCAAGTCTATTTTCTTGCCATGGCTGCCCAGAATGCCGAATACCCTCGTGAAATCCCCTGCTTTGAAGGATATAGTAACAACCCTCCGAAGGTATTCAAACATGCTGGTGCATGTATGCCTGTCGAAGGTGTCCACCATGAAGCGTAGGGCACCCTCATATTCCTGGATAGGGAACACGGGCATCCGAACAACCCACTCTACTTGTGCCTTACGGAGGTTTTGCTTTACCAAGTCATTGTCGGGGGTGTCCTGCCACCATTTCCGGCATTCCAATCCATTTAGGCCTTCAAAAGTAACATCTTGTAGTGTCACTGTGTTTTTCGCACTTATAGCAACCTGTGGTGCCTTCTATTTTTGCTTTTGTTAGGCACTGGCATCCATGGTGCCGCCTGCAACACGTACTCCTGAAGCTAAAATCCTGATACTTCTATCCCTATCCCTCTGGCTGCTACTGGCAGAAGCGTGCAGCTGTTTCTTCCAACTTCTTTTCCCTGCTGAATCCATCAATCTCTGTATAACTGATTTCCTCAGGAAAAAAAGAAGAAAAAAAATTGTACCCTCTTAGGCACCTCCGTAACGACCTCCTTTTTTGTGCGGTTGCTTAGTCTACCTGCGGCGATCCTTTTTTCCTTACGTGGCTATGTGGTTTACTTTTGGCGTGGCTGCGTGGGATTGTGCGGCCTTGGTCTCTTTGTTTTGTTTTTTTTTCTTTTCGGCTGTTGCACGTTGCTGTGCATGTTGCGTGGTCGGCTGTGGGTGTGTGTGGCGTCTTCCTCTTCCTTTATCCTTCGCGTCACGTGGTGGCGTGGTGGTCGAGCTGTGCGGTGTGCGGTGTCTTCTTCTTCTGCGAGGGGTTTTATTGCCAAGGCGGGGAGGTGTTTTATTTTTTGTGCGAAGGGGTTTGTTCGGTGCGGTGTGCGGTGGGTTCATGTTGCAACGACCACCTTCAGTGGCCCTACCGCACGGTGGCGTCACCGTCGGTGGTTCCACCGCACGGTGGTGTCAATTTTGGTGGTCCCATCGTACAGTGGCCACTTTCCCTTTTTTTTCTTTTTTTTTTTTCAATTTTCAATTTTTAGCGGAATGACTTACTGGAGGGTCCTGGTTCCCTCCATTCGTGATAGATCTTTAATTTTGACCCGTTGACTGCGTCTGGTATCTCCTTCCCATCCAACGTCCACAACTTTATCGCCCCATTCGTATTGACCTCACATATCCGGAAGGGCCCTAACCATCGGACTTTGAATTTCCCAGGTTTAATTTCGTTCTTCCCGTTGAATTTTAACACCAGTTGTATGGGAATAAACTTCATTCGCCGCAGGTGCTTGTCGTGCCACACCTTCCGTCTTTGCTGGGCTGCCTCTGTGGCCCATTGTGCCAACATTCTTTTCTCGTCCAACTTTCCTAAGGCATACAATCTCTCCCTCAGACTCTCCATATCCCCGAGTCTGTTCTCTACTGCAATGCGAAGGCTTGGCACCATGAATTCCACTGGCACCACCGTCTCTTGTCCGTACATGAGTTGGAACGGGGTCTGACCCGTGGTCACTTTATAAGTCGTTATGTAGGCCCATAGTACTGAGGGTAACCTCTCCTCCCAATCTTCCTTTTCTACCCCACAGGACTTGTAAATTACCGATACCAATATTTTATTTGTGGCCTCCACCTGGCCATTGGCACGTGGGTAGTACGGGCTCGATGATGAGTGAAAAATCTTGAAGTCTGATGTCAACCGCCGTATGACATGGTTCACGAAGTGGCCTCCCCAGTCACTGGTCAACTGAATAGGTATACCATATCGCGTAATGATTTGTTCATAAATAAATTTCGCTGTGCTTACTGCCGAATTATCCGGGAGAGCCCTTGCCTCCACCCACTTGGTCAAGTATTATGTCGCAACTATAATGTACTGGCACCGTCGTGTGTGGCTGGCCTTAAGAGGACCCACAAAGTCGAGTCCCCATCGTTCAAAGAGTTCCTGTGCATGCGATGGGTTGAGGGGCATGAAGTCCTGCTTCAGAGGTTTGCCCGCTCGTTGGCAAGTGTCACACCCCATGACCCACTCCCTGGCATCGTGATGTACCATTGGCCACCACAGTCCTGCGAGAAGTACCTTGCGGGTTGTAGTGTCTGGGCCCATATGTCCACCTGTGGGCCCTTCGTGTGCCTCCCTTAGTACACTCGAGACTTCTTCCTCCATGACACAACGCCTTAATATCTGGTCCGGCCCCATTTTGTAGAGTAACCCGTTGATGAGCGAAAAAGTCCCGCTCCTTAATACGAGCTTTCTTCGTTCCCCTAGAGGCATACCCTCCGGAAATCGGGACGTCGATAGGTACTCTCCAATCTTCCTGTACCACGAAGGGAGTACGGTTATTTGGAACAAGTGTACATCCAGAAAATCGTCATTTACTCCCTCTGGAGGTTCCCCCGACTTAATCCGGGACAGCTGGTCGGCTATGACATGGCTTCGCCCTGGTCTTACCACAATTAAAAATGTGAACTCCTGTAGTAGCAATAGCCAACGACTTATCCTCCCCTGGATAATGGGCTTGTTTACTAAATACATGAGTGCCTGGTGGTCTACGTAAAATGTGAATGGTGTGGCCAGGAGGTAATGACGGAATTTCTATACGGTATAGACCATATCGAGTGCTTCACGTTCTGTGGTACTGTAGTTCTTTTCCGCCTTCGAGAGCAACCTGCTGGCAAAATAAACGGGGTGGTCCAGCCCGTGTCCTCCTACTTGGGCTAATGTAGCCCCGATGGCATAGTTTGAGGCATCCACGTGAACGTGGAATTCCTTATCCCAATTCGGGTATGCCAGTATGGGCGCTCCCATCAACCTTGTCTTCAGCTCTTCGAAGGCCTTGCTCTGTGGCTCTGCCCAAATGTATGGTTCCCCTTTCCTTATCAACTTATCCAACGGGTGGGACACCTCAGCGAAGTTCTTGATGAACCTCCTGTAGTACCCCACATGACCAAGGAAGGACTTTACCCCCGTGACGTCCGTAGGAGGTTCCATTTCTACTATTACCCGAATCTTGTCCGGGTCCGTTTTCAATCCTTCTTTACACACAATGTGTCCTAGCAATCTTCCCTGTGGTACCATGAATCTACATTTCTTCGGATTGAGGGCCAACCGTGCCCTCCGACATCTCTCTAGGCACTCCCCGAGAGTTTTTAAGTGGATGTCCTATCCGTTGTAAATAGACCAATCATCCAGGAACGCTTTGAAGTTCCCCACCGACATCTTGTCGAAGATGTGCAAGATGATGCGCTGAAAGGTGGCAGGTGCATTGCATAGACCGAAGGGCATTCGGTTGTATGCGTACACATTGTCCTCCACCACGAAGGTTGTTTTCAACTTATCTTCCTCCACGATGGATATATGGTTGTAACCCGAGAACCCATCCATGAAGGAATAGATTTCATGTCCAGCTACTTCCTCCAAGATGCTGTCGGTGAAGGGTATGGGAAATGGGTCTTTAATAGTGACAGTGTTCAGGCACCGGAAGTCTACACAGATCTGGATTTGATTGGCTTCTTTCTTGAGGGAAATTACAATGGGAGACACCCATTCACTGGTCTGCACTCTGAAGATTATGCCCGCTTCCAACATCCGCTCAATTTCGTCGTTCACGCGTACAGCATAATTTTTGTTCATTCGGTAAGGCCGCTTCCTCACTGGCTGGGCTCCCGGTACCAATGTTATTTGGTGCACACATAACTCTGGGGGCACGCCCTTCAAGTCCTTGTATGTCCATGCAAAGACATCCTTGTATTCAAGGAAAATTTTGAAGGCTGCGACCTTCAACACTAGATTCCAGTCATCTCCGACAAGGATGATCTTGGGGTCACTTGTCTCCCCGAGATTCATTTCCTTTAAATTGGCTTCCTGATACTTAATGGACTCCCCCTTCAGGAATTGGTGTGCCAGCATCTCATTCACTGCTGCCTCCCCTTCCTTGTACTCACCATATTCTGCGAGAAATATATCTAGTTCTTCTTCGATGCTCAATACGTTGCACGAGGGTGTAAATAGTTCATAATCTCCCATTTGCCAATGGAAGAGGCCATTCAAGGAGTCCCCGTCATCCCCTAAGCATGCCTCCAGTTCTAACACCCCTTCATCACTAGGCTCCATGCGGCATCCATCTCCACCCTCCACTAACTGGTCTCCCTCAGGTTCCGAGTCGGAGGAGGAGGCTAACTCCTCACTCACCATCTGCGTACGGAGATCGATCACGTACTTCCTCCCAACGTTTTCTAAGGAAAGGGTGTTCCGCTTCCAGTTATGGTTCGCTTTTGCTGCAATGAGCCATCCTCGCCCAAGAATGGCGTCATATCCTTTCTGCTTCAGGGGGAATACCACAAAATCCAACACGAATGGCTGCATGCTGACCATCACCTGCTGGCCCATGAGGGTACCAAGGGGTTTAATCCCATGTTGGTCTGCCCCTAGTAGGTTGAACGTAGGGGGCCATAACGTAGGCTTTCCCAATTTTTTCCATGTCGCTTCTGGGAGTACATTTACCCCTGACCCTCCATCCACAATAGTGTCTGTTAAGGTAGTCCCCAATATACCTATTTCTACCACCACTGGGTGGCGTCTGCTGTTGACTACCAACAACATGGGGTTGACCGCGGGGCTCGCGGCCTCCCTAAACACGGGGTTGGTTGTGGGGCTCCTGGTCTCCCTCGTTTTTACTTGTGGGGGTATAGAGTTTAAAATAGCCGTTTTTAGTTGCGGCAAGGTCTCCAGGAGGTCTTGAATTCTCACGGGTACCTCTACCTGTAATATTTGCCGTAAGATTTCCTCTTCTCCCTTCGTCCGTGGTGGACTTACTGTCTGGTGACTGTTCTGTCCTTGTGCGGCCATTTCCTTTGTGATCTCGTCTCTGGCCTCCCGCACTCTCTCGGTCTCCGTGTGGGGATTTGGGTATGTGATCTTTTTAGCCTGCGCCCTTGTGATTGCCAACACTTCTGCCTTCGTAGGTTCTATGTTTAGAAGGTTTACACCAGGCTTTGGACAATTTGCGTCCTCATGGTCGCCTGGCCCGCACCATCGGCAAAGGTGCTGAGGGTTGGCTTCCTTCGTGCAATCACGGGCGAAGTGTCCCCACTAATTGCAGGCCCTACATTGAATCATTGGCCGACCCTTGGCATCATACTGGATCCGGTTTCTGTTGTTGTTATTGTTATTATTTCTTCTGCCGCCGCATCTATTATCCCGGTATCCTCCAGATGATGTCATTGTGTTAGTTTGCTGGCCCGTACCCGCTGGTGCGGATGTTGTGGCCTGCTCCGTTAACAACACCTGGTTCGTGCTTCGGGTTTTCATGTTGTATGGGCACTCCTTGGTGGAGTGTCCCATCACTTGGCAAATCTCACAGAATGCCTTCTTCGGGCAAGTACCCTTTATGTGCCCCTCCTCTTTGCACTCGGTGCACCATATATCCCCTTCGGTCCGACTAGTGCTTTTCATTGTTTTGAATTCCTTTCTCATTCGCTCCATGTCTTTCTGGAGCACTTGCACCCGTTTGGCAGCCTCACTGTCGCTGCTGCTTTCCTGTGACGAGTCATCCTCTTCGAACGAGCTCTCCTTCTTCTTCTTTTTCTTCGATGTCTTGGTCTCACTCTTGAGATCCATCGCTCTATTATATGCATCTTCGTACGATGTAGGTGGAACAATTTTCATCTTCTTTCGGAGGGAATGCTTTAATCCCTCCATGAACCATCGCTTTTTCAACCCATCTGCTAGTTGACTCTCCATTTTACCCAAGAGTTCTTTCAACCTCCGATTGTATGCCCGTACTGTCTCCCTGGTACCTTGTTTGGTACTGTATATCTCCATTACAATTTCATTGTCATCACGGAGCAACCAAAACTCCCCCATGAATTCCTTCTGTAGATTGGCCCACGTGGCCACTTTTTGCTTGTCCACATCGGAGTACCAATCTATGGCAACTCCTCGTAACGTGGCTGGGAACTGCTGTACCCAGTCATCTTGGTCTGTTACTCCGTTGGCAGACCAAATGGTTTCACATGTACGGCAGTGCCATAAGGGGTCTTCCTTGCCCTCCCTTGTGAACTTTGGCAATTTTTGTTTACTCGCCATCCCACCGCTGGGTCTCGCTCCTCTAATTCTTTGTGTGCTTGTACCTGGCGATCCTCCACCTCCTGCAACTGAACCTCCACTCGTGGGTCCTCCGGAAAAAGTTACTGACACCGAACCAAACAAATTGCCTCCCATACGGTACCCTTGTGCTCCCTCAGTACCTTCAGTCGTACCGTCACCTTCCGTTGTCTCCCTCCGGTTGTCCTCTGAAATGGACAAATTCTTTAGCAAGTCTCTGGTAGCGTCGATCAAGTTTAGACTTCGCCTTGTTTGTTCCACCAACTCTTCGCGGCTTCTTACCCTATGGTGGTATTCTGGAAAACTATAGAGTTCTCCTTCGGCACCCTTCGTGACTCCTTCTGGCAGCCCTACAACAGTGTAGACAGTGTAGTTCTCTCCATCAATCTCTGCCTCCGTGACACCTCCTGGGTTCCCTTCGGGCAACCCCTCGGCCAGTCGTCCCTCGGCAAGCTGCCTTAGCCTACGCCTTCGTTCTATCTGATGTCTAAGATTCAACGCGGTTTGTGCCACTTCCCATTCGTCACTCTATATCTTTTTATTTTTGTCCTTATTTAATCTATTGGACATAAGTCACTTCCATACACAGCAAACACACGCCATGTACACAAAAAAAACTTTTATTATTTTTATTTTTATTTTGCCTTTCGGCCACAATTTATATCAGCAGTGTGTCGGGATTATTACAAGGTTCAATTTCCTCCTGGCCTGGCGCCATCTCGTTCCGTTTCCCGTCGGCTGTTCTCTTCGTAGCGTTGCAGGATTTGAATCTCTTGGCAGGCGTTTGCGTACGTTGATGGCGGACAAAGGAAGAGTGATAAGGAATTGTAGTGGAGCGATAAGGATCGATATGCTGCATGAGACCCTATTGGTTCATCATGCCTGAAATTGTAATACATGTTACCCATAAAATTAAAAAAAATTGTTAAAAAAAAAAATTAAAAAAAAATAAATAAAAATTTAAAAAAACAAACAAACAAAAAAAAAGAATTAAAAAAAAAAATTTAAACAAAAAAACATTGAAAAAAAAAGAAAAAGAAAAAGAAAAATAAAAAAACACAAAAATAAAAATTAAAAAATAAATAAATAAATTAAAAAAAAAACAAAAAAAGAAAAATTAAAAATTAAAAAAAATAAAAAATAAAAAAACAAAAAAACAAAAAAAAAAATTTAAAAAAAAAAATTAAAATACAAAAAATAAAAATAAACAAAAAAAATTATAAAAATAAAAATAAACAAAAAAAATTATAAAAAAAAAAATTAAAAAAAAATAAAATATATATATATATATATATATATATATATAAAAGGAACGGACGACCGTACGGCGGTGACCATCGTGCGGTGGGCCACCCCGGCGGTGGCAACACCGACGGCAACCACCGTGCGATGGGCCACCGACGGTGGTAACACCGTACGGTGGACACCGACGGTGGATGCCATCGTGCGGTGGTCAACCGCACACCCAGCATAAATCCCCGCAAAGCCGCACAGCCACTCCGTCGTCATGGTCTGATGTACGATGGAGGGGTGTAGGCCGCACAGGAAGGTGGCCGCACGATTGGGAAGGTGGCCGCACGATCGGAGGTGCCAGTGCTGTTGTTGACCGTACAGGGAGGTTGTATGGCCAGGGTGCCATCGGGGACATTACAGTGCAAAAAAAATAAAAAACAAAAAAAAACAACGACGACTAGATTTAAAATGATTCGCTGGAGTTTGAAGCCAGGACACTGGAAATTCAGAGTGGAAAAGAAGGGTTTTTGGCATCTTAAAATATCACTGAAATGTTGTGCACCATGGACTTTCGTATGGTTCTGAGGGTTGTAAATTGGTGTTGGCGGCAGGGGCGCTGCCCCTCGACCCTGCCTTGTACTGCGATAGGGAGCGCACCTAGGGTGCTGCCCCAGGACCCCGCGGGGGCGCTACCCCTCGACCCCGCTAGGGCGCTGCCCCCAGACCCCCAGTTTATTTTAAGCTACAGAAGGCCACGGGAAGTGTTGTGGTTGTCCGTACTGTGAGAAAGAAGCTTGCAGCTAAGCATTGGCGGGGAAGCCATAAGCCATAGAGGGAGATGGATTTGGAGGTTGGGAACAAACAGAGTTCGAGGGAAGGCATTACAGGTCCGCGCAATTGTATGACACCAGGGAGTTATTCAGTTCAGTTTTTAGCCTTTGGGGAGTGTGATGGAGGATTTTAGGTGTCTCCTAGCATTTGTGCCAGCGGATTGTGGCCACCTCCAGGCATGACTGGTACGCTTTGAGGAACTCGGAGTATGTCTCGACTGGACGTGAGGTTGTCGTGGTGGATGCACAGAGGGCTCGGGAGGAGCCGACCACCAGGTTAGGGGCAATAGTTGCGTGAGACTTAGTTCAGCGTACCCAGGAGTTGGATGCCAGGAGAGCAACACGGGTGGCTATTGAGGACAAATTGGCTAGGGAGACAGTATCAATTGAGTAGCAGTTGGTGGAAGCTGAGACTGAAAAACGTGTTTTGCAGACAAGTTTGGGTTAGGCACAGGAGGACTGTGATGGCAAAGGAAGCAATATTGGTGAAATCCGCACTTGAGCATCGGATGGTAGCAGAAAAGGGTTTTCAGGCGAGGATGCAACAAGTGTATAAGATCCGGGCCCGACTGGTGTCAGTAGTTCCTGCCGTTCATCTCTATTTTGTATTAAGTTGTCGGAGTCGACTTCTTTTCTTGGGGGGGATGATGTTGCCGGGAATAATCATTATGTTATGTTGTTATATTATGTTTATGTTGTCGTTGGTAATAATGAGTTACGACGGTCAGTTAGTTAGCCGACGGGTAGGTAGTTGGAGTCACGACGGTTGTGTCGCACCCCTTCGGGTATTATATATTGTGTACCTTTTCTTCGAAGTAGGATCATGATAGTCATGTCAAATGTAATGTTATAAGCACTTATTGTACATGGACTGTGGAATTAATACAGAGGCTGGTTATTTAATATATTTCCATTATGTTTTGTGCATTTACTTTCTGCATGTAACCGTTTACCCGAGAGGGCAAACAACACCGCCACAGTGTGTTTTTCACCATTAGAACTCTTATTTTTCTTTTATTGATTTTTAAGACTAAGATACTTCACATTTTCTACTGTCATGTTCTCACTTTTTTCACTGGTGGAAGAGTCCATTTGTTCAACTGCATTAAGATAACAGGGTAATGTATAGTCATTGGAAAATGTAGGTATATTCAAAGGTTGATCTTGGAGAGTACAGTTAATAAGCTCAGGATATACCGAGGATAAAGATTTAACAAATTCAAGGGAATTCACTGTATTATCATCACAACCTCGGACCGAAAAGTCGATTTCTAGAAGACTACCTTGCGTAAGCATCTCGAGACCAAGAAGAGTTAGAGAATGATTATCGAAGTTTATGTTAGAATCTAGGGAACCTAACCCAACAGACCTACCACTAGCACCATCCTCTACTTTGGACTGGACTACATATCGTGGTTTGACAGGAACAGGTTTAGCAGACAGAGTTTCAACATTCATGACGAAGTAGTCATAGTTTGGTGTCAAATAGGTAATGCCATAAATATATCTTATTTCAGAGTGATCGGAGTCGGAAGATGAAGCCTCTGACTCTTCTTCAAGTGGCTTAGTGAAAGTATGTATAGTCTCAATATCTACATCTTTAATTGTGCAAGTTCCTTCATGATTTGGTTCAATGATCACTTGTAGTTGACTTACCTATTGACATAACGCGGTTGACTCTGTTAGTCTCTATCATCTTTTCCATTCAACTTCCTTTGGACTAATGACCAGCCCTGCTTAGTAGCCTCCAATTCTTCATTTGTAGTCCCATACCTGATTTTCTCTATCTTATTAGAGGGCGATATAGTAGGTGAATAATTTTCTTGTGCTCTTTCTTCTTTCAAATATTATTCATAGTCTTCTTGTCTTTTTACTCCGATTTCCTCTATTTCCTTTTGTAGTTTTAAGCGCACTATTTCTTGTGCTTTATCTATGATATCACTAGGTTCTTCAAGAGTTTCTTCAATAGATGAATTTGATAGAGGCTCTAGACCCCATTCATACTCATTTGAGTTTGTTTCAGAATCATCTACTTGCATTCTTCTTATGTATGTGACCAGAATGTTCAGTGGTGCAAACAATTCTTTAATTCCTTCCATTTCTTCTCTCATATCTTTTGGGATTTCTACTCCTTGTAGTGTCACTGCTGATAGAATTGGAACTTGATTACAAGTTGCTTATTCTCTCTTGATTGCCAGTTCTTCTTGTTCTTTTTCATACTCTTCCTGATTTTGTTGAGTATTTACTTCCTATGATGTTGAAAGTAGTATCTTTTTCCTCCACTTAGACTGATGATGAGAAGTATGTTTCTGATATGATGACTCCTTTAAATGGTATCCAAGTCTATCTTTATTATTTGTAGACTTAGTTTGTAGCTTAATAGGTTCAACAATACCTTCTTGATGGTTGCCTAGAGGACCAGTACCTAAATATCCCATGAGTTGAATCATCTTATAGCATGGACCATATTGTTCAGGGGAAATCTCACAGTGTTACACTTATTTGTTTTCACTATCTTCTTTGAAACGATATTTGAGAACAACATCCTCTTCTGTTTCATTTGTAAGGGAAGTAGAGGATTGTACCAAAATACCATTGCAAATGACATTTGGAGTTGAAGTTTGTGACTTCATAGCCTTAGATGGTTTTCCTGACTGTCTTGGTGACAGTGGAAGAGATATTAATGAAAGTACAGGTTCTATCTTGTATCCATCCATGCTAGTACCTCTAATTTTCAATTTCATTTCTAAGTCTTTCATCAAAGTTTCTGAACTTTCAGCTGCAGAGGCTGCTCTGTTATGAGGAACAAAGGTATCAGCACACTGTTTTAATGCACTACAGGTGTAGCTTGTATCAACAGGAATACTGACTTCAACTCCATTATAAGGAAATTTCAAGCACTAATGACATGTAGATGGTATTGCTTGCATTTCGTGAATCCATGACCTACCCAACATGATGTTGTATGAAAGAGGAAGGTCAAGCACCTGAAAATTAACATCTCTCTCAACAAGTCCTACCTTGATCGGGAATAGTACCAGACCTTTAGAAGTTCTTTCTTCTTCATCATAAGCTTTGATTGTTATTTTCTTTGCTAGATCAATGACATTTTCATAAAATCTCAACTGTATCAGTAAATTGTAGGTACAAATATTCAACCCAGTGCCTCCATCTATCAAAACACGTTTGACTCAGTGTTTATGGATCATGGCTTCGATGTGCAATGGTTGGTTATGTGGACGATTCAATGAATTTTCATCTTCTTCAGAGAAGGTGAGTTAATGAGACGAAGTCAGGTGACCCACCATAGATTGAAACCGATCCACATCTAAATCTTTGGGGACATCAGTAGTGAGCAAAGCTTTGTCCAGGATCTCTTTATGAGCAGAAGAGATCTTAAGCAGTTCAAAAATGGAGATTTGAGTGGTGGTTCATTTTAATTGTTTGACAATGTTGTAACTAGGAGAGGATGATGAAGCTAGTTGCTTAGATTTAGCCGTGATCATATTTGATTGTATGTTTGAAGAAGTCGGTAGGTTTGATGTTGTTTGATTAGGAGTTGAGGAACTAGCTCCTTTGAGAGTAACCTTCTTTTGAGCATGGGTTACAACATTTGCACTTTGTGTTTTATGTTGTTTATCTATGACTATGATCACATTGCAATATTCAGATTGGAAAGATTCAATTTTGTTGATCACATTGTCATTGTTGGCGTAGGTGTAATTGACTTTGGCACCTTCCTTGGATTTTTTGGAGTCACGTTGTTTATAAGTAGACAAGGGATCTTTAAAAGCTTTGTGATCTTTATAAGCAGAAAAGGTGTTGCATTCAAGTTAAGGATTCAACCATTGAAGAGGAGATCCCTTTCAACATTCAAGTTCACACAAGCAATTCTATCACAACCTCTCTTGAGGTGAATTACATTTCAGTCTTTCATTTTTATTTACTTGCAAGTACTTTCTTTAATCATTTGGTTAATTGCAAAACTGGGGTTTGACCTGAAGGCAAACCCCCAATCCCAACCACTTTTCCTCTCTTTCCTGTGTGTAGGTTGTAGGTGCGCAACTGTGTTTGCAGATTTGGACTCCATTTGCAGAGGCAAAAAAACCCTTTCATTTCGCAGATGTTTCAGAGGACCGTGTGCACTTTCAACACGGTCCTGACAAATTTTCCTCAAATTCATAGGGCAACTTCATCTTGAAATATTATAGCTAGATCTAGGTGCACAACTTCATCCCATGCTTCTATTTCAAGTTATAATCAGTTCTTTGCTACTTTTACACTTAGTCTCAAAATACAAAATTCAACATTTTCTATTCTAAAAGAGGGGTTAGCTTGTCATTTTCACTCCATTATTAATTCATTTAGTATTCAATCTCTTCCCTAAGAGATTGGATCTAGTGAATTTCCCCCTCTTTTAATGTAATGTGGATAAAGTGTTTGAAGGGAAATCCGTAATGAAACTTTCATCTCTCTTCAGAGAGAAGAAAATATTTCCTCTTGATCTCTCCATCATTCACTTTTCCCCACATCACACATGGAATTGTTGAGCATCATTAGAATAGGCTTGATGTACTAGATTGTTATTGGGGTTAGGTGTAGGTTGTGGTAGCAATTGTGTGGATTTTAGTGGTTGGTTGTAGTTATTATGGACATCTTGTATTATGATTTTCCCATCACTAGTTACCCCTCCATGGTTGTTGTTGTTGCAAGTTTGGTTGAGATACTTTCCAATTAGGAAACTGACTTTGAACTAGAAGAGGTGTCCATCCTCTAAGAGGATGATTGCATGGTGGACTATCATAGTTTGTCCAATTGGGAGGAGGCTAATTTTTCCATTGGTTAAAACCACCATAAAAATGGTTATACGATAGAGGATCCTGAGACATACCTTGTTTCTTGTTCCATGGCTTTCATTGGGCTAGGTAAAAGACTTAACCATCTTCATCTTCTAAAGCCTTGAAATCGGGTTTGTCATCTATGCTTGCAATCCTTTTGTATTTACATTATTTATTCTAATAGCGACAATGTGGGTAGTATTAAGTCAAAGTAGCCTTCACTTCTTCTTGCTTCCTCCTTATTTACAATGCATCTAGTTGAGTAGTAATATGGTTAATAATATATTGCTTTGTGTCTGTGAGTAGGTTGTTAATCTCCATAGGGGAAAATCCTACAACCAATTTTGATTCAATGCTCTTATGCTGTGGGTTTTCTTCATTAATGACACTGAATAGTTTCTGGCAAGTTGGCAGATATCATACCAAGAGGCTTGGGTGATATCTCCTCTTTCCCTTAAGTTCAACACGTCCATGCAATCTTCATCAACTCCTCAAAGAAAGATAAGCTTAAGAGAATCTTCTCTTAACTAGTTGTGCTTGGATTTATGCAAACAAAATGAAAAGTGATGCTCTGCAAAAAGGATTAGAAAATCTGTTTGATGGCAACACACACAAGAGCACAAGAAACAAACGTTAGTGTTAGCAACAAAAGATTATCCTAAACAAGCATATCAAGAGAGATATTAAGCATGAAATAGAAAGCATATAAACATAGAATGAAATAGCTATTCAAGATGCTCATAGTTGCTCCTCCCTTGTTCCTCTCCTCTCCAAGTCCCAAATGAGTGTAGCTCTCAGCAGCTTTTTGCACTATGGATGCTTATGGAGGATTGAGATTTAATATTAAGCTTCAAATATGAAATGAAAAGCTAAATACTATGCTATTGATGCTAAAATGATATATTTTAACCAAAAATGATAAGATGTTAGATTGCTTATGCTAAATGCTCTCTAAAAATGTCTATAGCCTAAATGCATACAAGTTTTCAGGATCTGGATTATGAAGGAATGGGCTCTATTTATAGGAAAAATGGAGCAATGGATGGCCAAGATTGAAAGGTTTAATCAAGGGTCAAGCTTGAAAGTTGGGGATCCATGTGCACAATTTGCACCAATGAAATGGTGACAAGTGTCAACATAAGATTGGGTTGAGAGAAGAGGTTGGAGGCATTAAATGCCTAAGGAGACCTCATGGTTATCTAGAAGGTAAGGGTCAAGCCTAAATTAGGATTACCCACTGGATTAGGAGTTAATGCAAGGATAAACCTTTGTGCAAATGATTAAGAGATAATCATGGTCAAAGCATTAAAGGCTTGATGAGACCCTTGGGTTGGGTAGAGGTTGAGTCAAAACAAATGTTTTAACCATGTGGGAGGGTTTGAGGTAACCATTAATGGTTATTGGAGACTTTGGGGATTAAGTGGTTGAAGGTTGAAAGCCTTCAATGATTATCAAAGACTTTGAGCCATTTAGTGGTTGAAGGTTGGAAGCTTTCAAAGGTTATCCAAGACTTTGAGACATTTAGTGGTTGAAGGTTGAAAGCCTTTAATGGTTATCAAAGACTTTTAGGCTTTGAGAAGTGACTCCATTTTGCTTAGGAATGTGACAATAATTAGGGGATGGATAAAGTTAATTAGGAAGGGGTTAGAAGAATCTAGAAGGGGATTAGATTTTGCAAGTGGATTTGGTGGGTGGGGGAAAATAGGATTTTATTAAAATAAAAATTCATTTATTTCAATAAATGTGTGCAAGTTGTATTTGGATAAATATTCAAATAAATATTAATTTATTTAAATGAGAAAAAGGAAGATAAAGCATTAAAATGCTTGAAAACTTTGAGGGGAACCATTAAAGGCTTGAAGACTTTAAAGAAAACCATTAAAGTCTTAAGAAGACTATAGAAGGAAGCCATCAAGTTTGAAGACTTTAAAGCCATCAAGTTTGAATACTTTAAGGGAAACCATTAAAGGTTTCAAGTGGGTGAGGATAAATAGGATTTTAAATAAATAATTTATTTAAAATAGTTGTGCAACTTGCTTTTGTAGGAAAATACAAGTGGGTGGAGGATAAAGGTGATTTAAATAAATTATTTATTTAAAATAATTGTGCAACTTGCTTTTGTAGGAAAATACAAGTGGGTGGAGGATAAAGGTGATTTAAATAAATGATTTATTTATTTAAATGTGAGAGATGGGATTTTGGGGGATTTAAATAAATATTAATTTATTTAAATGTGAGAGAAGATTTAATTAAACAAATATGATTTATTTATTTAATTAATGATATGAATTTGGTTAAGTGAATTAAATCAAATAAATTGAATAATTTATTTAATTAATAGGAGAAGAGGGTTAAGATGAATTAATTAAATATTAATTTAATTAATTATTAATTGATGGTTAAATAATCAAATAAATACTAAGTATTCATTTAATTAAGTGGACAGATTTATGTGACTACATTTGCCCCTCTTTGAGACGGTGCAGTTTATCGCGTCGTTTCAAAGAAAGAAAAATAGGTGTGAAGAAATGCCCCATAAAATGTAAATTTAATGGGTGGTATGCCCCCTCGAGGGATGGGCCGAATTTTTTTGAAAAATCGGGCGATCTCTCGAAAAAGAATGAAAAGCGGAGGGGAGGTAGAATAGAAGAAATTAGAACTAATGATGAAAGAATGGGAGAAATGGAGTGAATATGAAGAAACAACAAGCCAACGAGTACCCTGAGGTCATGCAAGAGATACATAGTAGATGTAGTGTGGGGTTTGGATTGATGTGATACAATTGATCAAAATTGGTTGGACAATCTGGTGCAATCGGTTTAATTGCCCCGGTCAAGTCAAAGCGTGACAGTTGATGTCAGTTGGTCGCTTGGACATGATAAAGTCTGAGTAAGTGAATCAAAGTGACCTGATGTGACTTAGACAATTGATGTAATTGCCCGATGAAGTCAAGGTATATGAAGCAAAATACTCGTTGAGACGTAGACAATTGATGTAATTGTCCGTTGGATTGTGTTTGATTGGTTGATCAATTGATAGTATGTGTGTGTGATGGATGGTTGTGGGGAATCATGGCAGCCCCGTTGAGACTAGGTCATTATGATAAATGCCTGATGTAGTCTAGGATTACCATAATCGATTACCTGTTGAGACCCGAAGATACTTGATCAGAGTATCTGTTGATAGTCTAGGTGTGTGGGAGTCGATGTATCTGTGTAGACAGAGTAACTGGCTTAATTTTGTGGATGAGTGAGGATGGGAAACACAATCCCTCCTATTTAGAGATGGATGGTGATGAACGTGGCTTGATTAGGTTGATTGGGACATGATGTAGGGTATGTGATGCTAATTGTTGAGATGGGGAGGGTTGGGGGGGTTCGATGTTAGAAGAAATGGAGGACCTATGACTCATTCCTATGGAAGAAGAGGAAAATAGAGTATGCATTATTATGACTATGTATGCATGATATGCAGCTATTATGAATGTATGGATGGTTGGAATGCAACGAAATGCAGTATATACAGATGAGATGGAATGACGATCCATAGTGCTCTATTTTCATCATTGAGCTTTTAAAATGTTGGAAGAGAATACAAGCATCTTGACATAATGATTCAAGATGACCTGAGTATTCCTTACATGGATTTTATATAGCAAGTTAATACAAACGACTTGATATAAGGGATCAAGTCGACCAGAGTATTGCTTGCGGAACAGACAAGGATTATTTCTATTCATGCATGACTTGGATCGTCCTCCTTGATCTTAGGCTGATCATATCCTGAGACAAGTTCATACCGTACTAAGAGATAAAAAACCTTTATCCAGTTTGGATGAGGTAGGAGGAACCAAAGGAAGAGCATTGCACCTGCAAACAAACAATATATACATAAAGAATAAAGAATAAGGATCCTTGGTAATGGTTCCTGCTCATATGGTCGAGGTATACGCTGTAGTCAGCAAGCCGTAGTGATCTATGATTGCATTTGGCATAAGATCACGTAGCCTAGTGAACTTCCCACGTAGACACCATTAGTACATGCCCCAGAACTTCATCGGAAATAATGCACAAACAAAACAAAACAATGCTGAAAAGATCCCGATACAGATAAACAAACGATTGTACTCACAAATCAACCAAGCATTTGATAGCTTAACATAATTTTCTTGTCAAAGAAAACGTCACTTTTGTCTTTGTTTTGGTAAGGAAGGATGCATCCTTGTTTTTAAAAACAGTTTCTGATTTGTTGGATGTGGATTGTGTGGTCGATTGATAAATGGTCATTGTGTGAGTACTGTGTTAATGTTGGTTTTGCATCTGCTCGAATGAATATGTACAAGGTGTTGCCATATTTTTGTGTGATTTTCGATGGGTTTTTCGATGTTTTTGGATTTTGTGTAATAGTTTTTGAATGTGTTTTGGATTTTGTGAGTCATTTTTGAATGTTTTTGGATTTTGCGAGACATTTTTGAATGTTTTTGTATTTTGCGAGACATTTTTGAATGTTTTTGTATTTTGCGAAACATTTTTGAATGTTTTTGCCAATGAATCACCAGTAATGTAGAATCCACTTCCATCATCTAGATTGTAAGGGCATTGCCCCCAAGTTGGACATGATTTATGAAAAAGCGGGATGCCAAACGCATGAAGTACTTTCTTGGATTACAGATCAAATAACAAGCCATGGTTAGATGGATGGATGTGTGTATGTATGAATGTGATCGCAACGAGCCTGAAAGATACTGGAGCCATTTCCTTTACGAGTGGCACCTGTTTGCCAGGTTATCGCCATCGCACTTACCCAAGGTGCCACCAGAGTGGTTGTTCACCGTTTGGATGCATGATTTTTCTTTGAATGTTTTTGTATTTTCTTCAGGACATTTTTCTGAATGTTTTTGGTATTTTCTTTAGGACATTTTTTTGAATGTTTTTGGTATTTTCTGATATGCAGGGGAGCCTGATGCCTTGTACACTTTAGGTATAAAACCGTTTGAGGTGCATGCTATTGATTGGATCTGCAAGCGGTTCTCCGTCTGATGTAGCCAACTGATATGCCCCGGACCCGAATACAGCAGTGACAACATATGGGCCGAGCCAATTTGATTCAAACTTGCCTTGATGTTCTCTGTTTGGTTGGTTGCGAGGATTCTCTCGAAGAACAAGATCACCTACCTCAAATGTACGAGATCTAACTCGGTGATTGTAGCTTCTACTCATGCGCTGCTGATAGGCTTTGAGGTGATTGTATGCAGCTTGTCGCTTCTCATCAAGTAACTCTAAGTCCTGAAGACGGGATACTCTGTATGCTTCATCATCGATGTGATTATGCAAGGAAACTCGTAATGATGGTATCTCGACCTCAATAGGCAAGATAGCTTCTACACCATAGACCAATGAATAAGGAGTTGCACCTGTAGGGGTTCGAATGCTAGTTCGATATGCCCATAGTGCTGGATTCAATTGAACATGCCAATCACGATCGACATCATTGACTGTCTTCTTTAGGATTCTTAATATGTTTTTATTGGATGCTTCGGCTTGACCATTGCCTTGTGGGTAATAGGGGGTGGAAAAGCGGTGTTGGATATGAAATTTCTCACAAAGCTCACAGACATCCTGATTTTTGAAAGGAAGACCGTTATCTGTGATGATGGACATGGGTACACCATACTGGCAGATGATGTAGTTGAGGATGAATGAGGCGATCTGCTTGCCGGTGACTTGGGTAAGTGGAACAGCTTCGATCCACTTGGTGAAATATTCGGTGGTGGTAATAATGAATTTATGGCCGTTGGATGAAGATGGATGAATCTTACCCACAAGGTCAAGGCCCCATTGACAGAAAGGCCATGGTGTCATGATTGGTTGCAGTTCCTGGGCCGGTGCATGTATCAGGTCACCGTGAACTTGACATTTCTTGCATTTCCTGACAAAGTAGTAGGAATCCTTTTCCATAGATGGCCAATAGTATCCAGCTCGCATGAGTTTCTTGGCTAGTGACGGACCACTTGAGTGAGTCCGGCAAATTCCTTCATGTACCTCTTCCAAAGCCTTTGTTATCTCACCTTGTTCCAGACATCGAAGGAGAGTACCATCAAGACCGCGTCGGTATAGGGTTTCGGCAATAATGGTATATCGAGCAGTTTGGCGAATGAAGGTTTTACGTTGGTTATTTGATTGGTTGGGAGGAAGGGTGTGATCGCGGAGATAGGTGTAGAACTCACCGTACCATGGGGATTCAGAACCAACAAGGCGACATATCATTTCAGATTCGGGGATATCATAAGCGGGGATCCAAAGCTGTTCTACCAAGAACTCGTAGCGTGTTGAATTTTGTGGAAGATCTAGGAGAGATGTGATGGTAGCCATAGCATCAGCAGCTCGATTCTGATCTCTTGGTATCTGCTCAAAAGTGATAATAGTAAATGATGTCTTGAGATTGTCCACCATTTGCTTGTATGACATGAGTTTATCATCCTTGGTCTGATACTCATCTGTTGCTTGTCGAATGACCAGTTGGGAATTGCCATATACTTGTAGGTCTTTTAATTTCCATTGTATGGCTAATCTGAGTCCTGTGATTAAAGCCTCATACTCTGCTATGTTGTTTGTACATGGAAATGTGAGCCTGTAGGACTTCGGGATGCTATCACCTTGAGGTGTGATAAACAGAATGCCTGCCCCTGAGCCGTGCCTAGTGTATGAACCATCAAAATATAGTTTCCATGGTTGTACTTCTGTGATCATGAATATCTCTTCATCTGGAAAATTGGAAATGAGGGGATGATCGCCTATGAGTGGTGCATCGGCCAACTGATCTGCAATGACCTGCCCTTTGATAGCTTTACGGTCCACATACTCGATGTCAAATTCACTTAGAATCATTACCCATTTGGCCAAGCGACCTGTCAATGCTGCTTTGCTGAGTAAATACTTGAGTGGATCAATCTTTGCGATGAGTTGTACCTTGTGTGTCAACAGATAGTGTCGCAATTTAGTGGCTGCTAAGATTACTGCTAGGCAAGCTCGCTCAATAGGTGTGTAATTGAGTTCATAGCCAACCAGTGTGCAAGAGATGTAGTAAACAGCACATTCTTTGCCTTCTGCATTATGTTGTGCCAGTAGTACACCCAATGTCGTACTTGTTGCCGAGATATAGAGTAACAATGGTCTACTCGGATCTGGTGGCATCAGCAATGGTGGATTCATGAGATAGTCTTTAAGTGTCTGAAATGCTTGCTGGCATCGAGCATCCCACTGAAAGCGGATGTTCTTGTGTAGCAGATGTGTAAATGGGTGACACTTATCAGCCAATTGTGCAATGAATCTTCGGATGGATTGAAGCCGTCCTTGTAGTGTCCTTAGCTGACTGATATTCTTTGGAGGTGGCATGTCCATGATTGCTTTTACCTTTGCTGGATCGACCTCAATGCCTTTGCTTGAGACAATGTATCCTAGAAGTTTCCCGGAGGTCACTCCGAAGACACATTTCTTTGGGTTGAGTCGAACATGGTATTGTTCCAGTCTATCAAAGATTTGATCTAAGATGTGGAGATGTCCTTCTCTAGTAAGTGATTTTTCTAGTAAGTCATCCACATAATCTTCCATCATAGTATGCATCATGTCATGGAAGATGGTGGTCATTGCTCTTTGATAGGTCGCTCCTGCATTCTTTAGACCAAAAGGCATTACATTCCAGCAGTATGTGCCCCATGGACATGTGAAGGCTGTATTATGTTGATCTTCGGGTGCGATCTTTATCTGATTGTAGCCGGAAAAGCCATCCATGAGTGAAAGCATGGCATGTCCTGCTGTTAGATCCACTATGATGTCGATATTTGGAAGGGGGAAGTCATCCTTAGGACAAGCCTTATTTAGATCTCTGAAGTCAGTACAAATGCGGATGCCCCCTTTTGGTTTGCCAACTGGCACAATATTGGAGATCCATTCTGCATAATCAATTGGTCTAATGAAACCAACATCTAGGAGTTTCTTGAGTTCTGTTTTGACTAGCACTGCAATCTGGGGATGCATCTTACGAAGCTTCTGCTTGATAGGTTTGGCTCCTTCTGCTACGGTGAGGTGATGCATGACTAAATCAGGATCAAGCCCAGGCATGTCCGCATATGACCATGCGAAGTTGATCTGACGCTTCTGGAAGAACTCTATGAATTGAGGTTGTTCCTCTGGAGTGAGAAGAGATGCCAGATGTATGATATGAGGGTTTTCAGGAGTCCCCACATTGTATTCTTTGGTTTCCTCGATAAGAATCGTTGATCGTTCCTGTTGTGTACTAGCAGGGAGGATGTCAAACCCTTCATCCTCAGGCGCCTCAGAGAGGTTTTCACCATTGGATACGCTCTTTCTTTTTACTTTTGTCGGATCAAACAGCGCCACAGTGTGGTTTTCACTGGAAGATCCATGTTTTAATGTTATATTTTTGCAGCTAAAGGGTTTGGCATCCACCCCGAAGTATGCTGTGCTATTAAGTTCAATGGCGAATCCAGCTTTGTGATCCCCGCTTGGTAGATTATCCCGTAATTCCAAAAAGTCAATGATAGCCTCATCATTTTGGAAGAGGTCAAGACATGGAGGATTTGATTGGTTCCATTCGATGAGTTCAGGGTGGATAATGGGCATTACTTCATCGATTAGGTTAAGTGTGGGAGATGTATCAGTGAGGGTTAAGACGTTATGGTGAAGGTTGTTGATGGTACTCTCCCTGTCAGAATCAGGCGTAGGATGAGACGTAAGGTCTATGGAAGATGTTTCCAGCTCAGGAACCCAAGTGGTCTTTATCTGTGCTTCTCCGTAAATAGGGATGTCTTTGCATGGCGGAGGTGGTGATGTGTCTTCCTCATCTGAAGTGTTAAGTTGTACAGAATCAAATTCCCACTCATGTGAGTCGGTCTCTGAATCACTTTCCAGCATCCGATTGCTATACCATACTGGGATGTCGCTGGAGTTGAATACTGCAGGCGTGATTGGTTTATGTACCTTAGTAGTGATCGGTGCTGCAGGAACTGTGATGGGGATTAAAGGATTTGTCACTAGAAGTATCGGCAGTGTTGATTCAGTGGTTTCTATTGGAACGGCTGGTGTCATAGATGCTGCTGCGGGTTCTGATACAGTTGTGGCTGCGAATTATTTTATTGATGTGATGGCTGTCGCGGATGGGATTACTGGTTCGATTGGTGGGATGTTTGGCATTGGTGATGGTGGAGTTGTGAGCCTCGATGGGGCAGTGGGGATAGTGCTTGATGGTGCTTTGATTATGAAAGGTGTCCTCTTTACAGTAGGTGGGCAAAATGGTTTGCTGGCTTTTCCTTTGAATCTGAGTTTAGGAAGGATCTCTTTTTCAAAGCCAAGGCCTGTATTACCTTTGGGCTTGAATTCTGGTAGCAGAGGTTCGTGTCATCCTTGTTTGCAGTATCCCAAAGCACTCTGACCATCATATCCCATTCTTTGCATAATGAGAAGGCCTTTGCCATACTGATCCGTAGGAAGTGTAACTCGCGGTATGTCAGTGGTGATGGGATCTTTATAGATCCATTCCGCCAGGTCCTCATCTTGTGTTTCTTCCTCTTGACTCTTTCCAAGAATGAAAGGTGTCAAAGCACATGCTGGTATGTTTAGTGGTTGCTGGAGTAACTGATGTGGCTTACCATGTATTCTAGGAGAAGTGGGCATTTGTCCCACACAAAAGAGCTGACTCAAGTTGTATTCTCCAGGACCTTCCTCTGCTACTTTCATCTTAAGCTTTTCTTGCTTGGGTATAGGGGTGTTCGAACTGGCAAGAGAGGCGGGACTTACATATGATGTGGAGGAAATGGCTTCCCTATTATTAGGAACAGTAATTTCTGGTTGATGGCTGATATTATGGCAAAATGCAAAGGGATTTGCATCGCCTAGGATTGTGATCTCTGTACCGTTATATGGGAACTTGATACATTGATGGTAGGTAGATGGAACAGCTTGCATGGCATGTATCCAAGGTCTCCCTAATAATAGATTATATGGCAGAGGAAGGTCCAGAACCTGACAGATGATGTGCTTTACCACAGGGCCCATTCGAATTGGTAGTACCACAGCTCCTTTGGATGAACGCTCTGCATCATCATAGGCCTTGATGGTGATCTTCTTGCGAGGATCCACTGATTCTATTGCATATCCCAATGTTGTGACCAATTGTAGCGTACAAATGTTTAGGCCTGCTCCATTATCTATCAAGACTCGCTTGATCCTGTGTTGGTTGATAAAGCCTTCAATGTGGAGTGAGGCGTTATGCGGTTGTTGGAAGGAGGAGTTGTCACTTTCGAAAAAAGTGAGACAAGGTGATGACTTTAGATTTCCAACCATGGCTTGAAACTGGTCCGTATTCAGGTTTGCAGGGACTGACGCCTCTTGGAGTGCTTGATCCAAGATTGTTTTATGAGATGGTGATAAGCGTAATAGTTCTAAAATGGATATGAGCGCAGGGGTTTTGTCTAATTGTTCCACAAGGTTATATTGCTTTGGGATAGAGGTGGTGCCTTGTGGAGCTGCCTTGATGGTGACCTTGCCACGACGTGTAACAACATTGCAATTTGAGGTGGGATTTTTGAAGGTGATAATTGCAATTTGTTCACTGGCATCATACAGGTGATTTACAGTGTAGTTATACGCAACCTGTGTATAATCAGTGGTATCAGTGCCTCGCCGGGAAGTGGAAGGACCCCTTTGATCTTGTGATGGAAGTGGATTTTTGAACATCAAATGATCATTATTTGTTGTTTTTGGGTCATGTCCTTCAATTTCAATTTCTCCTCGATCAATAAGATCCTGAATGAGATCTTTCAATCGGTGACAATTACTTGTCTTGTGTCCTCTTCCTTGATGGAACTCACAGTGTTCAGTATCTCTCCACCATGCCAGTTTGACCTGAGGCTCATAGTTTGATAGCTTAGGTAGAGTGATCAAATTTTGAGAAATGAGTTGTCGCAACACTGTTTCAATGGGTTCCCCTAAGGGAGTGTATGTTCATTTTTGTTTTTGCTGACGAGGTCTTGGTTCATCATGAGACGTGATGTGACCTTGATTGGAAGGAACATTTGTGTTATTCTGAGGTGGAGGATTTTGTCTTGCAAACCGAACCACAGGTTGTGCATTTTGGATAGTTCGAGCATCCACAACCCCATCGTTGACGATATTTTTGTTCTTGTTCCAGAAGTTCGGTTTATCGCTATTGAAGCGCGGGCGAGGACCATCTTTTGGTTCATTAAATATTTTGATAAGTCCTTTCTTGATGAGTGCCCGTTCACACTTTAAACCCTTGGTGATCATATCATTAAAAGAGTTTGTGTCTTTGACATCCAGGTGAAATTCCATTTCTTCGTTTAAGTTGGAAATGAATATTTCCACTAGTTCTCGTTCAGGTAACTGAAGAGAAAGTCTGCTAGACATTTGGCGCCATCGTTGCAGGAATACTGAGAATAGTTCACCTGGTTTTTGTTTGGTGTTGCACAGATCAGCCATGGTGATGTCGCGTTCAATATTATAAGAGTAATGAGATAGGAACTTCTGGATGAGTTCCTCAAATGTTCTAATGCCACCTGGTAGTCGGGAAAACCATGACGTGGTTGTTCCTCCCAAACTTTGGGGAAAAAGGCGCATTAGGTATGTGTCTTCATATGCCACTTCAAGACAAGTGGAATGAAATTCTCGGACATGATCACGGGGATCTCCCTTTCCTCTATATTTTTTGAATTTTGGTGTTTCGAACCCGCGTGGAAAGGGTGGCATATAAAGATTCCTATCAAACGGATAGGGACAGATGTCGTTAAGTGAGAATTGATTGGTCTTAACACCACTATGAAGTTGTTGGGCGAGATTCTCGACTTGTTGCCGCAACATCTCCATTTCATTTGGAGGAGGAGGTGGTGGGTTACCTCGAGGGATGTTATATCTGATGGGATCTCTACGCCTTTCCTCCTCATGGTGACTTTGTCTTTCTGATGCTTGTCTTAATTGGGAAAGATCAAAGTCTGAGGGGAGTTTGGCTCCTTCTTGAGCAAGTCTTAAGAAGTGAGCATCCGCATTGCTTCTGAGTATTTCGTCAAAAAGTCTGTTAAAGAGAGGGTTATGTTGAGCCCTTTCTATTGTTGCAGGAGTGGGAGTATTTGGGTTTTCATCATCTGCATTTCCTCCAAGTGCTTGAAATTCATTGATATTTTCCTCTTCTTCTTCTTCTCTTTCTATTTCTCGTTGTCTCGACTGTGATCGGGTTTGAGCCATTTTGTTTACAAGTTTTTGTTGAAGTTGATTGAAGATGATGATGAGTTGTTTGATGAAATGAAAGATTGATGGTTGATGATTTGTGTTGCACGTAGATCTCTAGCACTTTTAAGGTAGATGTAACCGAAATTCCTTCTTTGAATTGCTTGCTTGTTTTGATAAGTTTTGATGTGATAAGGTGTAGAGAAATCTGAGATGTGTTACAGATTTAACTACCTAGTAATGAGAGGATTCACTCATGAACTAGTTTTAACCTGCGTAGATATGTCTCTTAGGATGAGCTTATCCTAGATGTAGAAACAATCTAAAAAGTGATGTGATGTGTTTGATTTCAAGCAATATCTAAAAAGGAATTTTGGGACAAGAACCTCTTAATGTTTTTGAGAGTTGGGATGGATTGATAATGAAGTGATGATGTATGAGTGAGTTGATTGATGAAAAATGTTTTTCAATTTCAATAAAAACTCTGTGTCACAAATGGGACAAACTCTACCTCTTCCCTTTCAGGTGTTGGTGGTATTTCTTGAGCTGTGTTGTAGGTGATGCAGACGTTTGGAAAGAAGTTGGGATTAATCTTTCCTCCTTGATTTTTGTGATAACTTAGAGCTCTATATTGCATAAAAGCTCTGCGGTTCAATGATTCTGAATCAAATTCGTTTGTTTTATCTTGAAGGTATAGACGCATGCGATGTAGAAAGACTCTATGGGAGACAAAGATTTGTCGATTGATATAGAAGAATTTCCTCCTTTTGATTAAAGCCTTTGAGCTTAATGGTCTCCTTTTCAAGTTGATATTCTGATGACACTTCTTCTTTCGCAAGATGTGAAGAATGGTCATAAAATTTGTCTCTTTGTTGTTTGCACTTTGTTTTTGGTATTTTTGTTTGTTTTTGAGAAATGTTGGATGAATACTATGTTTTTGGGATTGATTTTCTGATTTTTCTTTGACAAGAAAACAAAGCAAGCACACAAACACAAGAATGTTGCCTCAAAGGCACAAATGAGTATGGGTCTAGATCAACCCAATCCTTGGACTTGTATATGATCCTTCCTTTAGATGTATTTTAAGGTGTATTTCCAAAGCCTAAAGTCGGCTCAATTTGCACTTGGTCTTTAAAACGAACACACTTCAAACACTTTTTATCCCTAAGGTCAAATGGCCAGTTGTGATAAATTTAGCCCACATCTTGATATTTCTTCGACTTTGGTACTACATACCTTATGAATCCCGCCGTGGCAGGTAAGGATGTGATATACTAAGTCTTGCACGAGCATAACAAATAGATGATCCCTATGATGGGGGAGTCACCACTTTTATCAAGCCACAAGTGACTTTTCAAAAAGCTATGTTTCTACTCAAGGAAATATGTATGGTGAGTATCTTGGGAGCAAAACCATCTATGCTCTTGCACTAAATTATATCTCAAATATCCTCAATCAATAGAACGGGTGGGCTACTACTTAAAGGTGTTTAGTTATGTTCAATGTTTTTGGACATAAGTTCATTCTGCAGTGACTCACTTAAGAGCCTTGTAACTGGTGGTGGGGCCCATTTGTCCTTTCGGCCAGTTACACTGTAGGAACAGCTATACCCAAGGCTACAGCTTTCGCTCTCACCTGATTTCTATAGCGGCTCGAAGGATTTACCGCTCGAGGTCGTTCCCAAGAGTATCGATCCCTTGGCAGGCCTCTCTTAAAAAGATAAAATGTGAGTGTTACTAACACTTTTCTCTTGCACCTAGGACCACGAAAGCCAAGGGAGAGGATAGTGTGTGTTAGAAGTAGGACCACTCGACCAACTCTTTGCACAAGTGTGCCAAGCACGAAAAACACTTGTTCTTTTTAATCTATCATTGCAATGTGATCTAACTATTTGGAGATGTTGCTCCAACAATCATGGTGTTCTTTTTAATTTTCAAAGGCAATTGTTTGAGTAAACTAGAATTTGAAAATCCTGGTCAACTTAATGAAAAACATGTTTGCATGAAGTAAAATTGCTTTAAAAATGAGACAAGTTGATTGTGAATTTTATTTGCACCAAAAATGGAAGTGTGGATTGTGAGTTTTATCTTGATGCAAGAAATAAAATTTGCCTTGTTTATTTTAAGCACCAAAACGAAGTTTGTTTCCTAACTTGCAAAAAAATAAAGTTGTTTTTGTATAAGTTTGTGGTTCTTTTTACCTTGGAACAATGAAATTCTTTTTAAGAGCCCCAAACAAATGTGTGATTCTTTTTTTTTAAAAGCCCAAAGTTGAAATGTGAAGTTAATTTTAAACCAAAATAAAAAGTGAATTCATTTTTAAAACCAACTTCAAAAAACAAGTTAGTAAAAAAATATAAATATACTTTTTAATCTAATTTAAATCTGCACAAAAGAGAAAAATAGTTAGTAAAATCGGCCTATTTGGTGGGCTTCTACAAGCCTTTTTTTTTTTTTTTTTTTGGTTTTTTTTTTTTTGGTTACAAGGTGATTTGTACAACGTTTTGTTACAATAGCGCTAGTCTGCATTTGAACAGAGGCACTATTTAACACAAACGCACTAAAAGAAAGGGAAAGACAGAGAAGGAAAAAGCACTGAAACAGGGTGAATAGCGCCAAAATAATGTCAAACGCACCAAAACAGTGTCAAAAGCGCAACCTGTGTGACATTTTCAACATTCAAACATGTTATTGGTTAAAAACAAGTTGATCTTTTTGGTGTTTGGATTCACGTCGGGTTCACCAAATGATGCTCTGCAAAAAGGATTAGAAAATCTGTTTGATGGCAACACACACAAGAGCACAAGAAACAAACGTTAGTGTTAGCAACAAAAGATTATCCTAAACAGACATATCAAGAGAGATATTAAGCATGAAATAGAAAGCATATAAACATAGAATGAAATAGCTAATCAAGATGTTCATAGTTGCTCCTCCCTTGTTCCTCTCCTCTCCAAGTCCCAAATGAGTGTAGCTCTCAGCAGCTTTTTGCACTATGGATGCTTATGGAGGATTGAGATTTAATATTAAGCTTCAACTATGAAATGAAAAGCTAAATACTATGCTATTGATGCTAAAATGATATATTTTAACAAAAAATGATAAGATGTTAGATTGCTTATGCTAAATGCTCTCTAAAAATGTCTATAGCCTAAATGCATACAAGTTTTCAGGATCTGGATTATGAAAGAATGGGCTCTATTTATAGGAAAAATGGAGCAATGGATGGCCAAGATTGAAAGTTTTAATCAAGGGTCAAGCTTGAAAGTTGGGGATCCATGTGCACAATTTGCACCAATGAAATGGTGACAAGTGTCACCATAAGATTGGGTTGAGAGAAGAGGTTGGAGGCATTAAATGCCTGAGGAGACCTCATGGTTATCTAGAAGGTAAGGGTCAAGCTTAAATTAGGATTACCCACTGGATTAGGAGTTAATGCAAGGATAAACCTTTGTGCAAATGATTAAGAGATAATCATGGTCAAAGCATTAAAGGCTTGATGAGACCCTTGGGTTGGGTAGAGGTTGAGTCAAAACAAATGTTTTGACCATGTGGGAGGGTTTGAGGTAACCATTAATGGTTATTGGAGACTTTGGGGATTAAGTGGTTGAAGGTTGAAAGCCTTCAATGGTTATCAAAGACTTTGAGCCATTTAGTGGTTGAAGGTTGGAAGCTTTCAAAGGTTATCCAAGACTTTGAGACATTTAGTGGTTGAAGGTTGAAAGCCTTTAATGGTTATCAAAGACTTTTAGGCTTTGAGAAGTGACTCCATTTTGCTTAGGAATGTGACAATAATTAGGGGATGGATAAAGTTAATTAGGAAGGGGTTAGAAGAATCTAGAAGGGGATTAGATTTTGCAAGTGGATTTGGTGGGTGGGGGAAAATAGGATTTTATTAAAATAAAAATTCATTTATTTCAATAAATGTGTGCAAGTTGTATTTGGATAAATATTCAAATAAATATTAATTTATTTAAATGAGAAAAAGGAAGATAAAGCATTAAAATGCTTGAAGACTTTGAGGGGAACCATTAAAGGCTTGAAGACTTTAAAGAAAACCATTAAAGTCTTAAGAAGACTATAGAAGGAAGCCATCAAGTTTGAAGACTTTAAAGCCATCAAGTTTGAATACTTTAAGGGAAACCATTAAAGGTTTCAAGTGGGTGAGGATAAATAGGATTTTAAATAAATAATTTATTTAAAATAGTTGTGCAACTTGCTTTTGTAGGAAAATACAAGTGGGTGGAGGATAAAGGTGATTTAAATAAATTATTTATTTAAAATAATTGTGCAACTTGCTTTTGTAGGAAAATACAAGTGGGTGGAGGATAAAGGTGATTTAAATAAATGATTTATTTATTTAAATGTGAGAGGTGGGATTTTGGGGGATTTAAATAAATATTAATTTATTTAAATGTGAGAGAAGATTTAATTAAACAAATATGATTTATTTATTTAATTAATGATATGAATTTGGTTAAGTGAATTAAATCAAATAAATTGAATAATTTATTTAATTAATAGGAGAAGAGGGTTAAGATGAATTAATTAAATATTAATTTAATTAATTATTAATTGATGGTTAAATAATCAAATAAATACTAAGTATTCATTTAATTAAGTGGACAGATTTATGTGACTACAAAAAGTATTCTACGTAATCATCTAGTGGCTCATCTTCCTTTTGAGTCATTTGAAAGATATCGTCTCCTCGAATGTCCCCTCCTCTACAATAATCTTTGTACTTAAAGAATTTCTTCTTCGTTGACTCCCAATCAACTACAACATCTCTTCCTAAACCCATGAACCATATCAAGGTAGAATTGTTGAGTTTAGCAATAATAATCTCAACCTATGGGTGTTGGTAGTGTAGCCATAACTATGATATAGGACATAAAAATCAAAAAAGGAAAGTGTCCAGGTCTTCAGTAATAAGCCCATTAAAGTTTGAAATATTTGAAGGTGGTATGTTCTTGAGAGTAGAATTCCTCACTTGATGGACAATGGGAAAATGGAATGTTGGTGCTTCATTATCTTATTCATTCCTCTCTTGGCAGTTGGCATCTCTCACGTTGGCTCTAAGTGGAGAGTTATGCGATGTGGAATTATGGGAGGAATTAGAGACAACTTGAGATGTGGGTGAAGTTGGTGGTGAATGGTATAGTTGATGTATTTCTTCCACAACTACTTGAATTGCTTAGCTGTCAAGATTAGGAAGGAATCTCCAACAATGATCCCTCCTTCTTTGCATGCAATATTTATGACCCTTGTTATAGTGTACCTGTACAAGGTTAAGTAAGAAATTTGGGGGTTTGTTCAAAATCTAAAGATTTTATAAATTGAAAGCTATTAATTTTATTCCTAGAAAAGCATGAGAAACTATGAAACAACCCAAATAACTTCATGATTTGACATCATACTTGGAAATGGCACAAAAAATGTTGAGCCTACTAATATTGATTGGGATTCGGTGCTTGTTATGTGTCTCACAACTCAAGGATAGTCATCCACACTAAGCAATCCTTCATGGTTTAAAGGCCACATTTACTTGTCAAACCACCTAGGTTGTATAACTTGAAGTGGGACAACACAATATGTGTATTATGAACTTATTCTACATTGCTATCCTATGTTAAGTGCATATATTATAGTAAAGGAAAGTGCAGGATAACGACTACTAAAAACTATTATAATTGATAATGAAATATCAAAGAAAGAACAAGTGCAATGAAATCAAAACATGATAATAAAGTAATCCTATTCTAAGAAAACAAAGAAAGAACATCTACAAACTGCCACTTACACTATCTACTCAAATTTGAATAATAACTACTACAAGAAATCAATGAATAATTAAACACTATATAGATGTTATGTGAATCTAACAATAAATTGAACTAAAAAGATCCACTTAAACTATATGCATAAAATGAAATTAACTAAACTAAGAGTATCCTTACCTCAAATGGGCCCCCTTGGGTAAGTACTCGTTAAAAGATCACATAGTTGCACAACTAATTTAGAAGAACATTTCTATTCATTATAGATATACATATCTTTCTTACAGAAAATGAGATGTTATGGTAGTCACAACATCATTTACCTTTTCAAATTACAAGTGGAATCATTTATGCTTTCGAATCCATGACTCAATCCATAAATAACTAACACTTAATCCTTAGATATAGAGAGAATTATTGAACAAATAAAGAAAGCATAAACTGATTAAGAGTCATATTAAGATTGAAACTCATAACTAATCAAATACATAAATATCCACTCTAAGTAGTTTAACAAACTATTAAATAACATGTCAATAGGTAGTTGGAAATGATTAAGAAGTTCACTCTGTAAGTGACATCCTTCAATAGCTCAAAGTACCTAGAACCACCTTTGACTAATTCAAAGCCAACTCTGCCTTTGATTACAAGAACTTGCGTAGTTATTGGCTACAGGAATAGTTGCCTCCGTTTTGGGTAGAATGTTGTAGATCAAGTTAGCAAACACAACATTGAAAATCATAACAATTATCCGTCCACATTGATCACATACACAACTAATAGCATATATATGGATCATATTCACATCCATTAAATAGACATATTAAGAGTGCTCATATGAGGAAGTTTAATAACACAATAAGTCAAACTATAACTAAATTTTGTGGTACTTATGTCATGAAATATTAACTAAAGTCTCTTATGAAACTATGCAAAGTGGACAAAAGTGTACAAAACATGAGCCTATCAATCAATATCGTAGGATTGTGCATGCACACTCCACTCTCGAGAGCCAATGGCTAGAGGTTCAGTTGCACAAGGGATCACCTTTCCTCTTACTTTGGAGGTTTGATAACCTTTAGATGAAATGATTTCCACCTTACTTAGAATGATTCATGTTGAGTAGCTTCAGATATATATTGTACCTTGCACCACACTATGAAAATGATTGAAGGTCTTAAGGCTTCTAAATACAAGGTTCATTGTGGTATTTGTGAACAAAGGGCTTGTTTGTAATAACCTAAGATTGGGAGGGTTCTATCCCACTCCCCTCACCAACAAGTCTAAACATTTCAACGGTTTTGCAGCTTGACTTCGAATGACACTAGCCACTATTTGAGGTACAACTTTCACTCCCCCCCCTAAGTTATATACCCCACCAAAAAATGTGGTTGAGGTTGAACCTTGGGTGATGAAATCCCCAAGTAGGCCTCCTACTAAAAATAAAAATAAGAGTGTTGATATTTATCTTGAACCCAAGTCCACACTAACACACGAGGGGAGAGGATACATATTGAACACTTTCAAGATAATAATTAATGTGCAAGCATACAAGACACAATAAACATGGTTCTTTCTTTTATAAAATAGAAATGTGAGGTAATATAAAAATCAAAGACACACAATCCTACAATAAATATGTCAATAGTTTCAATAGTAATGTCTTCTCCCAACGGATTCCAAGTAGCTACACAAATTTCGATCAGTAAAAAAAAAAAATCTACCCTAAATAGAATCAAATGTGTTACTATTTTGGTTAAATGTGTTATAGAATGTTTCAAATGTAGCAGAGTATTGATTAGACGTGTTAAAACAAATATAATTCTAAAAATTTACCTCGTGCTTACCAAATATAGTTGTTTTGATCTAGAAATCATATACGACACTTTATATGTTGACTTCGACATTTGAATAGTTAGATGTGACACTAGGAATGTCGACTACAATGTTTGATTTGTTAGATGTGATACTCAGGATGTCGATTGTGGCAAAAGAATTTTCATGTGTCATAGTACATGCAACCAATAAAGTCCTAAAATAAAAACACATTAGTAGCACCAAGAAAGTCAAAAATCACTATTAGGGGCTGGTATTTTTTAGAAAAGCGGAGACTTAGTATGCATGCAATCAAGTTAGAAATTGAAATACTACAGATCAAATGTGTGTAAATCAATCAATTGCATCAATGTATTAATCAAATGTGACACAAGATCTATATAATGCATTAAAATAGAAAAATTTGGATGTTGTTAGCAGAAACATATGTGACAATTAAGAAGTTAGATGTGTCATAGGATGACTCAAATGCGTCGAATCCCCTATCAATTTAATTGACCAAGCCTAAAACTACTTGAAATACCAATTTTCTCACAAAAAATGTTAGAAATCAAGGACATGGGTCCCACCGGGTGTACCAAAATGTAAAACCAAAAATTGAATAGTATGAATCTTCAATTGGTTAACTACTAAACCCTAGATTCATAAAATATTCTAATCTAAACAATAAAGCCTGCAAGATAACTGCAAACGAAATCAAAGAACAATAATAATGAATTACCTTCACACAAATCTTTCTTATCTCTAGTACTATTTGTAGCTTTCTTTCAATCAATGATATGTAGCTCTCAGATTTTCATAGCACTATTTGTAGCTTGATTGCACAAAAGCTCAAAGATTGTGGTTAGAAAAAATGATGAATGAGTGTCACTTATATATATTATTTTGACATTAATCATTGGTAGAAGATGCTTGAGACATCTATCTGAAGATCAACGATCGAAAATGAATGAGAGGAATTAATTGAGAAAGTTAAGGAGTTAATTGATAACATTGATTGAGTAAACTGATTGCATAATTTTAGTGATATGAATTGTTTGATAAAAGAACTTCGAGGGAGTGGTAGTTAAGTGATGAGGTGGAGATATTAATAAGGTTAAACTATAATTTATTTTTTATCACGTGCATGAGGAATTAATTATGAAAAAAAAGTAAATAAAAAAAATATTATAAGAAGAAATATATTTAGAAAATAAATAATTAAATAAATTAAAATAATTTATTTAATTATAGAAGAGAATATTGACTAGCTAAATAATTAAAATAATCATTTAATTATAATGAAGTGGAGGAAATGGATTAATTAAATAATTAAAAAAGATAAATTAATTAAATAATCAAAATTATTTAATTAATATTAGAAGAAATGAGTAAATCAAGCAATAATTAAATAATTACAAATTATTTGATTGATGAATAAATTTGAATGTAAATTTTTTTTATCAGTAATATGTGATTTTTATTAATTATTGAAATAAAGAATTACATTTAAATTCAAAAGTATATCTATCCAATATCTGTCCATTCCGATAAAGAGACACACCCTCCCAACCCACCACCTTACGACCCACTATAGCATATACATTTTTAGAATAAAAAACATAGCTGTAAACTAATTCTGCCATTGACACCATACCATGAGCCAAAATGGTTGCCAAATACTACAAAACTATACAAAACATCGCCACCAAACCCCCCAACCAAATAAAAACAAGGGAATTTTCAAAAAACCCTACATCCAATACAAAATTATGGGCAAAAATTAAGGATAAACAAAAAAACCAACTCCATCCCCACTTTGACAATGTTCACTTGGAACCCTGCAACTTCGACTTCCTTGGGCCATTGTTCCAATAGTCTTTGGTGTTGAAGTTTAGGCCTTGACTTCCCTCTTTCTTTTTCTCCTCTCAAACTCTCTGCCATTTAATCTCCTTCTCTTGCATGAACTCTTTTGAGCCCTCCCATCCAATTAGGGCCTCCTCCCGCCACTCATCTCCATTTTCACCATCCTTCCACAAAATCAAGGGCCTAAAATTTGCACACTCTTCACCAATACAAATGCCTTCACTCACACTCCTTCATAGACCTTTCCTAGGGACTGCTTTCACAAGCAAAAAAAATTAGCCCCGAAAAGATAAACCTCTTGTACGTAGGCTCGAAGCACCCACCAACCTCTTCCTTGGTGCCTAATTCCAAACCCCATACAACCACCATTGACACAACATCTACATTAATGCAAAACCTGAATTATGATTTCATATAATCTTCCCCTAGCAGTAAATTCATAATATGGATAAAAATGGGCTCCTCATGCTTGAAGATGCCACACAATTGCTTCTAAAAAATCTTGCCAAGAAAGGCCATTTGTTGCTTTAATGGTGAAAGTGTGAAATTCACCTCCATATTTAGCCTTTTGCACCAACTCACCAACTCCCTAATATCTTCATTTGTAGTCTTTACTTCCTTTCTTTGGAAAGGGGAACAACACATGGCATCCTTTTAATCCCTCACCACCCACCTTGGCCACTAAAAACATCAATCCTTCACAAATGTCGGCACACTTTCTTCTTCGTATGCCATTTCAATCCCTCAAAAATCCTCCCAAATCTCCTCACTTTGCTTGATATTTAATGATGGCCTTACCTTGGACAACATGTCTGCGATGGTATTACCCTCCCAAAGGGTACGAGAGATTTGAAGATTTTCAAATTCTTTTATTTCTTTTTATAAAATTTTAATGGATTTATCTAATCTCCATGAAGGTGCCTCCCCTTTGTTTGTGGCATTAACAATGATCAACGAATCCCCTTCAAAGTGCAACTTAGAATCAACAAATTGTTTGGCCATCCTTACACCCCACAATGCTTCTTGGACCTTAGCTTTGTTATTTGTCTCTATTGGAAGCCCTCTCGCGCCAAGGGCAAGAATTACCACCCTTCCAATTTCAAGCCACATATCCCGCTCCTGATGGGCCTTGATTCCCTTTTGATGCACCATCAAAATTTATTTTCATCTATCCCCGATTCAGTTCCATCCATTCCACTTTGGCCCTATCCTAACACTTCAGATCAACCTGAGGAAGCCCCTATTAATGAGCCAAATTTTGAATGTAATTGAAGAAATAAAGTTAGCTTAATTAAATAATAAAATTGTTTAATTATTTCTAGAAAGAATTCAAGGTATATAGTGATATAGGTATGCATAGGACAATTTTCAGTGTCCACAATGAGAAATTATGAAATAGATTAAAAAAATGTGTGAAATCATCCCTTAATCAGACAATTTCATGAATATAAAATTTTGTTTTAGAATAAAACCATCAAATTATAAGGGTTGTGAACAATAGAAGTTCTATTGTTATATCATTGTGTAAAGGCAATGGGGTCATGATAATGAAACCCTAAATGGATTGCACAATGATGTGAGAAAGATGGATTATTGAAGCATAATTGATTCATAAGTATCATTGTTTGCAAATTAAAAGGAAAAAATGATAACTTGACATTACATGAAATCATGGAGAGTATTTGACATGCATGTCGCATGATAGAGAGTGCAATAGACCAAGAGCGACACATAAAGGAAAATGATGGAAAGAGTGAAAAAAGCGTGAGAAATAATCCCAACAAACACCAACACAAGGGATGGATGTCGTAGTTGGAACATGGAACAATGCAAAATTGATCTTTTAACATTAAAAAATGATTTTAATGCATTAATAATTGAGCAATAATTTCAATTTTAAGATATATCTGTGTAATAATATGAAGGAGAATATAAACTCTTTAAAATTTTTTTTTGGTGGTCAGAGCAGCACTAACCAAGACAATAGAAAATACAAAAGAAAATACAAATTGAAAGTCACTTCAAAATGATCCCTTTTATGATCTTTAATGCTTCGCAATTGTAAGACATCAAATTACAAAATTATGATGCACAACTATAGGACCCTTCCCCTCGCCCTAGTTTTTAGAGGTAAAAATAGGTGGTCAAGCTTCCTCCGTGGAGCAGCCCAACACAACATTTGTGACGTGTAGGAGATTCCGACGAGAAACCTAAGAATATGCGAAAGAAGGGGAAGATGCCGTGGAATATTTTTTCTTATGTGCTCTCGCAACTGCCCGGCCACTCCCATCTTCTTGCGTTTTGTCATAATATTTATAGCGAGCCCTCAGATATCCTTCCATTTCAGGCAGAATAATGTTGCATTCTGTGGATGCCTGTCGGACGATGGACGATCACTTATCTTTCTCGAGACTCAAGGTACATGCCCTTCTTCCTCTTTGCATATGGATGTGGGTGCCACTGCCAGTAGGAATATTAACACTACAACATGGACAAGAAAATAAATTAACTATTCTCGAAGCCTACCATGGCTTAACACATTGTTGGTCACAGGTTTCGAATCACCTGGATACTGTAACCATTCGTTCATGGATCCAAATTTTTTTTTTTTGGTTCTTTAGTGAGCTTGTATTCCCGCCTAAGTTGCATTCTGTCCACTTGAATGGCAAGGTTGCAATCCTTCTAAATTTGACAGAATATATATTTCTTAAACTTGGCATTGAGGCTGAACAGTAGGAAGGGGCATATTTCCTTTTAAAGCGCTATGGATTTTTAGCCGTTCCTAATTGGCTAGCGTTCTGTTTAATCATCAAACAGTTCTTATGTTTTGATTGGCACAATAATGAGATTTGAACCTGGGACCTGCTGTTCCAAACAAGGATTGCTTACCACTCCATCAATCACTTAATTGGTAAATTGTTGTTTACTACTGCTAGTGCAGGTTCGGTTTTCGGAGTCACTTGTCTTCTGGGAATCCCCAATTGCTAGCATCCTAGAGTTTTGCTAAGGAACACCATCCCAGGGTTTTGCTCCATCCCTGGCCAATAAAAGGGTTTCATCTAGAAAGAAAGATGTTACCAAAATGGTAAACAACATTAAATTTGCAAGGTTGCAAAAATGAACTAGTTAGTAAAAGGAAGAGGAAATTTACCCAAATTGTGATAAATTGGTAAAACTGTAATATGTGATTGATTAAAAATTTAAAGATTTTCATAGCATTGTGTGGCATTACATTTTGATGTACTTGAGTTGTGATGTTCTCTTGGTCCTTAAGAAAATGACTTAGTTCTTGCTAATGCTTTTCTGCACCATGCCACTTAAGACAGTGTCAGGTAGATCACTTGATGTATCTTGTTGTTGTTGATAGTAACAATGTCATGGCTAATCCACAAAATTTAGCTCAGCTTTTAGTCAGTAGCGAAATTCGCTCCCAGCAATGAAAAAATAAAGTTCTCTGTATTGATTGCTGGACATTCCAAGATTTATCGCTAGTTATAGCATAGAAAGAATGTATTAGTTGTGACGCTTTTCAAAGACTAATAGAAAAAGGAGCTGTCAACATGTTCCTTTTTTGATAACCTTCATTTCTAAGTATCATCTCTCAGCATTAACTGTATGCAGTGCCTTGCACTCAAGCCATTCCATCAATGACCTTTTTCTCATGAGCTGCCATTTCTTCTATGTTTGATCTCTTACGAGCTTGAATGGTTCACATGGCACTCATTGGACAGTGCGATGCTCATAGGGGGTGAATTTTCATTGTGACATTTTATTATTCTAATAAAGCTTTTATATTTTTGTTGTATAATGAATTTTTCCCACCACTATTTTAAAAATTGTCAAGATGCGTCTATGCTTGAAATTTTGAAAGGTATTTGAACAATGTTCTCATTACTGTAACATTTTATTCATTATTGTCAATTGGTTGATAAGAGTGATTGTATCTAGAGAGGCAGACTATTCCAAATCATATCCATAAATTACTTTGTTTGATGGATATATGTATTCTTTTTCATAGGAATCACTTAGGTTTATTGACATGAGAAAGAAGGTGGTGCATGCCTGATGTTAGCTACAAGTTTTCTTGAATTCGCCAACATTTTAAAACAGTAAATGGAGACTTGGACAAAACCAAGACAACCTAGAGCATTGAGAGATCTACATGGAGTGCGATTGGTGCATCATACATCACTCCAGGAAGAACCTCCTTCGAAGGGTGGATTTCAACTTTCAAGCGATGCACACTCAGAGATTCCTGGAGATGATAGAGGATTGTTCATGGAGTAAGATTTTATCTTCTTGTCACTAAAATTCTGCATTGGCTTCAGTGATATGCAAAGCAAAGAAAGTTGTGTGGTAGGTTACCTTTGAGAAGGTAACTTCATAGTTATGGAATAAATAATCAAAGTATGAAACACTGCATAAGACTGCTTAATGCTTGCTAATCTATAATTATTAATTAATATGAAAGTGGTGGTGTCATTGAACTCTAAATCATATAATTTTTTTTTTCAGATTGTCATGCTTATGGTGAGTTATTTTGTATGATTAAATTTTGCTAGTTCTGGTTCAGGTTTGAAGATGATGTCAACTTTAAAGATTCTGGGGCTTCTTCACCATATATTCATCTCAGAAGAATCTGGCAAATGAGGGCAGCATCTCTGAGACCTGTGCAGTGCAATCATCTAGGTATTTCGTATTGGTTTTGCCTAAACTGAAAAGCTAGTTTTTAGGAAACTATGCTTTCTTTGGAATCTTAAATTTCTTTCATGCTCTTCAATTCTCTTTAGCAGATTATTTTTTCTTTGTTTTGTTATCCATCTACACTTAAAAACTGCAATCTTAATTTTTTTCTTATTATTAAGTGTGAAGATGCAGTTATGGAAACTCTATACAATCTTTTAATTCATACTTGGCATATTTTTAGGTGATCAGAGTCCGGCAGAAACCATTGCCAATGTGTTAACATCACTGCCTTTCATATTTCTTGGAATCCAAGCTCCAAGGTAAGTCCAGATTCAGACTATATCTCACACATCTTTTTACGTATTTGTTCATATTATTTTGAATTGACTGGTAATTTTATTTTCTAATTAAATGACACAGAAAGAGAATGAGAAATGTGTTTTATGCAAATTCTTTGATTGCTGTTGGTGTCACATCTTCTTTGTACCATACTTCAAGAGGAGATGCCAGAAAGTATTTTAGATGGGCAGACTATGCTATGATTGCTACTACAACAATTGTAAGTAATTTGAGGATTTTTTTACACACACACGAGCACACACGCACATGCACACGCACACACGCACACACACGCACACGCACACGCACACACACACACAGACAGATATACTACATTACACCAAAACATTAAAAAATATAAGCATATTTTGGCTCTTTTCTATGAATTTCTGTCACATCTGTTTGTTTATGAATTATAGCTGACAAGATCTCATATTCAGGTTTTTACCAAGCATCTGGATATTTTCAATTGAATAATTTTTCCCCTGTACTTTAAATGTTATTGATGACTAGCATTATCCTGCTAGGATATTTAGAAAACTGGGCTGCTATCCTCTAAAGGAAAATATCAATGAAAATCTTTCATATCAACTAAGCTGTGGTTAGGCTCTAGTAATATTTCCATCAGTATAGAGCCTTAATGATTTTTTGCTTCTTTTATGTGGCAGATTAGCAATATTTCTACTTTCTTTCCTTATCAAAAGTATTCTTGACAGTTTTGAGGTCTTCCACTGTTAATGTTCATGTTAAAGGCCCGTTGACGTGTTTTTTAGGACTACACCGAACACAGAATAAAGTTTCCAACGGTCACTTCACTCTCTCTTGTTTAAAATCAGTCTGTATGCTAAGATTTCAAAGAAAGATCAAACGACTAATCTCAAGGTTCCTTTTGTGTGTGGACATGGCTCAGTTAGTTGATGGGTTTGCTGTTAACCCAAGGGGCCTTACGTATGCTCACAAAAGATCTTAACAAACTTGCGGGTTCAAGGATTTCTACGCGAATGATTTGCAATGAAAGCTCTATTTTTTGGATTTTTGGATTTGAAAATATGCAGAAAAGTAAACGAGTAAAGGGTTTAGAAAACTAAGCTAAGACTAATCTAATCCTACGAACAAGGAGACGGGATCACTTATGCAAAGTCTAATCACGCTTCGCTTCTCCAACAGAGCACAACTACACGAAGGCGGTGCAATCTTCAGAGGGTGTGTTAAGAGTTTTCAAATCACCAATAGAAACCATCAAATCGAATAATCTCCACTGATAATCGAAGTTAAACATACACATGACGGAGGCTCAGGCTAACTTTGCACAATATGCAACAATCAGCTGCACACCAAAAGTATGAGCACGGACTTTGCAACAAGCAACCCTATCAAATCCAGTTCATCTAATAACATGAAAGCAATTCTAATCTATATGAAGAGAGTGAGGCCATGCGAGCTTCAAAACAACACAAGAACACACCAACAATTGAACAATATATTAAGTGTTTCCTTAAAAAACTCTTAGCAACAATCTCAGACAATAATCTCTCCTCCATTACAAATGAGGGGGGTCACCCCTTTATATAGGCTTCTAGCCTTCGCTACATGCAAACCCTAATTAGGGTTTTCCCTAAAAGATTCTCCACTCAAGATGCAACAAGGTGAGAATCAACATTTAATACCCATTAAACCCATATACAATTAATTCAAATAAGCTCAAAAATGGCATCCATTTGTGCATTAAATGCACCCCATTACATCAAACTTGCCCAAAATATAACAAATATTCCCATGCAAGAAATAAATGCCTATCATTCCCCATGTGATGGCTACATGCGTAGATAATCTGTCATAAAACCATTAATAAGACGGCTGCATGCAAAAAGATTCTTCATGCATTCAACATGCATTGATTGGGCTGCCACTTAGTAAAAAATATTCCAGCAGTAAATGCGCCGCCACTACCCGGCCAAAAGATTCTTGTCTAGGAATGGACGACCATTATCCTGCTCATTAATTGCATACGCAATGAATTTACTGATGACGGCTTCCAGCTCCCCGATGGAGACACTTGGCACACTTTCAATATCAAATTCCATCAAGGTAATTTCCTCCTCGCTCTTGGAAAAGAAGCTTTCCCACTCCATCATGATTTCCTGTGTGTGTCTTTTTCATCGTACTGGAAAATGAAGAAACATTTGCAAAATGTTCCTTAGTGAATGAACCTATGAAGAAGAACTCGTGCAACTGTGATTTCAGGGAATTCACCGTTACTCCATCCTCATTGAGCTTCTTTGCGAACAGTGCTTCAATTACATTGATGACTTCTTCTTGCACCCTTTTGATTCAGTCTTTCAAGGTTGAAGACTCTATGCTGAATTTGTCAAAGGTATTCTTTCCTGAACAAATTGCGCAGAACCATCGGGGAAAGTCATAAACTTCGTTCTCCTGAATTACTTTCCCATCAATCAGTGTTTGCTTCAGAAACTTCATAAGAGCCCTAAGCCGCGGAATGGTTAAGTCCTGATATATGTGAACATCTTCCCATAAACCTTCCGCTATCTCCAATCTGTTCAGAAGGGCCACAAACCTAGAATGAAGCTGAGCCAAGTCCTCAATGAATTTTCCGGCTGCAGTGTAGACATCCTCCACCCATTCCTTGGAATTCTGTGCCATTGCTTTGATTACCTCCGTGTCATTAACAACTTCCTCAGGGAGGGAAGGAGGAATGAATGAGGGACTTGCTTCTCTGGGCGGCCGCTTAAGGTTTGTAATGTATTCGCATAAGGCTCTATTTTCTTCCCTTAGCCTCTTACATTTTGCCTTCGTTTTCTGCATCTTTTCCTTCATGGCTAAGGAAGATCCTTCGAAGTCTCCAATTACTTGTCCCGTGGAGGCATGACCAAGATCAACTTGTCTGATAACATAATCTTCCGGTCTAATTTCATTCCTATCCTTATGTACTGTAGGCTCAACTATTTGCAAGGTCTGGGATCCAGATTCATCCCTCATGACCTTGGAAAATTTCCGGGGAGCCTTCTTTTCTGCCGGCTGATCCATCCTCTTGAACAACTCTTCTAATTCCCGGGCTAGATCAATTTTCTTTTCTGGCTCCCTTCTTAGTCTATCCATCAACGAATTAGGAGCTGGAATGGAGTGACTATGGATTTCCACCTGTTCTTGCTCCTGTGATTCTTCCTCCATTTCACCAAGGATGGCTTCTATTAAACTATCCTGACGAGTTTCTTCCTGGTGCAGAGGACTTTCTTGCCTTTGACTTCTCGGTTGATTGGGTCTATGTGAAGCACTGATGCTGAGTATATCTGGTGCTGGAGTATAGCCTGGAGGTGGATCTGTTGGATTTTCCTGCGCGAACATCTCTACCTCCCGTACACTGGAAGAACTTGCCGGTGACTGCACCCTTTCTACCCTTGCTCTCTTTTGCAGAGGTTCTTCCTGTTGCATTTCTTGATGAACTTCTTGATGGATTTCCTATTGGGCTTCATGATGAACTTCCTGCTGAACTTCTTGCTGGACTCCTTGCCGAACATCCTTCTTCCTTGCCGTCCTTGGCCTCTTTGGAGCACTTTTCCCTCTATCAAGCCGGACTTCTTTTGCCTGGGTCTGTGAAGATCCTTCAGTTGTTTCACTATGGGAATCTAGACTTCCCATCAACTGGTAGGTCAAGTGAACATTTCCTTCAACTTCCTTATCTGCCGATCAACCCAGTGTTTAGTGAATTTCAACACAGGTCTAGCCAGGATATTCAAATCATCAATTTCGGGCTCCGACCAGTCTAGCAGTTGAATGGGTTGATTTTTCACTTTCTCAAATTCAGGTTGCGTCAAGTCCAAATCTTCTTTCACTTGATTTGGCACTTGGAAAATCTCACTTATCCTAATGGTGTCAAGGGGCAGTCTGGAATACATTTTCTTCCGGACTTCAAGGTCATCCTTGGCACTTGCCCAATAATCTTCTAAGTGAAATTTGTGTATGAATTTCACTCTAGCAACCTTTCCGGTTTGGCGATAAGGATCATACTAAGCTCTGGATGTATAATATGTCAGGGGATAGAATGCTAATTCCTCTGTTGCTTTCTCAGCTGCCTCCAAACTTGGGCACACCTCCACGAAATCACCTAGGACAATTGGGAATTTAATAGATTGCTTCTTCTTCTTCTTCTTCTTCTTCTGCAATTGATCATAAGTTGTTAGTTGCCTCATGAGTTCTAGCAAATACCAGTTTGTCGGATGGATACCTTGGCAATTTGTATGACTGGAATGAGAATCCCTGCGTCCTGATATAGGTGAATTTCGGAAACTGTAAGAACATGGCTCCATACTTCTGAACCAAGGCCCTAGCTTGTGGTGACACACTTGTGTGCAATTCCTTCTGCATAAGTCTTGTCAGGTACATAGTGAAGGTGTCATTCGCGAGCTTGTAAGAACTAACATTGTGAAGATGCAGCTGAGGATAACACTCATGTACTTTCAGCTGTGCTGGTCTGCAACCCATGACTCCTTTTGCTGGCAGACCATCAAATTCTCCCCTTCTTGCAAGCATATAAATCACGTAGGAGCTCATGAAGAAGGATTGGGACTTTCTTTCTCTCAAATCCCTTAGCTGTTCGTGCAAGTAATGACTGATCAATTTGGCCCAATCTATTAGCCCATTTGCATTCATGATCTGGCCGATGTAAAAGAACATCCGTGTTTCAAAATTCATAGTATGCGAACATCCCATTACCCTTCTCAGCATCTTTATCAGGTCCACATATTCTTGTTTGAATTCAAAGATAGTGAGTCTTTGGTGGCATTTTGGAGATATTTGGCCATGGCTTTAGTAACCACTGTTTGTTGATTATGTCCACACACCTGGCAGGACCCGCATCATACACTGCTTGAGCTCCGTAATGGTTCTGTATGTCATGGAATAGTGTGAACGAATTTCGAAAGCCTTGGTGATTGCCTTCGGAGTCAAAGTCGCCAGTAGTTTGCCCTCTGATGTTGAAATTGTCTTCCTCTCCGGATTGTAATGCTTTGCACATTCTAGAATCAAATCTGGACATTGAATAGCAAGAGGAAAACCAGCTGCCGCAACAATTCTGCTCTTGACAAGCTTGACAACTGTTGGGGATGGATTATGTCCTGTTGTTCCAAACATTCTAATCTTGAAAGCAGCCAGGTTGAATGTGCCCAAAATTGTATCACTGATCTCCTTCCACCTAGAATTTATCTGGGAAATTGGAAGAAAGCCCTTCATCTTCGCCTTTATCTGCGCTTGCTTGGTGATGGTAGCCGCCTTGCTTGATTCTGCCATCCTGAAAAGCTCCTTGAAAATGAGGAAAAATCCACTAAGTATGACCTTTTCACTTCTTCTCCAACTCTTCTTTACTTGAAACTTGCATGTGAGAAATGAAATGTGTCTCCATGCTTATATAGAATTTTTTAAATCGTGGTGCTAAGTTAGGAGGCATCAACTTTGGTAATTGCATTCATTATGCACCATACTTTCCATTTATCTTGTCATGCACATGGAATCTTCCTCCTTGTTGAGTTCGAATTTGGAAATTTCTCTTAATGCACTAAGTCGTGCATCATACTTAGAATATTCCGTGCCAACTCACCAACTTTCCATTCTTTCAAATTTTGGAGGGAAATTGGGATATTCTTCAAGATTCACCTGATTTATCATCTTGGCTTGACTTTTCTTGCTTCGGAGGGAATTTTCCATGCTTCTCCAACATCTCCTATTTTTTTAAGGATTTCCCTAAAATTTAGGACCCGAGTCCAATAGAGAGAAATATCTCACGATTCCAAATCTGCAAAAATTTTTGGATTCTGATAAGATTGGTGTCTAAAAATAGATTTTTCAAATTTTTTCCCGAGGGGATTTTCACTTTTCATTCCTCCTTGACCCTTGGATTTTCATGCCTTCGACAATTTCTCTCCTTTCTTAGACTTGAATGCGGAATCTAGTTTGGTGAAGGAATTTCAAATCTCAACCACCTTCCATGAGCATGTGGATTTAGCGCCCTCCTGGCATCCCTAGCGCTGAACTGACTTCATGAAGGAAATTGGAGATTTTGAAGTTCTCCAAGGCATAGTCACTTTGGCGCCCTCCCACCTTCTTAGGTGCTGTTTTACTATCATGGAGGAATTTCTTCATTTGGTGACTTTCCTTGGCAAACTTGTTTGGGTGCCCTATCAAATGCTTGGGTGTTATTTTGCATAGATGAAGGAATCTATCAATGTTTGGCTTCTCCATGATTCCTCTTTCCTAGCGCCTTTCCATCCTCCCTAGGTGCATTTTTACCTTGGTCATGGAATTCATGTTTTTCTCCACTTTCCTTGCTGACTCCATTTTGGCGCCTTCCTAAGGAGTAGGGTGGAATTTTGGCTTGAGGAAGGAATTCAATGTTTTTTATGCTTTCCAAGACTCCTTACTTTTGGCGCCCTTCATCAACTTTGGGTGCTATTTCTCCCTGTGGAAGGAATTCCATTCCTTGTTCATCTTCCATGAGCATTCCATTTTGGCACCCATCTTTGGCTTAGGGCGGATTTTGACTATGGCCAAGGAATTCACACTTTTTCCCACTCTCCTTGTTGACCATGTTCTGGCGCCCTTTGACTTTCTTGGGTGGGATTTTGTCTTGGTCATGGATTTTCCACTTTCCATGCATCATTTCCTTAGGTGCTATTCTTCACAAAGCAAGGAATTCATCTTTTTTTTTTAAACCTTCCCTCGCTCCCTTCATTTGGCATCTTCCAGAGTGCTAGGGCGCAAATTGGACTAAGGCAAGGAATTCATGAACTTAAGCATTTTCCAAGGTATATTGAGTTTGGCGTCCTTGGTGAAGCATGAGCAACAAAACCACTTAGGCAAGGATTTTCACATTTTTCCATTCTTCCCTGACTCCTATTTGGCGCCCTCCTGAGGAGTAGGGTGGATTTTTGCATTGGTCAAGGATTTTGGACTTCTTTAGGATTTCCTTGACTCTTTCAACTCGATCATTTCCGGATGAACTGCCACTTTGAGGAGAATTGAAGAAATCTTGCCAGACTCGGAACATTTTTAATCTTTCCACTTCGGGAATGGATGTCAACACTTAGCCAAATTTCGATTGATTTTGTCTGCTTTCTGTCCTTCCGGAATTAGACAAATTCTTCAGGAATGCTTAGTCTTCATCGTTTGCTTGTAGGGACTTGTTATAAATAAACTTTCCAAAAATAGAAACTTTTTAGAACGTCATTGTTAGAACCCAAAACATGATGCAGGATGACTTACTATAAATAGAAACTTACTAAAAATAGAAATTACTAAAAATAGTAAGTTTGATTTTGGGCAAAATGAAGACATTCTAGGATTCAGTAAATTCCCTAAAAAATAGGAACTTTCTAAAAATAGAAAGTTGCTCTATTTTCACTCAAATTTAACTGGGAGGTTCAAGGGTCCTGATTCCAGTTCTACGCTCAGGTTTTCCAAAACCCTAGCCCTAAAATCTAGGACTAAAGGTAGAAACCCTAAAACTGACGAAATAGGTCCTAGACTTAGCCAGTCCTGGTTTGGATTTGGGTTCGAGATTCGGGTTCGTGGGTTTGTTCAATTTTTTTTTGAGGTGGGTTTGGGTTCGCTTTGGGTTTGTCCATACAAAAACATATAAAAATAAAAAATAAAAAATAAAAAATAAAAGATATATACATATATGCAGCAGCAAATAAGTTCATAATACACCACTATCAACTATGCTAATAGTAAAGTAACATAGCAAAATACACCACCATATATATTAATGTTTTAGTCCAAATAACATAGCAAAATGCCAAAATACACCACCATATCAATGGTTCAGTTTAAAAATAATAATGTCAATATTAACAATCAGCCATCTCTGATCAAATATTATTGAAAGTCATCAAAGATATCATCATCCTCTTGCTGTGGCAAATTAGAAGCACAAACAGTGCCATTGGCATCGGTACGAGCAATCTCAGCCTTAGGAGCAGCCTCATGATCAACTACGTAGCTCATTATCATCATCATCAGTTCCAAGTGCACCAAGGCGGGCAATTGTATCATCCAACTCCACATGCTCTGGTTCAACATCCCAATGCTTTGCCTCCCCTTTTTTGTAGGTATTGTCTTTGTGTTAGGAGCCTCAAGTTTGAATGCACATAGACCAAGTCTTTTGCCTTCTTGGATTGTAGTCTATTGCGTTTTATTGAGTGGATGAAAGTGTTAATGTGATAGCGTTGGTCGGTATCCTTTAGGGCTGACATAGCTAATCCAAATGTCTAATTGGCCTATCGGCCTTAGACATTTTATATGTTCAATTTATAATCACCTTTATATAAACCAATTGTTTAAATTCAAAAGAGGCAATTAAACAATATGTTTTATTTATGTATAAATGATACTTACTAAGCCGACTTGAAAGTCCGCCACCCTTAGTGAATGTATTCGATGCATCTTGTGAAGTCGTGTTCTTTGGAAGGGGTTCCGACTCTTGGGTATAGGTCACCATCAACGGATATAAAGGGAGACTATATCTCTCCTTCTTGTTATTCGAATCAATACACTTCTGCAGATCGTATTTCTTCATTGACATACTTCAGCAATAATCACCTTAATATAAACCGATTGATTAAATTCAAAAGAGGCAATTAAACAATATGTTTTATTTATGTATAAATAATACTTACTAAGCCGACTTGAAAGTCTGCCACCCTTAGTGAATGCATTCGATGCATCTTGTGAAGTCGTGTTCTTTGGAAGGGGTGCCGACTCTTGGGTATAGGTCACCATCGACGGATATAAAGGGAGACTATATCTCTCCTTCTTGTTATTCGAATCAATACACTTCTGCAGATCGTATTCCTTCATTGACATACTTCAGCAATCTGATAATCTCCTCCAGCAGTTCGTGCTTATCCTTCAACAGTCCGATATATATCTACAGCAGAGCAGACATATCTTCTACATATTGTGATTTGCAGATCGGTTTGTCTCTTCAATTGGTGAGTCTGCTTCAAGAGTTGAAGCGAAATTATTGTAAAGGCATCTTGTGTATTTATAAATAAAATAAGAAACTTTGTTGCTGGGTTTTTCCACCTTCAAGAGGAAGGTTTTCCCAGGATAATATCTGTGCAATTGTGTGAATTATTATTTATCTAATCTGATCACTAAATTTAACAATTAGAGTATGTACTCCAATTCCGCTCGGATGATGATGAACTAGCAACCTATCGAGATTTTCAATTTTGAAATTAGAGAGTTAAGAGTTATGAGTAAAATTTTTAAATATAAATTCAATATTCATCAACAAGAATTTAGAATTTAGAATCTTAATACTTAAGAACTTGTGATAAAACTTTGATGGCAAGGGGTTGTAGGTGCTGGTATATTTTTCCATGGAACTACCACCATTTATGAGCATCAACCCCTTCCTTGTCTTCAAGAGCGTCAAGACTGCAATCCTCAGTCCTTGCAAAACTCATGAATTTAGACCTCACCATTGGTCATATGGGACCGGGAAAGAGTCTACGAAGGGCTGCCTTGTACCCATGAACAATTTCAGGATCTCTGTATGGGGCAACTCTAGTGCTACTCTCATTAAGGACCTCTTGACTATAGTACCTGGGGCTCAATGTAAAGGCAAGGAGATGCAAAGGGGTAGTCATTTTGTTCCATCTCTCCACCATGATTTTCTGTAGTTCCTTGAAGAATGTTTCTTCAGGATCTTGCTCTTTCTCATCTATGATTTTTTTTTATATCCCCAATCATGGAGTCAATGCCATCATATACCTCACCCAAGCAAGGCCTATCCATGTCAGTGTATTAGATCATGCTCAATGTAAGCTCAGTAAATCTCAGGAGGTACTTAGCACGATCCCACCAAGAGTCATCTAGTATCATTGCCTTAATGGCAGCTGCCTTTGTACTACTAGATTGCCTCCTTATGCTCCAATTAGCACTGATTACCATTCTAGACAATGCCTCTTTAACCTTCACAAGGCATCTCAAAACAATAGTGTTGGAGGCAAAATGGGTACAACCTATTTCAAAATCAAAACAATAATAAATCAAAATCAAAATCAAAATTAAAAATTTAGAAAGTTTACTAAACTAAAGTCTAAAACATATTTAAATTTTAAATAATTTAACTTACCTTCAAGAGCTCCAATCTCGAGAATTGTCTAAATATGGCTTGCGACATATGGTGGTTTGCGATGAACATTTGGATTTCCTGGGCATCATTGTGCATTTTTTGATCCACTCAACTTTCTTGCCAAATTTGCAGCATTAGGTTGAGTGAGTGGACAATACAAGGTGTCCAAAAAATGTGATTATAGTGCTCCTCAACCAATACTGACAGCCCTACAATTTTTGGCATTGTCTGTTATCACCTAAACAACATTTTGAGGGCCAAACTGCTCAATGGCTTGGAAAAGAATGTTTGCAATGAATGGCTTTCACTTGCCCTTCGCAATCCACTACTCTCAAAACATTGCACCTCTCGTGGACACTGCAATAACATTGACCAAAGGGCGATTTCTTGCATCTTTCCATCCATCCAATACTTTGGACACACCTGTCTCGATCCATGAATCCCTGATGGGCTTCAAGGAATCCTCTACATGTTTCACCTGTTTGTCTAATAAAGTGGTGTGCACCTTCTCATAACCTGGGCCTTTGAACCCCCTTGGAGCCTCATTAATTGTTTTCACCATTTTTTGCCAATACGGTGAGCGAACAACATTAAATTCCAATCCATTTGCATAGATGCATCTAGCTATGTCTTGCTCGGCAATGTCTCTAGCCTCATTGTGAAATGACATTTCCAAGGGCCTCTTTGCTCTCTTATTTGTCATCGGTTCTTGAGGAACACACAAGAATGGATGGCCCTCTCCGGGTTTTTCATTGGAAACTGAAGCCATAGAGGCCTTCGATGCTTGTTTACTTCTAGACCTTGTGGAACAATGAACAATTGCATTCCTAGCTGCTTCATCTGCTTCTCTTTGCTCTTCAATATATTTTAGTACAATAGAGTTTGCAAGAAGGGTTTTAGGTGGAGGCTGCCCTTCAACTCTTGGCTTGCTTACACAAAACTTGATGCCTTTCTGAGGGATTAAGCACAAATATGCTTTCCCTCTACTATAAGAGCTTTTATATTCCTCTTTGCAATGGCTGCAAATTCAAAGGAAACCTCCTCCACTTGGTAGTTGCTGAACCGTTTCCACATATTTCCATAGTGGAGAAGCCGGGTCTGTTTTGAATCGAGAGTTTCCAATGCTAGAAGCACTTGCCATTCTATGAAGCTATAAACAACATACAAAGCCACAAACCAAAATGAAAAAATAAAATAAAACTAGAGAGTTCATTTCATTTTGTTAAAAAAATGCAAAGAAAAATAAAAAAAACAAACAAAATCAACAAAAGCCTACCACTTTTGTTGAAATCTTCCTCTTCAATGTCTTTGAGGAGTTCTCAACACTTGCAACCGCATAGGAATAGCTCACAAACCAACTTAGAGCAACAATCACCCATTAACACTCCTTGAGCAATGGCAAGCAAACAAGAAAGTTTGGCAATGGAGGCAAGAAGTTTTCTTTTTCATTCACAAATGCACAAATGAGATACGTTGCACCTTTTTGGCCTTTTTAGTGGTCTATTTTAGGGTTGTGGGGTCGAGTCAACCAAAATAGACCAAAAAAGAACTTTAAAGTTTAAACAAATAAAAAAAGGTCTAAAACCCGTCAAATTCTGCTCGTGTTTTGCCGCTCACGTCTAAATTCGCTGCAAATATGGCAAAATTCTCCCCGAGTCCTTCACAACAAACCCACAGTCAAAATGCAGGACCCTAGCCATATTTGGGCCAGACAGCATTCAGACCCGTATTTGGGCTAGACTGGATCGGGACCCTGGGCTGCCAGGGAAGAATCTGGCAACGTAGCATTACAAGTGGCAGCCCCAAACTTGCCTTTATCTTTGTTGTTCATATAGGCCAATCTATATTGGCATGCTTTAGATCCACATCCATAATTTTGTTGGCCCGAAAGAATGTAGCTTCTCTCAAAGTTTGCTATACTTGTCATGGAGCTGTGGGTGGATTAGTTCCACTTAGCAATAAAATACTTAGCAGTTTGTGAAGAGAGGTCAATAGTAAGGTGTCTTAGGTCTGGAGTTCCATCCACTTCTATCCTAGACTATTGAATGTGGTTTCCTTTGCTGTGGTCAGCTTATTGTGCCTGTTCTCCAATGCTTTAAATTAGCTACCTGTTCTTCATAGGACTAGATTGTTGTAAAAGATCCTTGTCCTAATTACTATTAACCATGGTCCACCATTTTAGTGGCATCTTCTTCATCTCCAATCACAAGATGAATTCTCTTTTATTGCTTGTTATTTTAGGTTCAATGTAGGGAGTTGATGTGGAGAGGATCTTTCTTCTTGTTCCAAACCTCCTTTATGCATTGTGTTTGTGTTCTCTCAAAAACTCATGAGTGGGACACTTCTCACACGACAATGCAACATATCTGTGTCAATTGTTTAGTATAGCTCTACAAGATCATGGTAGGTTATTTCTGCATGGTGAGTGGTCTCCACCATTATGGATGCAATGACATATTTGGAAGCTTCCTTCCAATCATCATTTGACAATAGATATCCTCCACTTTTCTTTCTTGACCTAATCTATTTCAGTCATCCTCTAGCTAGCCCATAATATCTAGGGCACCATGCACCAAGACCTCATAAATTAATTTTAAGTATGACATCACATCTTGTCACAGTTTGGAGGACTCGTTTCCTAGCATAACTTAAAGAAATTGCTAGATAATAAAAGACTGCCACGGTTGTAGATAAACATTTGTCTTGTGTATAAGGCGAAAACTGTGAAAGAAACTTAGAGGCTGGGGGAGTCTTTGTATGTCCTTTGGTGCATTGTCTAGATGCATCGATACATTACTTATAATTGAGTTAATACATACTGAAATATTAACCTAGCTGCATGAAAAACACGTGGATTTCATTGGAGGTTCCACCCTTTTGGCATCCCATCATAGGTAAAGTGAGGAAAGCTAAATCTTCATGCTTTTGATTACAGTTTATTACCAAGTAGAAAATAGTACTTGTTATTGAAGATGGTACAGTTAATAAGTGGATAGAACAATGAATATGTTCCCTCATTAATAACAATATTGTATTCTATCCTCATTCAATATTTTTAAATCTAGTAGTGATGTCTTAACGTTGTTTTCACTTAGGTGCACATTAAAATACCCTCCAACTATGGTTTGTTCATTTCTTCGGAGTCTTGAAAATTGAAAAGTGTTTTCATTTTGTTTGGGAGATGGAGTTAGCTTGGATCATTAAAATATTGCAAGCCTTTTAGAAAGGGGAAAAGAACATTGCTCTCCTTGTTGGAATTTGAGTGATGGTGAGGGTTGGCCATAGCAGACATCTTGTTAACCAACTCCACGACGCTTTAATGGCAACAATTACAACATCTGGAAACAACGTATGTTGACCATTTTCGAATATAGGCGTCTTGACCAGCTTGTTTTGGGAAAAGAGCTCAGTCCTGGTACACCTGGTGCAGATCAAGATAAGTTTGATGAACGCAATCGGGAGGCAGTTATGCTTCTCAAACTCTCCGTGACTGATGATCAGTTACCGCAGATTCATTCCGGCAAGACAACTTCCAACATCTGGAAGCATCTGAAGGAATTGCATGAGACATCCAACAAGAGCCGAGCATTCTTTCTGAAGAATCAACTGTTCTCCATCATGATGGACGAACGCATGTCCTTACAGGAACACCTCACGAGGATCAAGGACATTCAAGATCAGCTCGAAGCTATTGGTCGGACTATGGAGGAAGAAGACATGGTAGTAATCACTCTGAAAAGTCTTCCAAAATCGTATGAACACTTCATTGAGACCCTCAATATTACTTCAACTAATGTTGACCTGAAGTTTTCAGAATTGTGCACCAAACTTCTGCAGCAGGATCGCTGGAAACAACAGTTTGGTAGTAGTACTACGTCAGCCTCCTTGGAAAATGCCTTTACAGCCAAATCCTTTCACAAGGATAAAGGCAAATTTCAGTCCTCTCAGCCTTTTCAGCAGAAAGGCTCTTCTCAGACACAGGATGATGCTAAGAAGAAGAATGTGTAGTGCAATTACTGTCACAAGTACGGCCACATGAAGAAAGATTGCCGTCAGAGGCTTGCTTCTGAACAAAAGAAGCAGGGAGGGTCACACCAGAAGGTGCATGTTGCTGAACATTTTGAGCAGAAGGAGTCTGCCTTTTATGCCTTTATGGCTAAGAGGTCTTCAGATCATGCCAGGTCTTCTGTTTGGTACATCGACTCTGGTGCGTCACGTCACTTTTCTCATTGGCGTGACTAGTTTACAGACTTCTCATCTTTCAGTGATTCCGTTGTATTCGGCGGAGGTGAAGAGTATACAGTTGTTGGCAGAGGCACTGTTCAGATACAGTCTGGTGGCAAGAATCTCATCTTCCTGAATGTGTACTATGTTCCTGGTATGGAACTTAATCTGCTCTCTGTCAGTCAGATTATGAGGAATTCTCCTCAGCTAGATGTGGTGTTTAGTGCTCACAAGTGTTCCATCATTGATCGGGAGACTCGTCTTACTGTTGCTGTTGGTCTAGAGGATCATGGTCTTGACACTGGTGATTCCCTTGAAGTGGCTCTGGCAGCTCGTGTTTCCCCTCTCAGCACTTTGTGGCATTAGAGATATGGACATCTCAACATTCAGTATCTCTCTCAGCTATCTCGGGAGGGACTTGTTTCAGGGTTACCTGATATTCAGACTCAACATCTTGGAGTATGTGGTGCATGTCAAGCTGGCAAACAGCATCGGACTTCATTCACACATGGAGAGTCTTGGCGCGCATCTAAGGTACTTCAATTACTTCATGCTGATATTTGTGGTCCTATGAATACATCTTCTGTTACTGGTTGCAAATACTTTTTGCTTATTGTAGATGATTTTAGTAGAAAGATGTGGGTGTACTTTCTTAAACACAAATCAGATGTATTTAGTATCTTTCAGAAGTTTAAGTCCTTAGTTGAAAAAGAGTCTGGATGTAGCATCGTTACTCTTAGGACAGATAACGGGGGGGGAATTTTGTTCTTTTGCATTCTCCAACTTCTGTGATACCCATGGCATCAAACGCCAGTTGACTACACCCTACACTCCTCAGCAAAACAGTGTTGTCGAGCGTCGCAATCGTACGGTTGTTGAGATGGCTCGCTCAATGTTACAACACAAGAGTGTTCTGAATAAGTATTGGGCTGAAGCAGTGTTTACTGCTGTCTACCTCCTTAATTGTTCCCCTACTCAGGCTGTTAAGGGGAAGACTCCAAAAGAGGTTTGGTCTGGTCGGAAGCCTAAGATCAGCCACCTGAAGGTTTTTGGCTCTGTTGCCTATGTTTGGATATCAGATGCTAAGTGCTCCAAGTTGGATTCCAAAAGTCAGAAACTCATGATGACAGGATACGGTGATCACCATAAGGCCTACAGACTGATAGATATAGACACTGAACGTCTTATCTTCAGTCGTGATGTTGTATTTGATGAAGACAGAGGATTCTTTCAGTCCCCTTCTTCTGAGCAGTGTTCTGAGGATCAGCCTCACAGTGTTCTTCTTCCATTAGGTTCGCCTGATGGGCGGGATGATGCAGAATCCATTTTCGATGATGCACTACTTGAGTTCCCTTTGGAGAATAATCCTCCTCCTGCTCCTCCTGTTCCTGATCCTGAGCCTCTTCCAGCTCCTCCAGATGTTAGCACTTCTACTCTCCGGCCTAAATGGTGGGCCAAGACCATTGGTGATCTTAGGGATACTGAGCTCATTGAAGGTAGGACCTCCCGTAATAAGAGCAAACAACAACATACAATCAATTTTGCTCTCATGGCTAACATACACAGTGTTTTTGAGCCTCAGACATATTCAGAGGCTAAAGGTATACCTGAGTGGGAATAGGCTATGGAAGCTGAGTTCCAGAGTCTTCAGAAGAATCACACTTGGGCCCTTTCTGATCTTCCTTCAGGGAAGAAGCCCATTAGCTGCAAATGGGTGTACAAAGTAAAATACAAAGCTGATGGAACCCTAGACAAGTATAAGGCTCGTCTTGTTGCTCGTGGGTTCTCACAGAAAGAAGGCATTGACTACAAGGAGACTTTTGCTCCTACAGCCAAAATGAGTACCATACGGCTCATTCTTGCCTTGGCAGCCCAGTTCAGTTGGAAAGTCCATCAGATGGATGTCAAGATTGCTTTTTTGAATGGTGACTTACAGGAAGAAGTCTACATGACGCAACCCCCAGGATTCAAGGTTGCTGGTCAAGAACAGAAGGTCTGTAGACTAGTCAAAGCACTCTATGGTTTGAAACAAGCTCCTCGGGCTTGGTACATGAAAATTGATAAGTACTTGACAGATCATGGTTTTTCAGCGGAGTCCATCTGATGCAAACCTATATATCAAGCATACTAGTAATGATGTTCTGTTTGTGGTTGTCTATGTGGATGACTTAATCATTATTGGCAGTTCAGCACATTTGATCACTGGGATCAAACAGGATTTGTGCCGCACCTTTGATATGATAGATTTGGGACTTCTACATTACTGCTTAGGAGTTGAAGTCTGGTAGACTGAGAACAGTATCTTTCTCTCTCAGTCCAAGTATGCCAGAAGTCTTGTGGACAGGTTCAGAATGCAGGATTGCAAACCTGCCTCTACTCCTATGGAACCCGGGCTCAAACTTTCAGCTCAGTCATCTTCACCAGTTGTGGATGAATCTTTGTTCAGGCAACTAGTGGGCAGCCTCATCTATCTTACTGCCACTAGACCCGACATCAGTTTTGCAGTGAGCTACATTTCACGCTTCATGATAGCGCCCAAGGCTGATCATTGGATAGCAGCGAAGCGTGTGCTGCGTTATGTGAGTGGCATTCCTGATTATGGACTTCTGTACACTCGGAGTTCTGATCCTACACTCAGTGGTTACACATATTCTGACTGGGCAGGTTCGGTTGATGACCGTAAATCTACAACAGGGTATGTGTTTAGTTTGGGATCTGGTGCTGTCACATGGACTGGTAAGAAGCAGCAGGCAGTGGCTCTCTCCTCGATAGAAGCAGAGTATCGGGGAGCAGTTAAGGCATCTTGTGAGGCGGTTTGGCTTTGACGAATGCTTGCGGATATGCATGTCTCCCAGGCAGGTCCAACTCCCTTGTTCTGTGATAATTAGGGAGTGCTCAAACTCGCCAAGAATCCAGTCTTCCATGAAAGAACCAAGCATGTGGAAACTCATTGTCACTATATTCGACAGCTGGTTGAAGACGGATCTATCCAGTTGCTGTATGTTCCTACCTCAGAGCAGCCAACATACATCTTCATCAAGCCCCTTGGTCTTGATAAATTTGTAAAATTTAGGGGGTCTATAGGTGTAGTTAATAGATTGAGCATTAAGGGAGGGTATTAGAATATTAAAATAATGTTAATTTTAGTATTAATGCTCAATAGTGTATATTCTATTTTAGTAAGATCTTCTGCGATCTTCTCAACAGTTTTTTATTAGAAACTTGCTATTCTTGTAAATACTCTTGTATTATTTATGAGCGTCTTGCTCATTCTGTAAATCAATCAATTCTTTGAAATCCATTGCGTGTCTCGCACTGTTTTAGATACCCCAAGTGGCTAACTGATAGGTAGGGAGATGTGTTGGAGTATTCACTCCACTTCACTCCATTCCAAGATCACAAACAGCTATAAACCTTCACACAAGGAGAGTAATATTACATTAGAAATATAACTGATATTGAGATTGAGATCAAATAAAATGTACATGAGCTCTGCTTAAAAACTTCAAAAAATTTGTTTTTTTTTAAATGTTTTTTTTTAAAATTGTTTTTTTATTAAGTTTTTTTAAATAAAAACTTTATATATATAAACTTGTAATCATAGCATCATGATCATAGTTCATACCATCATAGCATCATATACTTCAAGTTCAACATCAAAATATTAAAATGATAATATCAAGTTCAAAAATCATTGTTTCAAAATTCAACTTGCAACAATTGGAACATTATACTAAGTTTAAATCATCTAATGGATTCTTCTTCTTGCAATAACAGTCAAGAATAAATGCAATAGCAATCAAGAATAGCACTAAGAAGATGAAAGACTAATAGCAAGTCAAGAATAAATGCAATAGCAGTCAAGAATAACAGCAAAAGTCCTTCATGGAAACGACTAATGCCATTGAAGATGAAGAAGAAGAAGAAGAGTGAACAGTCAAGAAAGTGAGCTCAGGAAACTCAATATTTTTGTTCCTTTTCGTAAGTCGAGGATTGTAAATCAGAATGAGCTAATGCATGGGTATTTTGCTGTTGTGATTGAGCATTGCTTTAGTACATTGTATAAGGTTAATGAGTAAGAGGTTAGAATTCAATTGTTTGCTCTTCTATTTTATCTTGCTTTAGACATAAAAAAATTGAATAAATCTATCAATTGTCTGTTGTTGTTCTTAATAATTTTAAGTCTTAAACCTGCGTGATAATTTGCAAAACAATCACACAAATCTGCAAGTTTAAACTCTTTGCTATAAATTTTATAAATTTTTGCAAAAAAAATGTAAATTTGGGCACCCAGGTGTCCAGGTTCGCCCTGGGGTGGCCTCGGGTTTGCCCTGGACGAACCAGCTTGCTCGGGTACGAACCTTGGCCGAACCCAAAGGCGAACCGGTCCACCCAAAACGAACCGGACCAGTACCAGGCCGTGAACCCAATGAACCCTACAACATAGTTTTTAATTAAGTTTTTAAAAACAAAATTTTCCTTAAATAAGCAAAATTGGGAACACATTTTTTTGTCCACCTTCATACCTGTATTGTAGCGTTCTCCAATTGGCAGCCGTGGGGGGGGGGGGGTGCAATTTGCTCCTACATTTTTTTTAGGGACATACCAATCGGAGGCATCTTCATTTGCAGTCTTCTACATGGCATCTTTTTGGTGGCATCATCTTGTAATGCCCGCCAAAATACCCTAGAGAAATACACCAACTAACATGCAGATAGGGATAATTTAAAAAAAACAACATCTATTAATGCAACATATACAACTAACCATTCATATGCATTTAACATCCATTAACATGATACGCATATTTCCATCATGAGCATAAACATAAAAGCACTATACGCAAGCGGAAATAAACACAACTCTATGATTAATCTTTCCCTAGGGTACCTCAACGTCACTACTCACAATTTATCAAGACCATATCCACAAAGCATAACCTCATATTTGCTACCATAAACCAATGCATTTTAACTCAACCACAACTGTCTTTTTATACATACATAAGATACCCCACTAGTCTATCTATTGTGAATACATCCTTTTACAATGCAAAACCCATTTAATCCCTTAGGTTCATTTTAAGAGCACCAATACCAAATGTTCCTAATCCCGATCACTTATTCAACATCCTAGCATCATTATTCCGTTTCCAATACTAATTACGACATTACTAATCCATTTCTTTAATCATCATAGCACCATACCATATATTCATTACCAAGAATAAGATTAAACCAATTCCTAAGAATCATAACTCTTTTCATTTAATTAACAATCATTTGTCTAAGCAAGAATCACAACAACTAGAATCAATCCTTTCCATCATAAATAAACATATAGCTATTCCAACACATAATCCCAATACAACAATTACACATGATCTTTAACCATTTCCTTAGTAAGAGTAGAATATCCTTTAAGATCCATTGCATTTCCCTAAGATAAACTAGATCAATTTACCTAAACAACATAATCCATTCATCTAGAAACTTTCCCTTTTTTTTAAACTAGAGTTATAACTACATTTGCTATTCCTTTCCATAAAACTATACATAACAAATCCATCTCACAATTCCAAATACTATACAAGTGCTTAAGTACTAACTCTTTCTACATAGATCTCATAATCTAACATTACATATGAATATCCAATACATGATAACACATGATACAATTGTTCAATATCTTTTTACAATTACAAATCATCATGATGCAATGTTTCCACTCCAAATACATAGAAATCAGCTCCATAAGATATCCGCATAATGAAGAACAAGGATCCAAATCCATGCATGCTAGCATCCAAGAAGAACATCCCAATGGAAGAAGGCATCAAACCACCTGACCATGTGGAAACATAAGGAACCACCCCCCGTGCTAGGGGATGACACAAGATCCCACTCACACTCTAAATCTAGGTTGACACCTAACAACCAAAGGATAACTCTCCGCACATCACACGGCCAAAACAAGGCTTAAGAATCATTATACTTCCAACATAAAATCTTCAGGGGCAACACATCAAATCAAGACTCAAGGTGCTAGGACCTACATGTAGGGAAGGAGTGTCATCACATGCAGCCATAATGGGAACCTGGGAGCCTCTCCTAACATCCATAATGCCCATGCGGAGCCATCTCAACCTTGAAGGAGTAGGGGAGATTAGCTTACCTAGATCACCAAGGTCTTCTCAACCATTCCCGAATCACTATAAATACCCCAGGGATATGCGTTGAGGCCACAAACCATTTCTTATCTTATTATGGTGAATTACTATTACCCAACCTTCCTAGAATCAATTAATTAAATTATCACTTGATTACAAAATAAATTCCCAATGAGATATTCTAGCGGTCTAGACCCCGGGTAACTTGGCTGTCTACTCCCCACGACCCTAGTCACTCACTTGGAAGCCTACTCCCCTAGCATGCACCTAGACCTCAGGGTACAACACATACGCAACATAATATAACATAACCAAGGGCTCTCATCAATAAATAACTTAGTTATCCAAGGTTCTCAATTAGATAAAGATCAACAAATGCATTCTTGGCAGCCTCATAAATAGTATGCCATCAATCCCACAATATAAGAATAAAGTCAACATGAGCCCGGGTAAATAACAACACACGATCCTCCACAACGAGGCACAACATAACTTCTCGCTGGAGCTACAATAATTCAACCTCAATAGCAAGGATTCACTCAACTTGCTAGAGCAGTGCCCAAAAAACATCAAATATGACAAATCAAGCCTCTGGAGTGAAAATCGAACCGTGAAATCAAAATTGAAAACTTCAAAAACTGCGACAGGAACTATCTAAACCTCTTGTAGCGCTTTTGTCACAGAAATGTAACTCTCGGGAAACGAAAACTTGAAGAAACCAATCACGCCCAGATTCGGGCAGAGGCACAGACAGGGTCTGAAACCAACCCAAAAACTTAAAGGACCAACATAAAAATAGACTAGGGTTTACGTAAGCCTAATGAGGTCATAAAACCAAGAATTTGATTACAACCGACGATCATATGCATGAAAATATGTCGCAGAGACATCCAAACAAGTGCAGACCATAGAAAAGGGTCTCCAAACACTAAGAGAACCTAAAAAAGGGTTTACAAGAGCAATACAACCACCATAACACGAATACCATTGAAATAAGCAATCACATAGTTTTAATAGCCATAGAAACACATTCTAAAACCCCCATTCCAGCATTGCAAGAAATTTGAAAAACAAATCTAAGTGCAAGCTTTCTGAATCCTTTTCCTTCAATCAAATAGATGATAACAACTGAAATCAAATCCCTATTTTTCCCAAGCAATCTTTCACAAACACAACAAACAATCTTTTCAAAACAATTTCTTAGAGTAGGGAAACTTGAAGCCAACCTGGAAAAGAAACAAAGATGAAATCCAAAATCCAGCAAGGACCTTCAATCAAATCGAATCCAAAGCCAAAGCAAAGTCCTTCAACGAAATCTCCCAAAAGCTCCCAAAAATTCCAATCCCCGTGAATGCATAGGAAGCCCAATAAATTCCAAAAATCAAAGCTCAAAACTATATTAAAGGCCGACCAATCAAAATATTCATTTTAATCATATATTATACCTACCCAGTATGATTTCAAGGCAATTATTTAATAATTATATTATATTATTTACCTACCTCCCACCATTCAACCAATAGGATAAAAGGGTAGGTAGTGTTTATAAAATTATATTAACCAAGAGGGCAAAAAGACAAATCAATACAATAATAAATCAAAACCCCCATAAATAAATAATATCCATGGATAATAATATTTATACATCCAATAAAAATATTCAAGTCTCGACAACAATATAAATTAATTAAATATCAATAATAAATCCAAAAATGGCACAATTAATTATAAAAGCCCATTAATTAAATAAATAATGAAATATAAATAAATACCCACATAATATTAAAACCACAACAAATAATTAAATAAATAATAATTAATTTCCAAATAATAATCACCCATTAATATAAAATGTTTATATCAACTATTATTTAATTTATTATTATAAATTATATTAATCCATTAATTCGATTTAAATTATTAAACTATATAAATCAATTTAATCAATTAATCAATTAATTAATAATTAAACCAATCAATAATCATACACAACAAAACAATCCAACATAGGATAACTCAAGAAACCACTCGACCCTAGGCAACAACTCGCACCAAGACACTAAACTGACAAGGGTGATCAACTTAAACCTAGAGTATAAAGTGGGTTTTCATGTCATCTCCGATCAACTTGCCATTGGGATAAAGACACACTCAGACCTGTGGAGCCAGGTGGAGTCGATGTCTGGTACCTTCAAACCTGTCACCACCAATACATATACAACAACATATGCAATAACATATAACGTAAATAAACAAGCAAGTGAAGAGAATCACATCATATCATGCTCGTAGTGAGTGATATGACATCGTCTCTATCACGAATACACTTAGAAGACAGTCACAACAATCAAGCACTATTATCGACATCATCATACCCAATGTTATCATGAAATAGGGTTAGTACATCATAAAATATCATCAAATCACCATAAACAAATATTAACCATGCCTATGGAATGAGTACATATAGATCATCAAATAAGAGTACATCATCATCCTCATAAAATCATAATGTCAAGTGCAAATATAATATGTTTATCACCAATAAAGAAAGATCCAAATCATAAGTAAATCCATAAACACCCAATCATAGCATCACAAAATAGTCTAAGCTATACCAATATAGTCTATCGATGCACAAAAAGGAAAGACGAATTAGAGAGGGGCAGTACACATCTTCATGTTTCTAGATTTGCATCATCATGTTGTATTCTCTTGCATGAGCTATTTTGTACATGCACTAATATAAAGTGTCATTCTTCTTTGTACCTTGTCATTGATGACATATTTGATGTAATCCTCTTGTACTTTGTAGATTAGGAAATATCTTGTGAGACTTGGTGCATGGCTCAGTTGAGACTTAGATTGTACAAATTTGTGCAAGTTTCTAGTGAGATTTAGATTGTACTAATCTGCCATTGATGAGTATCTAGTTGATGCTCAAGTAGGTGTCTCAATGTCCGATCTTCATCTTGTTGCATTGAGTGATTCATCGATCATTCTTCTTTGACATTGGTACTTGGTTTTGTCACACTTTGACATTCTTGGTGCAACATTGGCTCTCTTTCTTCCTAATGGGGAGTAACGTTGGTCGTCATCATTGGACCATCTTTGCAGGAGATTCTACATTGAGGGGGGGCTTCATGGTCTCTCTTCTTCTCTCTTATGGGGGGGCTTTTTCCTCACATGAGGTTTTGTTCTTCTCGTACATCATTGGGAGCATTGTGTGTATTTATCTCTCTTTTGAGGGGTGGGGAGGGGGAGTTTTTTCCTATTGGGTTTTTCTTTCTTTCTCTGTTTGTGAGAGGTTGCCTGGGAGTAGCCGATACCCATTTTGTATTGTTAGCTTGAGTCTACATTCTCGTAAGTTGCACTTAAGGGGGGTGTTGGGGTAAATTATATATCATAATTACACTTTACTTAAGTTGACTTAGGATACTGCATTCATTGTAGTTTGCATATGAGACACTTAGGGAATTGTGCATTTAGGGAAGATGGTTGTAGGAGAAATTCCGCTTTTTGTGGTGTTATCTTGTTATCACATTCCACCTTTGGTGGGTGATCCACCTTTAATCGAATTATTTATTGTTACCCCTACCTACCCCTACCTACCCTTGTATCTCATTGGGCTACATGTCATGATTGTGTGCTCTCATTTCCCTATGGCCTTGCCTTTAGTAGACTCATTTACATTGTATGTAATTAATCTAGTTGATTGATCCAATTGTATCAGTTGGACATTTTGCATCTTGATGAGAATATAGTTTGTTCTTGTCTATCTTTGTCTCTCTTGTATTTGTGCTATTCATTGGCCTCTAGATCTTGGGTTGCTATAGGAAAATTCTCACAAGATGGCTCAGCTGCCCCTTGCAAATGGGGATGGTGCTAAGTTGCTTAAAAAAATTCCTATGCGATTTAAATGTTCCCCTTCATCAAGAAATATATGTTTTGTGACTAATCACATATATGTGATGGTGCCAAGTTGCTTCCAAAGCTGCCAAAGAATGCATAAACTCAAGGTTGACGTGATCCCATCAAGAAAAGATAATATACTAAGCATTCTATAAAAACAATCATGAATTTTAGTGTCAATTGAGCCTCGAAGAGGTGAAATTCAGCCCTTGGGTAGATTGAGAAATTCAAATAACTGAGATACAAATGAAATTTAAATATTTATAGCTGGGTACCCTCACATATTGATTCTAATTGAAATATCTTTTGAAATAGACAATTATCATACGAGATTGCAACGGTTGATGTGGTTGCAGGAGTAACTAGATTTATGACAGAGAAAATCATTAACGACTTAGACAAACCTATTCTTGTATTAAAGACTTCAAATTTTCTGCAGTCCATGTTTAGAATAAAAGACTAATGAAATGAAAATAATAATGCGTGGGAAGAGATAACATCAAATCTGCTCTTATATGGGCTCACTAGTTGTGTGAAAAGGAATATTTAATGACAACCGCCTATAACATGTGGTAGTGACAGTGATTATCTAAAATGATTAATTAATAAAACACATTAGAAGTCAGTCCCCAAATCCTGTCTATGTGTGTATTATGGGTCTCCAAGAAAGCTCTAAGTCAAGGCCTTCATCTCCGTTGAACTTATTAGGACACTTAGCAATCTCTATTGAATTTCCTTGAGACATTGCTTTATGAGACTAATCATGTGGTTTAGGACAGCTAAAATGTGCACTTTGTGAGATGTTTTGTTACATACTCATAGTTTCTTTATGCAGCATAGTCTTTGCCTTAATATAATATTTTAATGTTTCTATAATGGTAATCTTAGATTTAGATGTTTAGTTAGTTTCCTTTTCGTCGTTCATTTTTATTTTAGAAACTTTGTTTGTAATTTCTCTATTTAAGGAGCTGGTCTGGGTTTGACCCCCTCGCGGGAGGGCCCAGGGTTATGAAATTGAGAGTTTCTTTTTGAAAAGCATGGGTTCGTGTATGTAGTTCAAGGATTTTTTTGGTGCGAATTAATTTTCTTTCTCTCTTGTATGTGGGCGTGTTTTCGTGGGTAGTTTGTGATTGAGGGTTTCTGAAATTCCCGCGATCTTCTGTTCGTGGCCACTTGGATCGTATTTTTCTTTGCGGGCGTAGGGTTGTGTTTCTGCAGTTCGGGGGTTGTTTTTGGTAGGCGGCTCTGCTTTAGCGACTTTGTGCTTTTCTTGCGCCTTTGTGCGATGACGACGGGTTTGTTTGCAAAACCTGCGTCTCTTTTTTTGTTCTGGCAGCTCTTCACACTGTGCGTCTCTGCATTGCGCATCTTTTTTCGTCCCTCAAATCCTCTTTGCGCTTCATACTGCGATGATAGTTTTTGTGTCTTTTTTGCAAAGGTTCTGAGTTCTGTGACAGGTCTAGGGTTTACCTCTGTAGTTTGCAACGACTTTGTTGAATCTCCTCATGACAAGAGAAAACACGATTTGCTGCGTGCATTTTCTTTGCTACAAGCCTTGCATCCTCCATTTTGGAACATACTGCATTGACTTCCTATTCCACGACTTATGATTTGGTTTTGTGGGGGTCAAGATTTGACTTGGTGGGCCCTTATTTGGTCAAACTTTGTTTTGTTGAGGATGATTAGTTCTATGCCCAGGTTTTATAATTTTTGTCCTTAAAAAATTATTTGTGGGTTTTATAATTTTTCTCCTAAATTTTTTTTTTTTGTTTTAGAATTTTTTTTCCTAAAAAAATTGTCTGTGGGTTTTGTTCAATTTTTTCCTCAAAAATCGTTTCAGGGTTTTGTTTGATTTTTTCCTCAAAAATCATTTTTGGGTTTTGATTGATTTTTTTTCTCATAAATCGTGTTTCATTTGTAATTCGCAAAGTTTCTCATTCGCGTGGGATTTTGTTATTTTGGGTTTTATAATATTTTGTCCACAAAATTATTTGTGGGTTTTCATGATTTTTTCCTAAAAAAATTTTGTTTGGTTTTTTTGATTTTGTCCTCAAAAATCATTTGTAATTCGCGAAGTTTGCATGAGATTTTGGTTATTTGGGTTTAATTGGTGGGTTTTACTATTTTTTCCCACAAAAATGATGATTTGTAACCTTAGATTTAAGAGTTGAATAGTTTTTAAAAAAAAATCGTGGTATCTTGCAGTCTATTTTGGGTCACATCTGGAGTTGCTAGGGCGGACATCTGCAAAAGTTTTTGTGGTTTTTGACAAAATCGTGTTTGTTGCTCTTTGGAGGGTTTGTCAAATTTTCCTCAAAATCGTGGTTTCAGGTTTTTGTCGATTTTAGTTTTGTTATCCAGCATCAAGTTGGACAGATTCTGGTACTCTTGGTCATTAACATTTTGCAATCCAGGGAAGGTCTTAGCAGCAACAGAGTGTTCAGAAGAAAAGGGGCAGCCTTCTATGCTTTTGTGACCAAAAGACCTAGAGATTGTCTTCTGTAAGGTAGTTAGATTGATGACCATTAAGGGAGGGTATTTATATATATTTTAATGTTTCTATAATGGTCATCTTACATTTAGATGTTTAGGTAGTTTCCTTTTCATCGTTTGTTTCTATTTTAGAAACTTTGTTTTTAATTTCTCTATTTAAGGTCATATCTCCTTTGTTATATCTCTCGAATTATTTGAACTGCCTGGCTTTGATACCATTAAATTTTCTCTCCCTATGGTGTGGATCTTATATAAGCTATAAGATATTCTTGGGTTTTGAGAGTGAAATACTTACCAGGGGGATGTTTTGTCCTAATCACATCGATAGTGGGTTTGACAGTTAAACATGAAGACCAAGTGTTGAAAATGTTTCTTATTATGTAAGATTGTTCCATGTTAGAATTCACAAGACAAATGATAACTCAATATCTAGTTTAGAAAATAGAAACTATAAAACTACAAATGCAAATGATTAAAGATCAAAATAGCAATACAAAGTTAGAATCCAATGAGAGAAACAAAATACAAAATAACATTAAGAGAGTTCAAAAAACATAGTCTACATGAATACAAGCTAGGAGAGTGAATATATATAGACTAAGTGAGAGGGAGGTGGTGACAAATATGATCAATAGGGAGAGTATACCAAAAGTATCCAAAAATAGGAAAGCGTAACTCCCATGGATGATGCCAATGACTCACTTCATTCACATAATGGTCACTGTATTAACTTTAGGCAAGCTTAAATAAAAGTTTAGGAAAAATCTATACTACGAAAGTAAAAACCTACACTAACAAACCCCCTTAAGTGTAGCTTAGGTGGGTGAAAAAATGGGTCCCAACAAACGGTTCTTGATGAGGTACCCATGTAAATCCCTCTCAAAGAGAAGAAGCCTTTGTAATGTCTCAAGCCAAAACAATAATCCAAAACCGATTCTTAACATTCCACAAACACTTATTATTTTAATGACAACATAATTAGCCCTAGTAACCACTCAGATCTTAGACAACTCAGATAAAGAATATCATTTATGCATCAACAATATCATTACTCTTAAAACAAAAAATGACAAAATAACTCCCAATTTTTATTTATTTATTATAGTGAACAACAAATAAATTAAAATAATAGGCGTGGATCCTGATTTCTTTCTTATTACAATAATGGTTATATTAGTTTCAAATAGTTGTGCAAGATTAATAACTACAATAACAATTCATACCCATAGCAATGACAAATCAGATCAATACAGTGCGGTTAGAGTTTGTGTCTAGTGAAGTTCAAATATGAACACTGTATGAGATTGTCTTCCAAAATTGCTAGGTTTTTTCTCCTAGAATTCCCACACTTGAATACAAGTGCTCAAAATAGATTCTGAAAGGAATTTGATTGTGGATGATGCCTCTAGATGAAAACATTTTCTCTTTTATATCCTCCGCAAATAGAGAGGTTGGCCACCATGCACACCCACAACTTAAAATTTGAACAGTGATCATGGGCGATAAAGATTCCATTTTGAAAATATTGCTGCCAAAAATAGACTTTTGAAAACAACACGACATGCGTTGAGAAGTTAGGAGGGAAATAAAAACATAGGCAGAAATATCAAGGATCAAAGGTTGGTCATTACACAAGACTGAACTAAAGGACAAGGCGGTAGGAGTTGAGCAATGAGAATGACAAGATGGAGAAGTCCAACAAATACAATGGCAAGGAGTTTGATAGACATAATGAATGGCAAGATAGAGAATTTTGAAAATCCAATAGCAAGAAGGGAAGAGTGGACTTAGAAGAAAAGGCATACTCAGGAAGGGAAGATACATAGCAAATGGAAACAAGACACAAGTTGTAACAACCCACCTTACTTAACCCAACAAAATTTGACCACTTTTTTTTTGTTTACTTTAATCATTTGTGTTTGATTCAATCGCATACTTTGGGCATCCATCCATTAGGATTAGGCATTCATCCATTCGGGATGAACATCTAACCATACGGGTTAGGCATCTGTCCATACGGAGCAGGAGGTTTCATCTATCCAATACGGGATAGGCATCTACTCATACGGGGTAGGCATCTATCCAATTGGGATAGGAGGTGCTCTGGCCAGAGACTTAGACTCATCGGGACCATTCGGGTCCCGAGTCACTCACTAAGTACTACACTCTTCTAATAGGAGTGCACCGAGGTTGCCGTCCTTGGGAGAAATCAAAATAACATAATACAAGCTTGAATTCCGCCTCGGAATTTGGCTTAAAGCCTCGAGAAGTCAAGCGAATCCATATGGGATTCCTTTCGAGTATGCATTGAATTACTTTTTCCTTTTTATTATACTTATCTTTCAAATTAGGATTCTACTCAATCCTTCTTCTTACCAAACCTAGACCCCATCCACGAACGCCTGAGTACTAGGGACAACTCCGTCCCTAGACTGCCTACATACCCGTTTCGGCACGGGATCAAGGCGTAAAGTATGTAGTTCTATTTTCTACTCCATGGTTTGATGTAAACTGATTAATGGGTACGCAACCCTTTCTAGGGTCAATGTCCCAGATAGTTTCTCTGCGGTTGTTACCCACGGTGGTAGCACTTAAGCAAAGGCTCAAGGTGGCCTATTGCTTGTGGCCTAAAACAACTAGATCCTAATACCTATCATGAGCGTCACCCTTGACCCAATTGTCAATCGTCAACAACTCTTCATGATTAAATCAATTTCATAAAAGCATTTCACTTAATCAACCCTAAAGGGGGTTTACTATGGTTTAACTCAACGGGTGTAAAATCATTTAAGGATTATCTTGTTAGATTATCTATCCAAGGGGGATTACCCGCCCCTTGGATTTTAACTTCCAAGTGTCCCTTGTTACTCCCCGACGATTTATAGGGACGATGCCACATATGTCGTTGATGCAACTTTATTAGGCTTTAAGTGCAGTAGTTCAACACGACGGCATTACTCGTAAGCGTGACCCAGAGGCACCGTAAATACTGAACGCTGCTAGGTTTTGGTTTTCCGACTTCCTTTATTTAGTTTTCTTAACTAAGAAGCTATGAAAAACATCATGCTTGAAACAATTATGAATGGAACGTGCATAATTAGATATTGCAAAGCTTAATTAATTGAAATAACTACTTGATGAACCACGTGGAATAAAAACCATAACTAAATTATTTAATATTCAAGACTTGAAATGTAACTTGCATAATAATGACAATTATGAAACTCGCATATTAATAATTAAACGTGTAACTTGCATGAAGATGAAGAAAATGTAACTTTGTCATCAATAAATGTAAATAATGTAAAGTAATTCGCGTGATGCAAGAATAGTGTAGGTTACATGCAAGGTTAAACAATGTTTTATTTCTACCATGAGAATAATCACTTATAGAGTCACTGGTCCCAAAAATAGCAATTAGCTTAGACATTTGGTTTGAATCATATTAATATGAATTAATTGCTAAAATGCCAACTAAGTGCCCCAATGGATCTTAAATAGATTGAATAATTCTAATTATAAGATTTGATATAATTTAATTTACAATTTAAAAATTTACTAAAGATAAATTAATTGTAAATTTACTAAAGATAATTTAATTATGAATTTACCTAAGTTTAATTTTATTAAACTAAGATTAAAATAAAAAAAGAAATTAACAAATCCCATTGCCATTAATTAAATTTTGTAGTGGTTTTTAAAACCAAGTGGGAGTGGGGCCACGGGTCCCACACCACTGCGGACCTGCGGGTACAGGCCCGTAGTGGTGAGGGGACAGCCGTGGTCCCCTCCACTCCCTCTGCGGCCATTGCCGTAATAGTGACCGCAGGGGTAGTGGGGGGTACCACTCCTTGACGGTGCAATAACTCCGCCCGCCCCCCTGCGTTGACCGATATTTCATGCAAAAATATATTTTTTTTCTTCAAATCACTGTGTATTAATTTATATGTATTTTTTCTGCATAAGTTTAATATTACAAATATATATATATATATCCAGTTTATTTAATAATCTAAGAGGAGTATGTATATATATAACAATGTTATTATACATTAAAAAAAAAAGAATCTATTCACAGGCATGGAAGATAATAGAGGAAATTTAATTCAGATGATCTCACAGGAGCCCAGGGAATACACTGCGCTTGAATTCGAGGCAGCAATACAACAGAGAGCTAAATCTCCTCAGAGATGTATAAATTTTGATTTCACAGAGATCATATTCAACAATTCTGTCTTATGTTGAGATAATAACATTTTTGATGAGATTTCCAGGAAATTGATATTCACAGAGAGAGTTTTCTGAAAATAAATAATTAACAAGATAATATTTCCACAGGGATTTTATAGAAATAATCTGAGAAGAATTCATACTTGAAATATTATATCACATAGCGATATTTCTTAATACAAATGATTATAAGCATAGAAAGAAAAGGATTATTTTCAGAGATAAAGGAATTCAAGTTTTAAAAAAAAAAAGAATAGAGGTGTTGGAAAAGCATGATTTATTTTCCTCTTTTTTTTGATTCAAGATCTTCTCTAGATTTAAAAAAAACAAGAAAAAACAGAATCTGATTTCTTTCTTTTAAATAGATTAAATAATAGATTAACAATGAAAGAGAAATCTGCATTTGTATTTTTAGAAAGAAAAGAATTTTTGTTTTTTCAATGCATTTCTTTAATGAAAAATAGATTTCTTTTCTATCTAACAATTAAGAAATGATTTCTTTCAGAAAACAATATTCAACTAAAGAATCTAGGAGGAGATATTTCCTTTGAAATATAAAAATTTACATAAAGAAATATCAAATACAAAAAGAGAGGGAACCTGGAGAAGCCTTTTGATTGTTGAATCCTCTCCAAATCTTCAAGCCTAGCCTTCTTTGATCCTTATTTGCAAGCTTGGAAAAATTCTTCAAAACAAACTTAACTATTCTCCAAAAAAATGAAAATATGACTACTAAAACAAACTATTTGAGAAAACTTTCTTCAAAGAATCACCAACCCCCTTTTTTGAAAATTTGCATACAATATATAGGAAAAATCCCTTAATTCCACTATCTAGAAAAATTAATTAAAAATGAGATTCTTTTCCAATATTGGACCCATGCAAAATTGATTAATATCCTAGTGGGGGAGTTACATGCAAGGTATTGAAGATTCTTCTAGAAGCTTCTAATTCCTCCTACAACATGTGCCATAATTGGGAATAAAAATAAAAATAAATAATGCCTTTTGAATTATATTCTCCAAGTGTGTATGTGGGTCCATTATTTATTCTTTTATAATATTAATTCAATTATTTTCAATAGCTCAACCAAAAATATAATAGAATTGTATCAAATCAAAAAGTGATAAAGGAGGGTTGTGACACAAGTGCAGGCCTAGTACGTACAAACTTAGATCAATGGGACATAGAAGTCCTCTCAAGAAAAGAGAGAATAGCCCTGCCCTAGCTTTCCCACCCAAATAAAGAGAGAAAGACCCCCCTTAATGTAGAGAGTGAACGACGGACTAAGAAGCCCCCCAAAAGATGAAGCCTTTCAATATTTTTGCAAGATCAAGGAGAACACATAGTAGAGGGAGAACATAAATATAGAAATGAGTGCTTGAATAGGTCCCTTTGCAATGAAATATACACCTTTCTTTTAGAAGAAATAAACACTAAGTTGCAAGTCAGCTGAATTGCCACCCAAAATGTGGAATAAAGGGTTCGAGAAAATGCTCCTAAATATCCAAGTTAGTGCTCAAATGTGCCAAAGTTTGATTTGGAGTTTGAGGCATAATTGTAGAAGATTGCAATAAGGAAGCAGGAAATGGAGAAGGGAGATTAGGAGGGTTTATATGTACCTTGAATAGATCCAAAGAGAAGATCCCCCAAAGAAGAAAGAGAATCAGAAATGGGTTTTGCAATGAGGTTATGTAAGGTATTCATGCACAAAGATGGTCCCCTACAGGGAGGCAAAAAGAACCCCCTCAAAAGAGGGAATACAAAGATGTCTCTAGATGGTGCTCAACAAAGCCAATACTAAATCGTGACAAGTTTGATGAATCAAATCAGATACAAAATAGGACTTAAGATAGCTCCAATTATTAGAAGGATCTGAGAACTGTAGGCTATCACCATGCAAGCATGCAGAGGTACAGAAAATACATCCAGAGAAGTAGATGCAACTCCATTAGAGATATCATCAAAAAGAAAAAAAATATCCTCAATACTGTCATCAAGATCTGAAAGGTGAGAGCCCACAAACAGATGTGAAATGTCTAGTAAGTGGACCTCCCAATGAAGTGGATCCTATAGATATGAAGAATCCTATCATAGAGAATCACTGGAAGCCCTCAAAGAAGCAGCTTTGAACCTTGATGAAGCAACTGGGACAAGAGAAATATTCTCAACTGTAGATGGGTTATCAGAATATGGAGAATCTGTAATAGTCTCAGTATCATCCATATGTGAAAGATTTTCTGAGGAAGCATCACTCTTAGATGAACAATCGAGATCTTCATGCAACTATCAGATGAGGTTCCAAGTAGTGAAAGGGCATTATGTGTGTTCAATTTGATGTGGAATATCCTAGTAGTAAGACATATTAGTCTGTAGACCATGTTATTGTTGCTTAACCATGCATGCTTTTGTTCATGGTCAATGGCTCAGGAATGAGTCCAGATCCTGCATAATGTAGTTGTTCACTATCTGTTGTTTTGAGGACAACTAATTTCTGAATTTACCTTGACAATAGAAAAATGGAATTTCGTAACAGAACCCATGAATTAACCATCCATAATGGAACTTATCTCAATTCATGATTACAATACCCCAAGATAATATCCCTCATGTTACTAGTTGCTGAAATGACCCCACACTAACATATATGATTTGGTACTTTATAATTAGTTTGAGTACAAATGGCACTAGCAAGAAACTCAAAGTGGTCTTAATTCCAATGCTTCTACGAATGCTCAAAATATAATCAAATGCTGGAAGTACAACTTCAAAATAGAGTCAAGAAAATTAAATAGCTGCTCATATGTACTTGAATGGAGCCTTGGAAGTTCCCAAAATGAGAATTGTGTAGTCACTTATGAGAATCTATAATTTTGAAAAATTTGTACATTAAAATTTGAAAATACCACACCATTGCAAAGAGCGTGGAAAAATAACCAAAATAAAAAAATTGCTCTAAAAAAAGAGGTTGTATGTTGTATGCTCAAGTTAGGGCTTTATAAGAAGTTAGGTTCAACTCCCAAATTGTCAATGGAGAGGGATGATTAGGGAGGGAGAACTGTTGACATCATGCTGATGTCATCAATCGAAAAAGCAAGATGCTATCAAAATATTTCTTTGTGCCTATAAAGGCCAACACCATTGTCTACTGTGTGGGAAATGACCTTTTGGCTAAACCATGGTTTCATACCCAAAAGAATTGAGTCAAAGTGGCATCACTAGGTGGCGGATGTTGAAGGCAAGAAGAGCCTTTGTTGGTGGTGGTCTTTGCTGCTACTGGTGGCCACTACAATGCCATGATCAGTTGAAGGCCCATAAATTTTTTAAAAAATTTCGCACGTTACAACCTACGTATAGGTTGTATGGCTTCTGTAAGGAAATTTTTTTGCCTCAAATTTGCTTAAGCCCAATTTTGACAAGTTTATATGGGAATAGGGTTTTATGGGCCTTGCAATGTAATGGCAGGGTCCATTTGGTCTAAAATGCTCTAGAAACAAGCTCCATGCCTGATGCAATGATTAAATGTCCATTTGCAAACGAGTTTCTTGATCTCCAAATTTGATTAAGTGAAAGGCACTCTTGACTTTCTTGAACCTTCTGAATGCTATGGAAAAATTGAAAGTGTTGTTAGAATTACCAAAGAGCTGCAATCGCCCAAATTTCAGGAAAAACATAAGTACGACACCCAAAGGTTAATTTTTTTTTTGTCAAACTTTATTGATTCTCTAGATTATCTAAAGATGCAAGAGAAGAGCATACTGAATTTCCATGCAACCTGCATGCAAAGTGATTAACCCCCTTGAATATCTCAAAGTCTGGAAACTTAGAAGATCTAATCCTGCACCAAGTGCTCTAATACCATCTTAGAATCTGTAAAACAAATGATAATGCAAGATCCAGTAGATGAAGTAAAAACTATAAAACTGCAAATACAAATGATAAAAATCAAAATAACATTACAGAGTTAGAATCCAAAGAGAAATGCAAATGCTCCAAAAGGCAAAATGGCATTAAGAGAGCTCAAAAAGCATGAGCCTACATGAATACTTGAATTTGGGAATACAAACTAGAAGAGTGAGTATATATAGATTAAGTGAGAAGGAGGAGGTGGCAAATATGACCAATAAGGAGAGTACATCACAAGTATTAAAAAATAGGAAAATGACAAATGTAACTCCCATGGAAGATGTCGACAACTCACAAGCGAACATGAATAAAAGTGTAGGAAAAACCTATGCTAGGAAAATAAAAATCCACACTAATTTTCTAAGATATGGATATTTAGAATTCAAGAGCATATCATAGTTAAAATGATCAACAAATTTGGTTGACAAATAGGGTGGTAACATCTTAAAAACTCTTAGTTCAACATCGAAATAACTGAAGAAAACCATTAGAGAAAAATATGGTCAACAAGAAACTTGCATAGTGTAACTTTTGTACTGGACTTTTTGAATAGTTGGCAAAATAGAACACTAGATTTATGTTTTTAAGTTTTTAAACACTTTGTTGGGTAAAGCAGCTTAAATTTAAAATACATAAGAGTTGCTTTGGCAAGTAGCTATGCATTTTTATAAGAAGATGGCTAGGTAAGTGTAATGCTGTAGGAACTGCAATGGAAACCAATCATCAAAATCTTTATTAGATGTTTGTGTTTGCTTTATGCTTATGTTTGTTTGGTTGATGGACGCAAACAACATTGAGCTCTGTTTTCATAATCACAATTATTTCATGTACAGTGTCTTACAACAGCATTGAGGAATGACAACCCAAAAACATTGATTGTGGCATCTGCTATGATGCTACCATTTCAACCATTTTTAGTCTCTGCTATTCACACTGGAATAATGGAGGTATTCATTCATGGAATGATGGACCATTTTATTTTTTATGCCACTTTTAAGGGTTCTTGTAATTCCAATTTCAAGTATACAACTTATGATAATGTCGTAATCATAAAAAATTCCATAGATACTGAAGGTTGTTTAAGATTTGACTTTACTAGCTTAAATTTGCAGTTGGATTTTGCTAAAAGAGCAGCTTCAGAACCAGAATTGAGAAAGGCCTACAACTTGCACACTGCTTCATCTGTTGTAGGTGCTGCACTTTATGTTGCAGATGACATGTTTCCCAAAACTCCATATCTTCATGCAGGATGGCATCTTGCTGCAGCTGTTGGAGTTGCAACCTGCAATAAGCTTCTTAAGTGACAATGCTCTGACTATCCTTTAAGGGTCCTTCGTAATGACTGAAAATTGCAAGCTTTGTGTGGTTTCTGTCAAAATAGGATTCCTTCCATTCTATATATGGAATTTGAAATAGATTTGTTACTGAATTGCAAAATGTATTTAGGACTGAAAATCTCTATGAAGCAGTATGTATGGCATTTCTGTGAAGGAACTTGATAGGAGGTTCCCACTTCGGTTATTGTGAGTTTGTATTCACATAATCGTTTGGTAAGAATTCCAATGAAATATACTAGAATTGTCTTGAAACCATCATTATCCAAAGCAATTTATTTGTCAGTTGGCAGTCAGTACCTCTCTGTAGAGTTACATCATGTGATTTCTAGACAGTATCTACATGCCAATTTCCTTTGGCATCCCAATTTCTGGCTTATACACACCAAGAAGCTTGGGTAAGCGGAGGATTGATTCTATGAAGTTTGAACAAATGCTTGTTTGGTCACAGGTCTTTTTTCATTTTGACATCTTTGCATTGCCCTTCTTTAATTTTTTTTCCACCAGGTAAGAAAATTTGATGGGTGGATGGAGATCACATAGAACTTTTAATGCAAATGGGTTGTAGTTTATTGTTTGCAAGGACTCTGTCATGCTCACTTGATTTAATGGAAAATTTAGGAAATATTAGATAGATTAACGTATGTAAATTTGAATGTAAACATGAATGTCATTTGCAGTTATGGATGTCAAAATGTTAACAGAATTATGAAGTGCAAAAGGCACCATGACAAATTCCCGTAAATTTTTAGAACCAGTTGAGATGTGTTTGAAGAGAACATGAATTTTTAGTGGAGAACCTTGATATGTCCATTTGACAGCAAAGAGTACACACCAATCATGTTCAAGCCCATACCCAACCTGCTTGACAACTTTGCAAGTGTGAAGACAGTCTCAAATTGTTGACCAAGTCATTGATGACAAGCGAAATGTGCTTACAAAATGTATTCTTTATACTGACTATCAAAATGACCATGACAGTCCTGACTAGTGTGATAATGATAAGTACCCTTAGCTAGCTCTTGCAATACCTCTTTGTTCACACTATTCCTACTAATTAGGAAGAAAAAGACGACACCATAATGGGTTTGAAGATTTTTCCTCATGGCTGGGATCTCCTAGACGTTTAGGGTAATCCTCTTAGTAAAGACCCCCCTCCTAGAATTGTTTTAATTGTATAACAATGTGACCACTTCTATTTTTTTTTTTTTTTTTTACACTCATTGACTTTAAATGGGATGAATTCAGTTCCTCACACCTTTTATATGAACTAGTGTGTTATATATTTATATTTTAATAAAGAATGTTCACTATTCACTATAAAAAGACCTAGTTTAAAAAAAAATCTCATCACATGATGATCTAAGGGCTTTCACCTTTAAATGCCTTTTTATCCCTTTTTGGGTGAGATGTCAATGCAACAATAATGTGCATAATCCTAGTAGAAGAATAATATTTTTTAGTTCCTAATTGCAGTAGAAGATGAATCGAATAATTGTTTTTTATATTTTTAATTATGTACATTATATCATTTTAATGTTTTTTTATTGAATGCAATGAATGGATGAATGAAGAATTTCATTGAATATAGCCCCATCCATGATATTTTGTAAATTTTTTTTGCATTTCATTCCCAGGCCTAATATTAAGATAGCGTGTTATAAATAGGGTCAATAAATATCCATATATGAATGACTCATATTGAAGCTAAAAAAATAATGTGGGGGATTAAATGAATGAAGCTTGATTGGGTATGTGCATGATATAAATAGTAAGAATGTAAAGATTGAGTATAGATATGCACAAAATGTAAATTGATTACAAATCAATAGATGGATGAATGGTGTTGTGGCATGAAATGATTGTTATCTAAAATAATGATCACTTGAAGTTTTTGTTTTTGATATTGATAAAAGTTGGATTTAAAGGGCTTGAACCGATGTATAAATTAACAATCCAACCATCAAATAGAACAAGTAGCATGAAATACGGGAGAAACCATACCACCCAACAAGTGCAAATTAGAGCGAAATACAATTATAGTAAGGTTGCCACACAACTTTAACACTAGTTAAGACTTTGTTCAATGGTAAACCCTTCACTCTAGAATGAGATTGGAAGATAAATTAGGAAGACCTTTCTTTTGCCTTTGACAATAGTATCTTATCATCCAAGTCCTTGAAACTAGGAGAAGTGGGGGAGGTGAGGTGATCCTCCACAAAGGGCCCAATTTTTGTGTGTAGAAGGAACAATGGAATGGTTAGTTGTAGTATGTTAATCTTAGAGGATCCGATTAATACTGAGAGGGGGGATGAATTAGTATTAACAATAATTTCAAACTTAAACTTAACCTTATAAAACTTCATCAAATCAATTATAAACCAACAATAAACTCTTTACCAGTACTGGTAATCACTGATAATCATCTGCTAAACTGATTTATCATGTTTGCACATTAAGTGTTCATTTACCATGCATTAACTAGAAATAAACATAGCAACACATAAGATTATTCACCATATGAACACCATGTTTTTCACGTGGAAACCCAAATAGGGAAAAACCACAACAGGAATTGGTACCCACAAATATTTTGCACTCTTTCGGAATGCACCTTGTTAAGAGCCAAGCTCCGTTAGAAGCTTACAATGATGCCTTGTTAGGAGCATACCCTGTTAGGAGTCACCCGGTTAAGGGATTTAGATAATGAGCCCTGTTAGGAGCTATGCCTTGTTAGGATCAACCTCACAAGAGCATTTAACACTTAGATGATGAGCTACCCGGTTAAGGGATTTACAATGTCAGGCTTGTTAGGACCTACCCGGTTAAGGGATTTTAGTTGCTGCAATTGTTAGAGAACAACAGTGAATGATCTGGGTATAACACTTAATTGCTTGCTTGATCAGATCCAATTTCTGCTCCAAATCTGCAACACTCTGGCAAATCTCTCACACTTTGGTTTGGCTTCACACACTTCTCAAAACCACTGACACACCAAACATCAACTGTACCGACCTAAATAACCTTTACAACTTAGTTGGTTACAAAGCCCTAAGACTTACATCATAGATCATCACATATCTTTACAACTCATTATATATCATCATATGGATCATTACAATCAATTACAAATCAATATCAACCGTTGAGTGATCGTAACTCATCATAACAACTCGATCTGATACAAAGTCAAACCCTTAACTCATTCCTTTAAGCACTTTGCACATTCCCAAGAAATTCCATCTTGATCGCGCCAAAACATAATTCAAACACTTCATGCGGGTTGTGCCATGTCATCACCAACATTTGAACTTGATGTAGATCACCACCAAACCAAAAATCATTACCGGTTAAGAGAATTCTTTACCAGTCCTTAAACCCTTCTTAAACCCTAGCAAAAATACCACATAAATCATAAACATGACTTCCGGTAACCAAAACAAGATGCGAATCTGGTTAGATACATATTACAATGATACAAACTCACATTCCAAACCGCAACACTTCAATCATCACCAATCTCCAGAATCTATCAAAACATTTCCTCGTTTGCTGGTTAAGGTCCTAATTCTTAGTTCACTGTCCTCAATACCGGTAAGGCATTTCCGGTATACGAAAATGACTAAGATGACAAAATACAACATAGTAAACATCAGTTGCCATCAATGATGACACAAATAACTGATCAAAGTCATCCAATCATCCAATCATGCAATCTCAATCTCTTCATCACATTGTCATCACAAACAATCCTTTACCGGTTCTGTCATCATTCTTCATTTGCATCTGTTAAGACAAACATGCCAACATAGTAGCCAAACAATGAAACACCACCACATGAGTAGGTTGAAGTTGACTAGAAGCCGAAGGCATAGTAGGTTGAGTGATTGAAGCAAGAATTTGTGACTCTCGAATGGAAGTTGATGTAGTAAATAGGCATTTTTGTTGGGTGACTATCAATCTAGATTGAGATTATTTTAGGGCATGGTGACTGTGAATGAGATGTACAATAATATTTATATTATATCAATTAGACAAGCATTTTACACTAGCCTACATGCACGTGGAATTGAAAAATGTTGAGAGTTACTCCTTATCTTTAATAGACTACTTTTATTCTGATTTTTTTTTTAAGTTACATTTAAATTTTAAACTATTTGAAATAACATTTATTTTTGAATGTAATAAAAATTATTATAAGTTGTAATTGGGTAGAATGGTAAAAATATTCTAATGTGATCTAATTGAGAAATTTGAATACACCAATAGTACACTTAATCTATGTTTTGTGTTGATGCAACAAAATAGTGATTTTATTACTTTATCAAATACATATCACAAAACATGCTTTTTATATAGTTAATAGTTATAAGTTAATTTTATAACTATAAATTGCGCCTTATTCAAAAGTCCTTTTGTTGTGATCTACCAAAAACTTAATAGTTATTATGCAATATAAAGTGAGATTATAAACAAGAAAGCTAATAGTATTTTATTCTAATAAAATTCCCCCCAAAATGGTAATATAAAATGCTTATAAAATAAATCTAAAATAAATTCAACAAACAATTAGTTGTAATTTTCTATCTTATGTTGTGATATATAAAAAATACACTTTTTGGAAAGCATTATAATTAGAGTGTTATCAAAGTAATTAGTATAGGGAGACATTGAGTTGGCAAAACAGGCTTTGCATCATTGAGGCATCATGTTAGGGTTTCACCCCAACTCAAGGGTCATTCACGAGGGTGTGGAGGAGGCCGTACGACCTCCTCCACCAAGGTAATCTATCTTGCTTGTTCTTGTTTTTTCTCTTTGCATTAATTTCGTTTGTGTTGGTTGGCTCTTCCATTTTGCAAGGTAGGTGTGATTAATGCGTATGTATGGATGAAACTCCTAGCAATAATGATATTAATTTGGCTCCTCGTGGTAAATAATAAAAAAGATCCCCCTATTAATTGTTGGTGTTATGTGTTGTGGATGTTATTGTCTTTCTGTTTCATGCATTAATCTTTATCGGTACCGCAATTAACTGATAAACTGTCTACCGACATAAAGTTTGGTTTACCGGTATTAAGCATTAAGGTTGGTTAAGTTGTTTTTGGTTTGAATTTATTTGACAACTGATTCACCCCCCCCTCTTAGTTGTCTCTGGGACCTAACAATTGGTATCAGAGCTTAGTCCTCTTTTTGCAGAAGTTTTAACAGCTCGAGGAGATCCAATGTCTACTAACTATTTCAGGAAGGACAACCCTAAACTTGATGGAACCAACTATGGCATATGGAAGATCAGGATGGAGACACATCTAAATTGCATTGGAAAGGACATCTATGATGTTACAAAGAATGGCTATATTGCTCATACTCAAAGTCAACCTAATCCACTTACCTTAGGAAAGGATGAGGAAAATGATTGCAAAGCAAGAGAAACACTTTTGAGCGCATTATCAAATCAACAAATCATGGGATTATCAGATAGATCTACTGCTAAAGCTATTTGGGACCATTTGGAAACATTGAATGAAGGAGATTCTACAGTCAAAATTGCAAAAATTGAAAGCTTCCGAGGTCAGGTATGAAAATCTGAAAATGGAAGAAGATGAAAGGATTTCTGCTTTTATGGAAAGAGTAAATGAAATTGTTTTGGGTATTAAATGTTGTGGAGGAACCTTAAGTGAAGATGAAATTGTTTCAAAAGTTTTAAGAGGATTGCCACCGACATACAAAATGAAAGTTACTGCTATAAATGAGTTAAAAACAATGCCTAATACATCAGTAACTAGGGACATTGATTGGAAAACTTTCAGCTTTTGAAATTGAAGAATTTGGTCATGTTGCTACTATAAAGACAGATTTAGCTTTTAAGGCATCAACATCATCTGCACCATCATTTGACAAATCTGATTGGAAAGCCTTTTATGCAAGAGAACTTGAGGAAAGCAGGAGAGAAAATGAAGAACTTGAAGCACTATTTGCAAGGAAAATGCCTAAAAGTCCAGTTGGAAGTAAGTATGAAGGTAAAGCACCCTTTAAATGTTTTAACTGTAATAAGATTGGTCATATGGCTTCAAGATGCCCTGATAGACATGCTAGACTAAGAGAAGAAGCTAGAAGAACATACAAGCCTAACCCTGAATATTAAAGATACAGATTTAAGAAGAATATTTCTTGGTTATTCATCTAAGAGAAAAGCATATAGATGTTTTAACAAGAGATTGCAGAAAATTGTTGAGAGTACAAATGTGAAGATTGATGAACAGTTTAGAGGAACTTCAAGATATATAGACTCTGAACCGGTAAGAGAAATACTGACAAATGAACCTACATTGAATCCACTGGTACAGAATGAAGATCCAGTTACATCGGTATCATCTGAAAATTCCACTGTAACTGAGGAACAACAACAAACAAAGACACTCCGGTATGTAAGATTGAATCACTCTGAAAATCAGATAATTGGGAATAAGTATCAAGGAGTTATGACAAGAGGAAGATTGGCAAATGTAGAGGTATGTCTTATTTCTCAAATTGAACCATCATCAATTAATGAGGCATGTGAAGATAAACACTAGATTAAAGCTATGGAAGAAGAACTAGAACAAATTGAAAAGAATAACACATGGACATTAGTTCCCCAACCTAAAGACAAAAATATAATTGGAACAAAATGGGTATTCAGAAACAAACTCGATGAAGATGGTAAGGTAACAAAATATAAAGCAAGACTAGTGTGTAAAGGATATTCTGAGAAAGAAGGAACTGATTATAATGAAACCTTTGCACCGGTAGCTAGAATTGAGGCAGTTAGATTATTCTTAGCTTTTGCAGCACACAATAACTACAAAGTATATCAAATGGTTATTAAATGTGCATTTCTGAATGGAGATCTTGAAGAAGAAGTTTACATTGAGCAATCCGATGGATTTTCTTTGACAAATAACAAAGATATGGTTTGCAGGTTAAGGAAAGCTTTGTATGGGTTGAAGCAAGTTCCAAGAGCTTGGTATGCTAGATTGGATAAATATCTTTTGAAGATTGTTTTTTCTAAAGGTAATGCTGACATCAACTTATACTATAAAGTGACTAGTGATGACATCTTGGTTATAGAAGTTTTTGTTGATGATATAATCTTTGGAGGAGAAGATGGACTATGTAAAGACTTTTCTATTGAAATGCAGCAAGAATTTGAAATGTCTATGATTGGAGAGATAAAATTCTTTTTAGGATTGCAGATTTCACAGACTGATAAAGGTATATTCTTGATTCAATCCAAGTACTTGGAAGAGTTACTAAAGAAATTTGGGATGGAAAACTTTGAACCGGTAAGCACACCTATGACTACAAATGACAAATTATCACTAAGGGATGAATATACACCAGTTAATCTGACTAGGTACAAATCTATGATAGGAGGCCTACTGTATTTGACACAAACAAGACCTGATATTATGAATGTAGTATGTATTGTTTCAATATTTCAGAGTAATCCTAAATAAAATCATGAATCAGCAGTAAAAAGGATTTTCCGATACTTACAAGGCACTACAAATCTTGGCTTATGGTATCCTAGAGATGAAAACTTTGAATTATGTGCATACACAGATGCAAATTGGGCAGGAGATGTGGATGATAGAAAAAACACCACCGACGGAGCATTTTTTCTTGGAAGCAGATTAATTTCTTGGTTGAGTAAGAAACAAAGTTGCATATCTTTATCAATGGCAGAATCAGAATATGTTGCAGCAGCAACTAACTGTACACAGGTATTATGGCTTAAGCAAATGTTGAAGGACATAAAGGTAAAATGCAAGGAACCTATAACTATCTATTGTGATAACACAACATCAATTGATATATCTAAGAATCCGGTACTACATTCTAAAACTAAACATGTCTTTATCAAATGGAATTTTCTAAAAGAGAATGTTGAAGCAAAAGAAAATAAACTGGTTTATGTGAATACTAAAGAGCAGATTGCATATATTTTCACTAAGCCTTTGCCTAAGGAGACTTTTGAATATCTCAGAGATTAGCCTGGGGTCATATCCCCACCGGTAGAGACTTAGACAGTTGATGTTTGTCATCAACCGACAAAATTAACATAGAAATCTTTTACTCCGGCTTTGATGAGGAGAGCTGCTTCTCAGGGGGAGTAGTTGGTATATTGAATTGGTTGGTATTTTGTATTTGAACCTGGATTTTGTATTGATTTGGCATTTGATGTCAAAGGGGGGGAGATTGATATGGAAAAACACAAGGAAAACTCATGTTACTCTCAGGGGGAGAGATTGTTATTTTGGGAGAGATTGATTACTCTTTGTATTTGAATTTTGATTTCTGGTTATGATCTCTTTTGGGAGATTGTTGGTTTTTGGTATTTGGCATTTCTGTTTTGGCACTTTGATGGTTTTTCCATCTTGTGTTGCCATCAATGCCAAAGGGGGAGATTGTTGGTATTTTGGATATGTTGATATGGTTTTGTCATTGATGTCAACACCTATTAACACTTATCAACTCTGGCACTTTGGAGGATTGACAATGTTCACTGACAAGCAAGAGACTTATGCACAGTTGCCGATATCTAGTACACCAGAAGGATATATTGTTCACTGACACTTGGAATGACATGGAAAACACTTGGTTATGTTGAAGACATCGTTTGGACACTTTGTCTTGGAGATTTGTTCATTGGTATATTCGTGTTTGCATATTTGCTGTTACCGGCAAATAGGTCCAGAATAAGCACCAACAGGCTTATCTATTCCAGATCAACACGACACGCTTTGGAGATGATTTTGTTGTTATTGTAAATGTTAAGCTGACATGTTGAATCGGATATTGCATCGGTTATTGATTTACTTGTAAATTGTCTTATTTTAATATCTTCTAGAGCCGACCTACTAAAATTGGTCTTAGGTTATGGTATATATGTAAGATCTTATTTGTAAGATAGATATGCGATTGGGAAAAGGAATTGTAAGAAGGTATATGCGAGAATAAGCAGAGTTATACACGCAGACATCACTTGAAGGTGAAGCAAGGTTTTTGAAGGCATATCAGAACTGAACTAGTACTGAATCCAGCATATGAAGATGCTATTTTGAGCAGTACATCATTATTGGATTTAACCATCCAATTGTAGTCAGTGTGACTCTTATTTGTGTTTGAGCAGTGAGCTCTAGGCGCTTGGCCTTTCTGCATGTGCGACCCCATTTGTATACACATACTATCTGCAGTAGTATCATCTGATTGTGGGTAAGGTTTCCCACCGTGGTTTTTCCCCTTACAGGGTTTCGACATACAAATATTGGTGTTATGTGTTGTAGATGTTATTGTCTTTCTGTTTCATGCATTAATCTTTACCGGTACTGCAATTAATTGATAAACTATCTATGTCATAAAGTTTGGTTTACCGATATTAAGCATTAAGGTTGGTTAAGTTGTTTTTGGTTTGAATTTATTTGACAACTGATTCACCCCCCCCTCTCAATTGTCTCCGGGACCTAACATTAATGACATCAAATCCTTCAAATCGGCTTTAATCGAACACCCATTTTCTGTGCTTGGTTCTGTGAAATTTTATGCCAATTTGGTCTCTCTGTAAGTAATGGAGTGCTAGGAGGAGGAATAAGTAAGAAGACTACCCTACCTATGTCTAGCCTTTCTATTTCTCCTAATCTTGAAATGATAGATGCTTTAAAAAATGAAAAATTATGTTTTAAAGACGTCGTTGTGTTTCTAGCAGCTATGATATTACTAAGTGCTTGACTTGCAAATTCTTAGATGAATGGTTTAAAAATATTTGGATTAAAAGATCAGGGTTTCATTTTTAATTCTACAAAATGATCCAAAAGGGATTTTTTTTCAATGACCCTAAATCCTAGGTGACAGTGGTTGATAAACAGTTTTGTTCTATTGGAAGCTATACCTTTAGGGCTCTCAAATGGTTGCTCGAGGTGGTTTTTGATGATATTTTGGCTCTATCTTGCCCTAGGTGGATTGTGGTTATAAACCTCCCCTTGTTGCTTTAGAATTTCATACCCTAGTTGTTGGAATCCATTGGCAAGGTACATAGGGTGGACAACACCCAATCTCTGGTTCCTCATATGGATGCTAGGATTCTAATATTTGTTAATCCTGGAAAAGACTATTAGACACAATGTACCATTGAGAGGGGGCTGAACCAGTGGCTCTCAATCTTTTCCCTTTAGCTATCCTATGTGTGTATACCGGTTATCATCCTATTACCTAGTGGGTTTACTGGTAAGATAAATCAAGACAATGCAATGCAAGCATATATAAGGGCACATCCCATAACACCAATATATACGAGGAAAACCCAAGATGGGAAAAACCTCGGTGAGAAATGCTGCTAGAGTCTACTGCTCCAATCTAGCCTCACAATGAAACACTTCGGTTACAACATTTAGGGCACCAACCCAAGGAGTACCACTCCTGCAATTTATGGGCACCAACCCAAAGGAGCTACAACCCCTGCACTGAGCACCAACCCAGTGATCTTCAAAGAATCATTATCAAATACAAAAGTCATAACCTGTTACAAGTGAATCTTGTAACCACTGCATATAATCTCTCTACCGGTATCACCCCTTCCCTGCCTTACCGGTTCTCTGCTCTTCCTGTCACTCTGTCTCTCTTCATCTTTCTGCTGGATTACTATCTTCTTCTCTCTACTACACTCTTCTGCTCTACCGGTTACCCCTACTCTGTTTCTCCTCTACCGATTCACTGCCTTTTTTTCTTCACCATTCAACTGGCATTCATGCTGAAATACTTCTTTACTTGTGGCCTTGACCTTATCTGTTAATACCCTCTCACCGGTTGCATCTCCAACACACAGTTTATATGATCTTCGATGGAGTCACTGAATGGTTGGCTCTTTTTTGCTCTTTCACACTCCACACTTCAACATTTGGCACCAACAACTTCATCTCCTGGTCTTTGATCTGCATACATATATCCAGGTTTTCTCGCCCAAACACAAATTCAAACACTAGTGCGATTAGGGTTTATTCTTCGACCAACGGGCCATACCATATCCAATCAAATCTCCTCAAATAATGTCTCAGAGATGATTGCCTGTACATCACTGCCAACATCGTGCCTTCCAATGCACGCCTTCCATCTTTAGCAATCTGCATTCATTCTGTCGGCTCATCTTTTGGTCAATCACCATAAATGGTTCGATGGTTTGCTTCACCTACTTTGATCTGTATCCAGACATCCTGCATCAATCAGTGCACTTCATGGATCCGATTTGATACGCCCTGCCTCAAGCCGCAACCCCTCAGCAACTCGACCCACAACAGTCACAATCAACATTAAATGTCAACCAACTCTGCAACAACCTCACCTCCACGGTACTTCACTGACCTCTGCAATCTTTCCACTTCAACTCCACATGGCATCGCTGTCGGTATCCATCTCATCTTAGACCTCTGTGTCGGTTCAGACAGGATCACCGACCAAACACTCAATTGGTGCACACGTACCAGACATCTAACCCTACCAGTTCTCTAGTATCCTTGCTGGTATGTCATCTCTGAGCACCTTTGTCGACATCCACCTTAGCTCACTATGTCGAACCAACATGGTCACTGACCAATGTCACACAACCGATGTTTGCTTCATACTACCGGTCCCTCTTTGCCTACCGGTTAACCTTCTTGCCTTCTCCTTCCTTGTGCCGGTGGAACTTGTCAGCCCGATCATCAATCATGCCAGTCTTCAACAGCTCTCTTGAAGGACACATCATGTGCATCTTCATCAAACTGAGAGAACTTCACCTTTGTCTCTTTGTCCACTTGGCTGTACGCCGATATTCTCCTTGTTTACCAATTTGCATGTTTCTGCCTTCATATCAGTAGTGCGCATGATATCTTCATGCCAACTATCTCCATTTGTTTTGCATCTGTGGGAACACCACTTTCCATCTACATACCGATAACTTCATGTGTGCAACTGCAGAGCCTCATTTTCATTTGACTAGTTCTCTTCTCAACTAGTTTACCAGGAAGGCAAACTCACCATCTTAACTCTTCCTTCTCTACCCCGGTATCACATCATGTCTTTAGACACTGATCCAGTGTTCATCTCTGATCTCACACTCTGGAGGCTTTCTCATATTCCACTTGGTCATCCAGTTTGTGCATCTAATCACCCGCCTTGGCCTGCTCTCGCAATCTTATCCCAGAGAGTCATGATGTATGCCAAGCAAAACTGGGATAATCAAGACATTACCACTTATTGGTGGGAAAGGATCTATGTCACCTGCTAGTATTAACATGACATCCTTGAGGAGTAGATGCATCTTCAACTTGACATTTGACCAGGTAGCTTTCCCATATGCCATCCTTGCTTACTGAAGAAACACATTTTCTATCACTCTTCTCTTCATCTAGTGGGAGTCTTGCTATATAACATCCAACTCTTACCGGTGGACTGCACATGCTTCACCTCCAATGTTGATGTGATTCTTGTAACATTCCGATTGGCAGCCGCTCAATGCCAACACATTACTTACTGGTCATCATACCATACCGGTCTCTAGTGCATATCAACAACACATGCCAACATTGACTTGTGTATCGGTAACTTGCAATACTTAGTTGACATCAATGTTACCAATACACTTCAATCTCCCACACCGGTTATGCTATACAAGTTGACATCAATGACAACACAATACCAACAAAGACCTCCCTATGTTCTTAGAAATCAAGGTCGATGATGACCCCTTGGTATGCGTTATTGAAGCCCTTGGTGGTATCAATGCCTTCTTTCTCTATAGAAGAGAAGACCATATTCAGAGTGATTGTTTGATTTTATCCAAACGGAAAACTCTTGATAAATCTAGGAGGTCCCCTGAGGGGGCTCCCCCAAGACAAGGTGGCAGTAATTCGAATCCATCTTCTCAAATTCGACCTGAGGGTTCTACAAGTGGTATTCAATCACTATCGTTGGAATGTCTCAATTCTTTGAAGTAGGCAATGAGGACTGGCGTCATTGGTCTGCCCATTTTTTATGGATCCCTTAAAATTGAGGAATTCAATGCTAACCCCTTGCCTCATTTGACCATTGATGTCTCATTGTCTCAAATAAGAGATAGCAAGAATGATCCACATGACTAGTTTCTCCAATCCAAGGTTCATAAGTCTAGGCATGAGAATGCTCAACAACTTACCCTCGAGAAACTTAAGAAGAATAGGGATTGTTCGATGGAAATCACACAATTCTCTATAGAGCTCCCTCTCGTTGAACTTATCTTGGTTCCAATGGATGATGACTCTCAATCACTACCATCGATGGTTAGTGTGACTGAAAGAAATAAATGTTCTATTGTCAAAACCATGATTAGGAACATCGAAGAAAGGAGGCAATCCTTTGCGATGTTGGGTGAGACAATTGATCTTCCTATCCTTAATGGGAGGTTTTCTCCCTTGATACTCTCAAATAATTTCAGCACTCTTGCAAAATCTCATAATGAGAACCTGCAAGATGGTGAAATTGATGGTGATTCCCCTCCCCTTGGGGATATGTAGGTTACTCCTTCAATCCAACCTTGCAGAGAATTGAATCCTTCCCATGATAACCATAACGTTGGTATTGACAAGGATGTCTTTTTTTGACATCGTTACTATCGATCCTCTTATGGGAAATGAGGCTTCTTCCAAAAACCAAGACCTGGGCATTGTCTCGTATGATAAAGCTAGGGTGTGTCTCAGAGTAGACAACTCTGAAACTCACCCATTAGAGTCTGACCTATAAATTGGGTTAGTTTCTAGTGAGTCGATCTCTAAATAGGAGCAACTGTCATGTCTAGCCAAAAGGAACAAGAAGGATGAATGTGAGGTGTTGATTCCCGCTAGTAATGGCCTCTTCACTAAAGCCAAAAACATTTAAGGCTGCCATGGATATCATTCAATAATGTTTCTCATGAATTTAAACTATATTTCTTGAAATGTTAGGGGTCTTGAGACCCCAGACAAGAAACATATAGTCAAAAGGTTTTTGATGCAACATAAGCTTACTGATATATTGATGCTATAAGAAGTTAAAGCCACCAAATTCACATTGGATGTGAATATTAAGTTTATTTGGAAGAATGCCACCCCCTTTTCTACCAATCATGGCAAAGGCAAAGGTGGAGTAGTCATTCTGATAGGCCAGGGAAAGTGGAGAAATAAGGTTGTGGATAATGGCTGCTCCCCTTGCAATAGGGTTGTGTGGGTCATTGTTTGTAATTAGGACACTAAATTTGGGGTATGCTCCTTTTATGCATCTAATGATTATAGAGAGAGGATTGGTTTGTGGAAGTGGTTGAGCACTCTCCCGGATGTCCCATGGATTTTTGGAGGAGACTTTAACATGATTGAGAACTAGGAAGATAAGTCAGGAGGCCTGGACTTCGAGTGGAAATATTTGGAGAAACTATATTGGGCTAGGATGAAGGATAAGCTAAGGTTATATGTTCCCCTTGAAGGAAAGAAGAGTGAATATGGGTCTATATGGTACACCTAGTGTAACTACCAACAAGGAAGAATAAGAATCTATTGTATGCTTGATGGATTCTATGCTAATAAAGATTTATTCTCCTTCCAATAGGAGGATGATGGTTCCATTATTAGGGTATACCCTTACATCCTATCAGATCACCATCCTATCAAATAATAGATTGCATTAAATTCAAATGTTGGCATGCCTACTAAGAGAGAAGATAACTTAATCCTCAATACTAGCCTTCTTAAGGACTAGGATGTTAGATGTCTCTATATGATTCGACACATTAATAAATGGGACTACCATGCTAGTTCAACCATTGATAAATGGAACAAAAATGTGATTAGTTGGAGGATTCCGTTGCAGACAATAGACAATAAAAAAACTAGGGATGAGAGGAAACTTGAAAGGGACTTGGTTGACAACCTTACGAGGTTGGAAGCTCAAAACCAAATGGACCCTACCAATCAATATCTACTATAATTTCTTTCTTAGACCAGAAACTCTCTTAGAGGCATTCAAAATCATAAGGTCTAGGGAATCAAGGTAAGGTCCATGATCAATTGGTTAGAATAGGAGGTCAAGGGCTCTAAATTATTCTTTAACCTCCTAAGATAGAAGGATTTCAAAGAAAAGATTGACAAAGTTTGGGAAGAAGGCAAAGAGTTGGTGGACAAAAATGACATTAAAGATGCATTCTTTCTCTAGGATAAGAAATTATCCTCCTTTGAGGGAAAGTCCTTGTCCATTCAGATTGCAAGGGATAGGTGCATAGAACTTATTCCAAAGAAATATCAAATAAGGAGGCGAGTATGCTCAAAAAGGCAATCTCAATTGAGGAGATCCACAAGGCCATCACCACTCTTAACAATGACAAGGCCCCATGCCCTAATGGTTTCCCAATTGAATTCTATAAAGATGCTAAAGAGTGGATGGGTTTGGACTTGTTATAGGTGTATGCGGAAGCCTTAAATAAAGGATCTTTGGGAGATGAGATAAATAAAGGGATAATTAAGCTACTCCCTAAAGATGGGGACAAGTCTCTTAATAAAAAATGGAGACCTATTACCCTGCCAAATGTCTCTTATATAATATGCTAAGATCATTGCTCTCAGATTGGTGTCTATCCTTCCTATTTTTGTGAGCACCATTCAAACTGGTTTTCATCAAAGGCAGATACATTCTTGAGAATCTTGTTACTAGTTGGAAGGTTATGAATTGGGTCGGATACACTAGCCTGGAAGTGGCTATGTTCCTTATTGACTTTGAAAATGCATATGACCGAATTGAATGGAGTTTCCTTATCATGATGTTGGAATCATTTGGTTTTCCTAAAGAGTTCCGCCAAATGGTTCAAATACTACTTAAAGATGCCTTTGCTAAGGTGGAAGTCAATGGTTCCTGTATTCTACTCCTCTCTCTAGAAAGATCCATTAGGCAGGGGTTCCCTTTGGCCCCAACCCTCTTTGTAATTGCATTTGAAGCTATTTTTCACCTCCTTAGGGACTCTACTCTCTCATAAAGGGTTAAATGAATCACTCTACTCAATAAGGATGACTTGATTAACATACAGTTTGTTTATGATATAACTCTTTTCCAAGATCTTGATGAGGAGAACATGGACTCCTTAATGGTGAAATTGAATTTATTATATGATGCTTTAGGGGCCAAGATATTTGATACCAAATCCACCCTACTTGGGTGGGAAGAGGCCCCCCTGCCTGGTTCAGTAAGTATAACTATCAATGGGGGGAGGCATCTAGGAAAGTTAGATATCTTGGTATACCATTCATAGTTAACCCATGTTTAAAGGATATTTGAATTTGGATAAAAGGAAAGATTGAGAACAAGTTGGCTAGATGGAATAAGAATTACCATAGTCCATGTTCAGCAGTTATCTGATCACTGACATCCAAAAAGCCATTAGGAACTTTCTTTGTTCTGATGGTAAAGGTAACAATAAATGACATTCTGTCAAGTGGAACTGGTGTTGCCTAAGCAAACAAATGAGCTGTTTGGGATTAAAGGATCTAAGGATGCATGACATCGCATTAGCTACTAAATGGACCCTTCATGCCTTGGAAGGTAATGAACCTTGGAAAGTACTCATTAGGAATAATGTGAGGCTTGTTGTTCTTAAGCAGACAGAGACATGGAAGTTGCTCCCCTTTAGTGACCTCATAGCTGGTAATCTCCCAGTTTTCCTGGCTAGCTCTAATGTGTTCAAAGTGACATGGAAGGCTTGGGAATGTATTGGAAGCCTTGTTTCCCATATTAGAATCCTTAACAATGATAACTCCTTGTGTGGGGAGAGATTTATCTGGTGGAGTTTAGCCCACAAAGGTAGGCCTCTTGCCCTGATTCAAGGATGTTCTTCTTGGAGTTGGAATGCTAAGGGTATATGTTGTTTACATAATATTATTATTAATGCTCAACTTATATCTTGGAATGATCTTAGTCATAAATGTCAATTTTCTCACTCTCATTGGAGGACCTACTCTATGTTGCAAGAAGCTTGTAGCAACCTGCATTTGCCAGTGTTCGGTGGTAGAAGACAGGTTCACATCCTTCATTTGGATGGATGGTACCCTACCGATGAACACCAAGACTAAGCTGTTTATAATGCTCTTTGTTGTAATACTGACTTGATTAGTCATGTTAATTCTACTTGGAACTTGAATTGCAACAATAATGACTAGCATAAAGTTTTCACCAGGTTGTGGGGTAGTGTTATCATGCTCAAGGAAAAAGGGTTTAAGTGGTAATTTATTCTGCAAATATTGCCTATTAATAATTTGTAATAGACTAATGATATCTATAGTATCTATAGAGTCTCTGAATCTATTAAGCATATTTTCTTTGAATGTATTGTGGCTAAGGAAATTTGGAATCTTTTTGGAATTAATTTCTTTGAATTTTTTTCTTAGTTTGATGTTATGTTTGGGTTCATTAATGATATCATTAGGGACAACAATCTTTTTTGGTCTCTTTTATCATGTGAAATACTTTAGGTTATTTGGTCACTTAGGAATGAAGAGAAATTCAAGGGAAAGGGTAGAGTGCGTACTGAGTCTTTAAGAAGAATCCTTGTTTACAATGTTGCATTGTTGGTCACAATTGGGATGAGGCTTTTAGTGAAAAAAATTAAGAGGGTCATTGAAGATGGCACAAACAGGGCGTACCTTTTAGAGCTCTCCCATGGATACCTCTGGTCCAAGTTTAAAGTGGAAAGATCTCCGTTTGTTAATGCTCTAGAATCATTTACGCATGAAATTAATGAACACAAGTGGATGGAAAAAGAATATCAGGCTCAACAACTAGTTGCAGTGGGAGCAACAAATTGGAACAAAAGGATCATCTAGATGGAAGGCCCCATGGGGTGGGTTATCTAGGTTGACAACTAGAAACTTTGGGCAATGTCAATTGAGTCATGTATTGGTCTCTTTTTGTATGGTTAAGCAATGCATGATCCTATATGCTCAATAAATGTATGAGTTAATGTATATGGTCAGGAATAATAGAAGTCATTGTATAGGCCCATTTTCACCATAAGGTTGTGTGCATAAGTATGATAGGAAATTCATATGGTCTCTTGGTCTGTTTACTTGATACTATGATAACAATTTGTTGAAGTACAAGTTTCTCTCTCTATATTTAATATAAAAAGCATGATAATTATGAAATGTGAATTAATAATAACTTACGCAAGACATTTGATAAACTAAAAACACATTAAATGATCTATTATTTTTCAATCTTAAAAAACATCATTGCTTTGTTTTTTTAATATGATTTTTTTTCAATCTCATAACCTATTATTTTCCAAAATTATCAGGTCATGTTGAAAACTTTTTCTATAATGCCACAAGATTGTTGAAAGACATTTATTGTAGTTGGATGCATGCCATTTCTTAGATTTCTTATAATTACTGGGGTACACTTCTTACACTTCCTACTACTATTATAGGCCTAGGATTTAAATGTTTTCGAAAATAATATGTTGGTAAACATTATATAATTTTAAGCTCTACAATGTTGGTAAACATTATATAATTTTAAGCTCTACAAATTATCTTTCAAATCTTTCTTTTAAGAATATGATCAACAAGTTATTTGTGTGTTTTGTGGTGTAACTCATTTGAAACAACATATTATTTGATCATAAATTTCAAATGAAATGACAAAATTAATTGATTAAAATAATATGTGAAAATAAATCTGTAAACCTTACTCATTATTTAAATAAACAAATATCATCCATGTAGTCAATTTAAATCTACTGCTAATTATTTTACAAAAAATATTATTTATAGTGAGAACTTAGACAATAAATCACCTTTTTATCATAACTTGTTGATATGACATCAAATTGAGATGATTAAAATAAAATTTATTTAGATTCATTAGGACATGATGGGTATAAATAGAAAATTTTAGATTATGAATTTACACCCTTAAATCTATGAGACAACCTATTAAATTCATTTTTAAGTTTATAATTAGCGGGTATATAATAACCCTTGCTAAAACATTGAGTTAGATTTGAAGATTTTCTTTAACTTCTATTACAAATTTGCAAAGAATGAAAATATAGTGAAATGGGTATTATTGAAATGTGCATCGAAACACCACCAAGTGGATCTGAAACTTAATGCAACCAATGTAAAATTTATATTACTGATTTGTAGATTATTTTCCCATCGTATTTTCTACTAAACACATTAGATAACAACAATAAACTTGTGCTACAAAGTACATCAAATAGAACTAGAAATATGGAGCTCAAACACAGAGAGAAATCACTGCAACTTCCAGACAAACTCCCCAAGCACTTAATAATTGTTCTAAATAGAAAAAGACATGATAAAACACTCTAACAATAGTAAAATCCATGAACACAAGGTTGCCAAGGGTTACTGCTAACCCAAAATTACAAATCACACAAATACTTGCAATTTCTAGAGCAATCTGATAATACAAAATGCATAGAAACTACACCCAACTTAAGACCAAAGTTTTAGAACATATAATGTTTGATTCTGATATGAAATAACAACAACATATGACTCCATTGTTGTTATTAAAGCTTCAACAAAAATTTAGAAATGCAAACTCACTCAACTCACACAAACCCACAACCAAATCCTCAAAAACTATTGAAATAAACTAATGAAACTTATACCAATCTACATAATGGAAAATTATGTATCGGTTTTCACCTAGAAGAGCCTCAAATTCCCATCCTTAGCCTTCCTAGAAACATTTAGACTCTTTTTATTCAGTCTCCTTTGCAACAACCTCCAAAGATCAACAAAATAATTAGCAAAATATCAAGTGAGTAAATGAAAAAATGGTATCAAAACCTTCTAAATAACATTCATACTCAAAACTCATGGCCAAGAGGGAAGATTATTTGCATTTCCAAGAATGTAACTTCCCTTCCACTTGTCTTCCATCTCCTAACTTTCCCAGTGTTAACTTGCCACTTGCCCATTTTATCAAAAGTTTCCAAATGCCAGTTAACATGTTAAAATGTGCCTTCCGATTTCTCACTCCATAATTTGCCCTCAAAATATTTCAAATGTAGCTAATTTGATCATTTAACCACAAAGGACAATATTTCCTAGTTTATCCGTTGGTCTTGTTTTACTATTTTTGGATAATAAAGCTTACTATAAATAGTAAGTACTATTTTTGGAAAGGGGACATGACAAGGTAATATTTTTTCACATATGGTATAAAATAAAATTATTATAATTGTTTTGAAGATTATATCTAAAGGGATATTTTTCACCAAAAATATTTTTATCATAACATTTTTTTGATATTTTGGAAATGATAACAATAATTAGGTTCATAATTTTTTTACAATTTTTAAAAAATGTGACAATTCAAATGTTCTAGGAAATGGAGTAATGTTGGAGTTGATAGTGAACTCCACAACTCCCAAAAATCACTTGCAAGCAAAATGCTTGTCACAAAGAGATATCAAAGCAAGAAAGATTTTCTTAGCAACATGAGAATTGCATTGCTGCAATAACTTGAATGAATTATTATAATGAAAAATGAATCCTTATGAAAAAGAGAAAAAAAAAACCCTAGACCAAATCCTAGGTGAGGATATCATTAGATCATTACAGGTCTAAAGAACAACACAATTAGCAAACTATCAAGTGAATAAATGAGAAAATGGTATCAAAACCCTCTAAATAACATTCATACTCAAAACTCATGACCAAGGGGAAAGATTCTTTTCATTTCCAAGAATGTAAGTTCCCTTTCACTTGTCTTCCATCTCGCAACTTTCCCAATTATAACTTGCCACTTGCTCATGTTGTCAAAAGTTTTCAAATGCCAGTTAACATTTTAAAATGTACTTTCCAATTTCTCACTTCGTATTCGCCCTCAAAATATTTCAAATGTATTTGATTTGATCATTTAACCACAAAGGAAAATATTTCCCACTTTATCTAGTGGTCTTGATTTACTATTTTCGGACAATCAAGCTTACTATAAATAGTAAGTACTATTTTTGGAAAGGGGACATGACAAGGTAATATTTTGTCACATATGGTATAAAAATAAGATTATTAAAAGTGTTATGAAAATTATATCTAAAGGGATATTTTCACCATGAATATTATTATCATAACATTTCATTGATATTTTGGAAATGCTAAAAATAGTTAAGTTCATCACTTTTTTACATTTTTTTTTAAAATGTGACAATTCAATTGTTCTAGGAAATGGATTAATGTTGGAGTTGATAGTGAACCCCATAACTCCCAAAAATCACTTGCAAGCAAATACTTGTCACAAGGATATATCAAAGCAAGATAGATTTTATCAACAACTTGAGAATTGTATTGATGCAATAACTTGAATAAATGAATATATTGAAAGATGAATCCTTATGAAAAGAGGAAAAAAACCCTAGAACAAATCCTAGACAAGGATTCCATTAGATTATTACAAGTGTCATCATCCTATACAATTAGACAATTGTTATCACTTGGATATGCACCCTTACTAAGTTGCCTACTTAGCTATCCAGTGACGCATGTAAACACTCATATGCTTGTGGGTTGCCTAAAAGTTGGAATGAATCTCCAGAGTAGGTTGATTCCTATTTGGAGTTATCACGTAAGCAAAACTAATTATTGATGCTTGTTGGGAAAAGAGTAAGAAAATGACATGAAAATTAAAACTATAGCTATTGGGGTGATGCACCTAAATGAAATTTTAAGATCAGTTTTGTTGCTCTAGACTCGCAATAACTCAAGAAAATTTCTTTGTTTTGCACAACTTTAGGTTTGATATGTTCTATGCATCATTGACTTATAAAAGGGACACGTATATCTTGATGTTTTGAAAGAAAAGAATAGGTTTTTCAAAACTAAACAACTCTATACTTTTCTCTTTGCAGTCTGCAACCTGCATATGGATGTATGTTTTGTGCTCATAAGTGTTTATTTGAGACATCATTTGAAGGTTTTATGATAAAACACAACAAAAGACATGCATCATAACATTAACACAATGAAATAATCCATATTGAAGGAAAAGATGCTCTTTTATTGAGAATAAAAAGCTCTTATTGTAGTGTCACAAATTGCACCTAGTTCATTAATGACAAAATTAACAATCAAGATTTTATCATTATGATATCATCAATCTTAAAGATGAAGTAGCACTGGCCACCCCTGAGCTGATTTTGGAATTAACTTGGCCGGATGATAGTGTGGTGTGTGGGCGTTTGTGTGGCACATAAATGTCTCGAGAATATTTTGAATTTAAATTCGCATATTGTACATTAGATTTTTGTTGAAGTGTGTCCCATGGATTGCACACATTTGGAATGGTCACTCCCACCCATATAGAGAAACAAAACTCTTCTTTCTCCCTCATTTTGCAAGTACATTCACTCTTGGATCTCTTGCTTTCGTTCCCTTAGTGAAGCTTTGTCGAAATACAACTCAATATTGCATTTTCTAGGTCTTCTGTTATATTACACTCACGTTGTTACCTCAAGAGAGAGGTCCTATCTATGTAATGCTTCTTCTTCTCTTTTACCTATTGCATCTTGATATCATATTGTTGATCAAATCTATGAATGTACATATTAACTAGGTGCATTTAGTTAATTTATCATTTTATTTTTTGTAATAGGGGTTTTCCTTGATTAAGTGGTTTTTTTTTCTATTATATTTTTTATTTATCATTTTATCTAAATCTATCTATTTGGCTGTCTGTGGAGGTGGAAATACCAAAGTGAGGGTTTGACTAAGGCAAAACCCTATAAATCCCCAACATTTTCCCTCATTTGAGTGTGTGTAGGTGGCGAACAAGTTCAAAGCATGAAGATAAGATTAGATCGAATTTGGGTGGTTCTCTATCGTCTAGTCGTAAAGACAATAGAACGACGTGCAAAAGTCCCCACAATGCCTTGGTGTCCTAAATCGAGACTCTGCCAAATTAGTAGTAGCACTTGTAATCTGTTAGTTTCCATTCTATACAATTAAATTATCTATTATTGTGACTTTTATTTGTTCATTAGTATAATTTCATTTTTTCACTATTATTATATTTTCCTAGCTCACCAGAACACCAACATAATGAGGTAGTGAGGACATGTTTGCTTCTTGAGATCTTGTCATCTTAAGGGTAGCAAATGCCCTCCTCTACATATTGGCGAACCTAACATGAATGCCTTATGTTCGATGATGCCTTAATTGATTTCCTATAGGAATCCCCTTTTGATCATAAAGTCATTAAGACTGACCCATGTGTAGACTCTTCTTCGGATAACGAAAAGTTTGTAGAGATTATTGTAGTCTTTACCACTCAAAAGCCTAAAAGATTGATTATTTATGTGACTGTTGCTAGTCCATCTTTGAAGAAAATTAATTCTATATACGTTAAACCTTTTGAAAGTAATTCTCTAGATTTATTTATGAAATTTAATTAGACTAAGAACACTTCTTATAATGTTGTTGTGCATACTTACAATACAAGAAGAAATAAGTAGAATGTTGATCAACCTGCTACTTCTTTACCACCTTCCCAACTTGGCCTTCCTCAAGCACTTAAGCCCGTAGCCAAGAAACCTAGTGACTAATATCTCGTTGAGCAACTTCACATTGCTTCTGCTAAGATATCAATATGGGATTTTCTCTAGACTACTTTGGTGTATTAGGGTATTCTTTAGGAGGCTCTTCAAAAGATTATATTACCTTCTAGTAAAATAGTAGATGTGAATGCATTGATGGATCACATTCATATGGATATGTCAAATATCACATTCTATCTACATGAGCTTTCACCTGTAGAAGTAAGGAATTTAGTAGACCCATTAATGATAATTTTTTATGTTAATAGCATCGATATTAGGTGGACTCTCATTGACACTTTTTCAACACTCAATGTTTGTAATCTAGACTTATTATTGAAAGTCAAAGTAGACCCAAATTTTCTTGTTGCATCCTCTTTGTTCATCCATGGTTTCAATAATACTGGTAAGACCACCTTAGGCATTGCAATTTTTCCTTTGAAGATTGGACTGGTTACTATTCCAACTTTGGTATACATAATACCAAGGTCTCTGCTTTACAATCTTCTTCTAAGCAAGTCATGGTTGCATTCCTTAGGAGCTATCTCATCTACCCTTCATGGTTCTGTTAAGTTCATTATGAATAATCAGGTAGTTATGATCAAGGCTAATCCTAATGCTATGCACTTATGTAAAAAAGTAGCAATAGATTAGGCTGCGATTACTTTATCTTTTTTAGAACTATATTCCATCTCTATCCTCTAATGCAATGGCTTTGAGTTTTGTGGTATTACTTAGAAAGGATGCCTCAAAGAATGAGGTCGTATCTAAAGAAAAACTGCCTAAAGAGCAGGATCCTCCAAAGGTGGATCCTCTTAAGGCAAAAAGTAATGAGCCTACTCTTGTTCATATGACTTTTGTTTCATCTCCCATTAAATCATCTTCTCCATTTAAAATAAATGCATGTTTTGGTGATGAATGGGGGTCTTTGTATTTTACCGATGCTCATATTGGTGAATATAAGGTTAACTAAGTCCACCTAAAAGTCCCTAAGATCTCATTGGCCTTGATTACAAAAGATGATTTTGTGTCCATAAAGCTAGCTGATACTTATTAGGTTGATCATCTTTTCTACACCAATCCCCCAACCTCTAGAGAGGTTCATTGCATATATGGGCTAGGGTTTAGTTTAGTTTCTAAATATGGATATGGCGATAGAGGTTGTGGACCTAGTGAACAAGGTATCCGAGTCCCTTTTGAGCCTGAACTCTGTCATCATAATACGAAACTTGGATACCGTCATACATACCACAAGGAAAAACCATGGTTAACTATCTACATGATTTCTGCCGAGCTGGTCCATCCTAAATACATTGATTGTGCATTAGCATTTGGTAAAATTTTCTCGGCATTTTTTGTCTTTAGAGGAAGCGCGTGGGAGTTCTTGGGTGTTTATTTTGATTTATCTCCTTATCACCATAAATGTCGATTCCCTTATTGTCTGAATAGTCAGACATACTTTGGAGAATCCATTATAGGCGAGAATGAGTAGGATTCATTGTCTTTTGATAGATAAAATACATCTACACCTCATCCTGAAGACCATAGTACCCTTCTTAAAGGAGATACTACCGATGTTATGATGGATCCTAAATCTTCCGACAAGGTGATTAAGATTGGGAAATGTCTCTCCTCAGACAAGGTTGAATCACATTCCAACCTCTTGCATCAGTATTTTTATATCTTTTCTGGGTCATATGAGGATATGTCTGGTATTAATGAATCTATAGTGGTTCATAATATCGTCTTACTTACCAATTCCAAGCTTGCAAAACAAAATGTTCACAAGATGAATCTTAGGGTCGCTCTATTAGTCAAGACTAAGATATAAAAGCTTTTAAAAATTGGTTTTATCCATCCTATTGACTATTCACCTTGGATTTTGAATATTGTTGCTACTAGTAAACTTGGTGTCCGTATTGTGTTTTTATTGATTTTCACAATCTTAATAAGGCTTATATTAAAGATGATTTTTTGCTCTCAAATATTGATATGATTGTTGATTCGATTGCAAACCATGCCTTACTCTCCTTTATGGATGAATTCTCAAGTTATAATTAGATCCTTATTAATCTGAAAGATCGGTATAAGACTTCCTTTACTACACCATAGGGCACCTTATACTATGTAGTCATTTCATTTGGGTTGTAGAATGCAGGAACAACCTACCACGAAGCCATGAATTTGATCTTTCATGACTTCATTCATAATATCTTAGAAGATTATGTTGATGACATCTTGGTGAAATTTGTAACTCGTCAAGATCACATCATAAACCTTAAACATATTTTTGAAAGACTTCAACTCTATAAGATGAGCCTTAGTCCTTTTAAGTGTGTCTTTGGTGTTGATGCGGTTAAACTTTTAGGATTTATTGTCTCTTGTCATGGAATGAAGGTTGACACAAATAATATTGATGCAATTGTTAACATGCCTCCACATAGAAACATCTCTCAATTGTGTAGCTTACAAGGAAATATTCAAGTAATTCATAGATTTGTATCTCAATTGGCCATGTTGGTTCCCAAATCAACATATCATTACACTCTAAAGGTATGCCAAACCTTATTTTCAAGTATAATGGAAGACTTGGCCAACAAACGAGAATTAACCAAGAAGGTTAATATCTTCTAATCTTTAGGCTCTGTTAAATCTTGGTGGGTGAACCAATATCACCTTTATTTATTGCTTCTTCAAAATAATACAATGGTTTTAAGCAGATAAAATATCATACAATTTTTAAAGGTTTATTAGATTACAACTTAAATTCAATTATCCTCTTTATTATCTATTTTCCACTGGTATGAGGCAAAAATAGAAAATAAAAATGAACTAAACCTATAACAGAATTAAAAGATATATAAAATTGAAAGAATTGGTTTTGGGAGCATTAACTGATTGGTTCCTTTTCCACAAGGCGATGAAGTCAATCACATATTGATGTGTATCCCTCTAATAGTTGAAACTCTTAGTTTTTTGGCACTTTGTTGTTCATGTCATACATAAACATGTAAGCAACTCTATTACCAGGCCCTTCTTAATCCAAATTGAATCTCCAAGTCACTATAATCTACTTAATTGAATTTAATTCCTACTTGAAGAAACCAATCAAATAAATCATATAGAAATATAAATATGTATAGACAAATCAAACATATGCTTGATACACTAGTTCATATAATAAGATAGAAAACAAATTAGAGACAACCAAACAATATTTTTCATTAATTAATATGAACAATTGATACCAAAATTTGGGACACAAATCATTGCATCTTCTCCATTACTATTTCAAAGTTTTACATCAAATCCCTTTTGCTCAAAAAATCTAGAACCCTCTACATGGTCTTGGTTTTCCTCTTATAAAGACGTAGGAAGCAAAACAAGATACAAACCATTTACATTTAGTTACTAGTGGAATGATCGTTCACCTTCCCAAAAAGACAAAACCCCTCAATACAATTTTATTTAAAAATGGAACCAATTTGTCTTTTTGACGTTGAATGCATATGACTGTTGCAAATTTGAAAAAAATATTAAAAGATGCAGAGAACAAGAACAAGTGTGAGAAATAAAATAGGAACTGGTAAACACGAGTATACACACTTACTATCTTCCATTTGCAAGTAGATGCCCATGACTACATGAGTTTGGCAAGGAACTACACTCTATGGAGCGTCATCCTATTCTATTTTCACCACACATTGAATGAGCAATGAGTAAGTTGACTTGGGAAAGATGATCAATATATCTTTGACTCACATATGTGTCAATTGTGGCAAGGATATCTTTCATTACATATTCAAGGGAAAACATTCCTTTAGCTGGAAATGAGTATTGTCAACCACCATCTATGCATCATTGATAAAATCTGAAAGCTTAAGGAAATAATTGAGCGAATCCATCTTTCCATATGCTTTGCGATAGGCCAACATTGGAGTAAAGAAATAAGATGAATTAATCACTAGATTCAGCTTGGTCTATACTTGTCAATCCAGGGATCGTAAGCTTGCGAAAGGTATCGTGGCTATCTGCACAAGGGCTGCAGGTAGCAAGCTAAGTGGGGATGAAATGCAGCTAGAAAATAAACCTATCAAAATTCAAAATAATTCTGGTGTCAGGAATTGTCACTTCCTGACAACAGAAACTGAACAAACAACAAATTCTAAAATAAAACAAATAATTTATTAAGAGTTAACAAATGTTCTCATCATATTAATAATACCAGAATCAAATGTTAAGGAACTATTACAATCCAAACTCAAATCACAAAATATTTTATCAAACTAAACTTTAATGAAAATATTAAAATTTAAATCACGCGACTATTAAAGTTTAAAAACTGAAAAAGAAATAACTATTATGGATAAAATGGAAGCTTTCTTACGTTGGTATTATTAGAAGAAATGTTTCTTTATTTACCAGAGAAAAATGATAGAAAGTCTTCTCTCTACCTCTCAATCTCCTTTATGACATTGCCTTTATATAATGAAAGACATATAACAAATTCTAAACTACACTCTATTTACGTTGCATTATTGTTTTTAATATTATTCATATGTTTTCTCCTCCACCCATGATATTTTTTTCAGCCCTATTTGTAGTATTTGCTCCAATTTTGTTTCCACATCTTTTGGCATTTTATGGCTTGTGGGTGGAATAAAATCAGCCACAAATATATGAATTTGTTGTGTCATAAAAATAAGAGTTTGTTGTGTCATAAAAATAGCCATTCTTTTAGCCAATGTACAACACAAATTTATTAGTTGCAAAAACAAATAATATATACTATTTCATGCCATATGAGCATGCAGATAAATTATTTGTTGTTATAACAAAATTGCATATTTAGCACAATAAATTTAATTACATAAAAATAGATAAATGGCTGAAATTATTTGTTGCCAAGTGTATGCACGTGCCATAAGAATTTTGTTCTTTCCTCCAATAGCGTGTTGCAAATTATTTTTCAAAGCTAAAATGACAATGCTTGTTAGTAAATAAAATCTAATATTTATTATTCAAGTATTTTATCTAAAAACTAAATTAAATATTACTTATATATATTAAATCATATGCAACATAGAATGGGAAATTGGTATATAAATGGAATATGGAAATGAATATGAAGGCAAATGTAAGGCTAATATATGACATAAAATGAAACATAATTGGCTCTCATCATTCCCCCCAACTTAGCATATTGCACGTCCTCGTGGTAGCTTTTGGATTTATGACTTGGGTTTTTTTCTTCACCCTTGACTATTATAGCTCATCGCATTTGGTTTCAATCTTTCTATCAATTAATTTTCATATAGAGCCTCATGAAGTTACTTTCAATTATTTTTCACCATCTCTTATAAAAAGTGTCATGTTTTTGCTCAATTTTCAATCTTAAATCCTCCTCCAACTTTTGATTTTTTTTTCCATTTCTTTCCATTTTCATGTTTTTAATTTCACTTTTTTTTTTTTTCATGTTTCAATTTCTCCTCTTTTCTCATTCATCATAACATCAATTTTTTCAAATGCTATATATGGGAGTTATCATAAAAAATTATAGGAAATCATGAAGGATGAAATGGTAAGGAATATGAAGGGTGAAATAATAAATACTATGATGGCATGATTAATGATAAAGTAAAATAATGGGTGAAAAGATAGGTAATAAAAATGGTGTACCTCCCCCCAACTTAAAGGGTTGACCGTCCTCGGGAAACATGGAGAGGATAGGCATGGATGTTGCATATATGATCAATATAATAAGAAATATTAATAAAGCTAAGAGATAAACAATGAAAAATAAAATTGACTATTTTACCAACTTGCATGTCCATTTATGCCAAGGTTTGGTAGCCAAAAGAACGCATCAACTATGAATCTTGAGCAAGGAAGGAACCAAAAATTGCGACTTGGACTGCAAATTCATGAAGGATCTCCATTTGATTGAAGCATTATAGAACATAATACTGGTATCTGATTCCACTTTCTGTAACAACTCAACTGAATGTGTAACACTTTCTATAGGTGATCAAAGTCATGGTAACCACACCAAACTGGAGCATAGCTGCACAAGTGAGCTACAAAAGATGCTAGAAACACCTAAAGAGTGAAAATCCATAGAAGTATTTGAGTGTACCTACAAAATTATGAGTCCAGAGGAATAACACCGATTATTGCATTTTTTTCTTCTTTTTTTTCATTTTTTTTTTCTTTTTTCTTTTCTTTTTTTTTTTTTTTCTTCTTTTTCATTTTTGATAACGACAAGTGACCGATGGTAAACCAGTTTTCAATCACTCACCGCTTAGTGGCACCATTTTTATTTCAACTACAACCCACCAAAATCTGGTTTTCAAATTGTAGTTGTCTAACAATGCCTGAGGGTTTTTATTGTTAGAACAATGTTTTTTTTCAATTTTTTTTTAACCTATTTTTTTTTCATTTTTTTTCTTTGAAAAACTGCATATAATGACCACAGAATATGAAACTCTCATATGGATGATGAACTGATAACACTCGAAACATAGAGTTCCATCTGAAGCCCTTCAATAAAAGTCACTGTGGAAACTGGTTGCATGTAGAACTTGAAAGGATGACCAATGCCCACAATAAATATACCTCATGAAGAGTGACCATAAATATTCTCATAGCATGATTGCTACAAAAATTCTTGATTTCATTTAGCTCATACCACCATATCTAAAAGTTGAATGAAAAACTTTGGAATACATGCCCAATCATTTGGTTAAAAGAATTACCCGCAAGAGAAGTAATCCAATAAATATAAGGCTATGTTGGGAAAGACCAATGGAGTCTCTCAACTTATCCATATAGCTTTAGATGGGCAGATGAATCAATCCTTATGATGAAGTGTATGAATCTGCATTAGAATATTCTCAAGCTCCTCATGGGAGCTCCACATGTCTCTGGATTTGTGGCTTATGAAGAATTAGCTAAGAACATGGTACCGCAAGATCCATGGTTACACCAAGTTGCATTATGTCTTCCACATGATCGAGCATTAAGAATGGTGAAAGAGAGAGTGTCTGTCTGATGGGGAGGGGTTCTCCAGGAGAGTATATCCTTTTCCAAAAGGATGTCAAGTGATGTCTTAGTGGGCTCCCTTCACTATACTTTGGTCTATCAACCAATCTAAACATCCAAACTCTCTAAGAGTGCTCCCAACCAAAATGTGCTCATTGACTGCTCAGGCATGGTCAAGATTCATAAGGGTAAATCCAACCTTACTCTATCAAACTTCTAATATATGCTTGTAGGGGTTGTAGCAGGTGTCCTTAAGGTTTTTCCAAACCAATCAACTGGTTTTGTGTTTAGGTTTCACTCATTTGTCCATCGCTCCTTCCTTTCACTATTTTCTAGGCCTAGTAGCCCTAGAGCCCCAATTAGCCCTACCTAACCGATTTTTGTGTAATTATTTAGAATTTTCCCAAAGAGATAGGAAAAATCATTTATGATCTGAGTACCCTTTTGGAAGAAATTTGAGATTCGAGAAGTGAGGAAACTAGGTTTGTCTGTACAGGTACGAAACCCAAAAATGGCAAATTTGAAGGGTTTTTGGGTCTTTTTGGTCTTTTTCCAAGGTTTTAATGTCTTCCCTGATCTGCCAGACCACCAAACTTCCACATAGGCTTTTCCACACCCTGATTTCTCATGCCAGACACTTGGCAACTCCAAACCTTCTTATCCTTGCAAGCACTTACAAAATTTCAATCACTTCCTAACCGGGCTATGTTTGAGCTCGCCTAGGAAATGATGTCCAATGGCCTTTCAATGACCTCTAAATCAAAACAAAGACTATGTACACTGTAAAAAAGTTCCATGGCTCGACTCCCAAGAGTTATTTATAGAAACTCAAAGGAATTCAAGCTGGAACCATGTTTGGGCCTCTCAAACCCTTGCTCCAGCCGAGAGCTTTCAAAATCAAAAACTTAATTCAAACCTGCAACAAAGACTAACTCAAATTCTTCTTGAGCACTAAAAGAACATATACAAAGAAATTATTAAATAACAACAATGCAATCAATCCATGAAGTATGAACTGCTGCTCCAAATGTGAGAAAGTACAAGGTAATAATTGGAAAAAGGTCTTCAAATTGTATTGTGTTTCTCTCCAGGCATTCACCAACTTGATTAAATTCATACTCAGGGAATTTATATGCCATTTTGGTCCTAACTAACTCTCCATCGGTTTCTTAACCACCACTTTGCTCAAAGTTACAAAAAGTTGCTCAAAGTTGCAAAATGTTGTCAAGCAACATTGACAACTTTTGCCAAAAAGTACATTTTTGCATTTCATGCTTTGTTTCTCATTCTAAACCACCTAGGATGACTAAAAACCATTAACATGACAATTCTCAATTCCAAATAAGGCTTTTCAATATGTTTTACACCAAAATGTACGTTTATGCCATTTTAGGCTTACAAGCCAAAATTGAGTAAACACATGATCCTATTGACATCCAACCTCCAAATGCATATAAAAAACACATGTGGTACTATGAATAGTCCATTATTCACAATCCAAAACACTACGATAGACTAACACACCAAAATGTAGAAAATGCACTCAAAACTAGGTGCTCCTGCACCATACTCCCCCAATGAGAAAGAAGTCAACGGACTCCTTTAGGAAACAAAGAAAGGGGAACTCCAAGCTTAGAAAAGTTTGCCTCAGGTACCTAGGTAGCCTCACATGCTGATAGGTTTTGCCATTTGATCAAGTGCTCCATATAGGCGGTATACCTTGTTTTCTTCAACACTCTAGAGTCTAACACCTTCTCAGCTTGAGGAATGGGTGCAGGTGGTAAGGGAAGGTTTGAAAGTGCTTGAGATACCTCTAAGACTCTACTATCTTCTTCTTGAAGTGTTCCCTTACACTGCACCAAATCTACAACATTGAAGATGAGAGATAAAGCCATATCATCGGGTAGGTCTAACTTGTATGCAATATTGCCATACTTGGCCAAGACTTTGCAAGGACCTATCCTCCTCATCTGAAGCTTACTAGGGACACCTATTTGAAGCTTTTCTTTGTTCAAATGAACCATGACCATATCCCCAATTGCAAATTGGATATCCTTTTTTTTCTCATCTACTCTTTCCTTGAGTCTTTGTGTGGTGTCTAATAGGGCTGTCCTAACCTACTCATGAACCTCTTGCATGGATTGAGCCATGTCCAAAGCATGTCCACTTTGCTGTCCCATCTTTCCAACATCTCTGAGCTCCAAAACACCTCTAGGATGAAGGCCATAAACAATTTCAAAAGGGATTTTATCGGTTGACCTATTCACACTATCATTGTAGGAAAACTCAGCTTGATGGATGATCTGATCCCAAGCTTGTCCATACTCCTTTGTCAGACATCTAAGAAGGTTTCCAAGTGTTCTATTGAGCACCTCTATTTGTCCATCCATTTGGGGATGATAGGTTGAACTAAAAGACAAGTTAGTACCCAACCTCTGCCACAAAGTCTTCCAAAAATGACCAATAAACTTTTCATCTCTATCAGATACAATGCTGATAGGTAAACCATGAATCCTAATAACCTCCTTGAAAAACAAATGAGCAATATAACTAGCATCATGAGTGAACTTACATGGAATAAAATGGGGTATCTTGCTAAACCTATCTACCATAACATAGATGCTATCAAAATCTAATTTGGTTTTAGGCAAACCAACAATAAAATCCATACTTACACACTCCCATGGCCGGTTTGGGATAGGTAAGGGCTGATAAAGACCAAAATTGGAAGAGGTACCTTTATCTCTTTGGAAAAACACACATTGTTCCACATATCTTTTGATATCTCTTTGCATCTTAGGCCAATAGTAGAATCTTTGGACAAGTTCCAAAGTCTTGTTCAAACCAAAATGTCCACTTAGGCATCTATTGTGCTTCTCTTGGAACAAGTTTTCCCTCATAGACCCTTTAGGCACATGTAGTTGTCCGCCTTTGAACAAAAGTCCATCTTATAAGGTGTAATCTGCATATTCACTATGAAAATGGTTTCCAAACTCTTGGCAAACCTTGTAGGTAACAACAAAGTCTTCATCATCTTCGTACAAATCCTTGAAACTATCCACTCCAATACTTTTGAGCTACACTTCTTGCACTGTTGTAACCTTCTACTCAATGCATTAGCTAATTTATTACATTGTCCTTTCTTGTGTTTAATGGTAAAGGTATATGACTACAAATACTCTGCCCATTTAATATGCCTATGGTTCAACTTTTCTTGAGAATTGAGAAAGCTAAGAGCTTGATTATCAATATAAACCACAAATTCCTTAGGCAACAAATAATGCTTCCATTTCCTAAGGGATTGAACAAGTGCATACAACTCTAAATCATAAGAGGAATACCTTTTCTTTTCATCAATGAGCTTCTCACTGAAAAATGTAACCGGTCTATTGTCTTGGCTTAAAAATGCTCCAACCGCTATGTTGCTTGCATCACGTTCCATGGTGAAGAGCTTGTCAAAGCTTGGAAGAATGAATACTGGTTGAGTAGCCACCTTTATCTTCAAGAGATCAAATCCTCTTTTTGCTTCCTTTGTCCATTGAAACTTGGTTTTCATACCTCCCTTGATTGTCTCAAGCATTGGTGCACATATTTCACTAAATCCTTTGATGAACTTTCTATAGAATTGAGCCAAGCCATGAAAAATTCTTACTTCACTTGCCATCTTAGGTGTAGGCCAACTGATTATAACATCCACCTTAGAGGTATCCATTTTCAAATCACCTCTTGAGATTACAAACCCAAGATACACCAACTCCTGTTTCATAAACTCACATTTCTCCAAATTGATGGTTAGTTGCTCATCACATAGTTTCCTTAATACAATCTCTATATGCTTAAGATGTTCATCTTTAAACTTGCTAAAAATTAAGATTTCATCTAAGTAAACAAAAAAAAAATTACCAATATAGTCCTTGAGTACTTCATTCATGAGTCTCATGAATGTGCTAGGAGCATTTGTGAGTCCAAATGGCATAACAAGCCATTCATAGAGTCCTTCTGTGGTCTTGAAGGATGTCTTCCATTCACCACCCTCCTTGATTCTGATTTGGTGGTAACCACTCTTGAGGTCTGTCTTGGTGAAGTATTCAACACCCCCCAAACAATCCATCAAGTCTTCAATTCTTGGAATGGGAAATCTATACCTGATGGTAATCCGGTTTATGGCTCTAGAATCGGTGCAAAGTCTCCAAGTACCTCCCTTCTTTGGGGCCAAAATGGTGGGTACTGTACATGGGTTGATACTCTTTCTGATTAGTCCATGGTCTAAGAGTTCTTGTATTTTCTTGGCTATCTCCTTGTTCTGATCCGGTGTCATTTTGTAACCTGCCTTATTGGGAAATGAAGCTCTGGGTATGAAATCAATTTGGTGACTTATGGCATGTTGAGGGGGCAATATTGCTGGTGCTCCATCACTGCTAATGTCTTTAAATTGATTTAGGACCTACTGCACTTCTTTAGGAATGCACACTCTCTTCTCTTTGTTGTCTTCTTTTGGCTTCACTACAATGGAAACCCCACTCCTTCTCCTTCTTTGAGTGTGTTGATGAACTCTTTCTCACCAAATAGTAGCACATTAGAACCTTTTGGTCTGCCCTCTACTTGGTCTCATGTGGAATGAATTTTGTAGGTGGTTCCATCCTTTTGAAAGGTGTAATCATTCTTCTCTCCATGGTGTATTGCTTTTCTATCAAACTGCCATGGTCTATCTAGGAGTAGGTGGCAAGAATCCATGGGCAAGATGTCACACAAGATTCTGTCCTTGTAGCCTCCTATAGTGAACTCCACCCAAGTTTGTTCATTCACAAGAACATGCTGCCCCTTGTTGAGCCATGTAACTCTATAAGGATCACTATGTGGTATTCTTGGTAAATTGAGCTTACTCACTACTTCCTCTGACACTATGTTATCTATGGATCCATAATCCACCACCTCTCTACATACCTTTCCCATGATTTTGCATTTTATCCTAAACAATGATCTCCTTTGGCTAGGTTTCTCCTTAACTGGTTCTTTAATCAAGACTCTTCTTATTATAAGGTTCTCTCCAGCCTCTGAGTCCAAACTCACTTCTGATGCTTTCATGTTTGCTGCATCCTCTTGAGTATAATTTACTCTCCTCTCACCTCCTTGGGATGAAGAAGACTTCTCAGGACATCTATAGGCCAAGTGTCCAAGTTGATGGCAATTTTAGCACTTCATTGTGGCAAAATAGGACCCTCTTCTTGATCCACTAGACCTCACTCTACCCGAGTTGCTAGATCCCCTTCCTCTATAGATGCTCTTGTTATTGGAATCCCCACTTTGCTCAACCAACTTGGATTCCCCTTGGGATCTTTTGTCTACACTTATTCCACCAAAGCTACCTCTCTGACCTCTGCCATCTCTCCCTCTACCTCTACCTCTGTTGCTTTGTTCTTGTTTCTTTTTTATCCTTTCTTCCACCTTCAGTGCCAATTGATAGCACTTGTGAATGGTACTAGGACATAACAAACTCAATTCTTCTTGAATATTCCATCTCAAGCCATTCAAGTATCTGGCTACCTTGATGCTTTCATCCTCTACCACCTTGGATCTTAGACACAACTTTTGAAATTCCTCAGTGTAGCTGCTCACATATAAGTCTCATTGTATCAGGTTTTGTCTCCTCTTGTGCAATTGGATCTCATAATCTTTAGGAATGTATGCTTCTTTCACCTTGGCCAATATTCCTTTCCAAGTGGCTATTGGGTTCTTACCCTCTTTTTGCCTCTCTTCTTGGATGAATTTACACCAAGTCAAGGTTGCTCCTCTCAATCTAGACTTGGCCACCTTCACCATTTGTGCCTCACTGATCCCATCACTTTCAAAGTGATTCTCCAATCCTTTAATCCATTCCATGACTACTTCTGGTTCCATTTTTCCACAAAAAGTGGCACTCCTTCCAAGGATTTTCCTCCTAAGGCTTTGATTGCTCTAAGGAAAGGTTCTTCAGGTAGAATAGGGTCTGGTTCAGGTGTGCTATCCTCTTCTACAACTTCTTTACCCTTCCCTTCATTGACCTTAATTGTCACTTTCTCAGTCTTGTCTTCAACTACGTCTAGTTTGCTCTCCAATTGTAGTAATCTTTTCGAGGAGTCTATTCTCTTCCTCTTGGTCTTCTACCTTCTTGTCTAACTTTGCATTGGTCATCATCCTTAGACTATTTTCTACTACTGATTCAGTGTCTGTCATGTACTGGCTTCTTCCCAAATCTTGGTTGCTCTGATACCACTATGATGGGGAGGGGTTCTCCAGGAGAGTCTATCCTTTTCCAAAAGGAATTCAAGTGATGTCCTAGTGGGCTCCCTTCACTCTACTATGGTCTATCAACCAATCTAAATATCCAAACTCTCTAGGAGTGCTCCCAACCAAAATGTGCTCATTGACTACTCAGGCATGGTTAAGATTCACTATGTACACTGTAAAAAGGTTCCATGGATTGAGTCCCAAGGGTTATTGAGAGAAACTCAAAGGACTTCAAGCTGGAACCATGTTTGGGCCTCTTAAACCCTTGCTCTAGCCAAGAGCTTTCAAAATAAAAAACTCAATTGAAACCTACAAAAAAGACTAACTCAAATGCTTCCTTAGTACTAAAAGAACATATACAAATCAATTATTAAAGAACAACAATGCAATCAATCCATGAAGTATGGACTGCTGCTCCAAATGTGAGAAAATACAAGGTAAGAATTGGAAAAAGGTCTTCAAATTGTATTGTGTTTCTCTCCAGGCATTCACCAACTTGATTACATTCATACTTAGGGCATTTATATGCCATTTTGGGCCTAACTAACTCTCCATCAGTTGCTTAACCAACACTTTGCTCAAAGTTGCACAAAAAGTTGCTCAAAGTTGCAAAATGTTGTCAAGCAACATTGACAACTTTTGCCAAAAAGTGCATTTTGCATTTAATGCTTTGTTTCTCATTCTAAACCACCTATGATGAATAAAAACCATTAACATGACAAGTATCAATTCCAAATAAGGCTTCTCAAGATGTTTTACACCAAAATGCACGTTTATGCCATTTTAGGCTTACAAGCCAAAATTGAGTAAACACATGATCCTATTGACATCCAACCTTAAAATGCATATAAAAAACACATGTGGAACTATGAATAGTCCATTATTCACAATCCAAAACCAAACTATAGACTAACACACCAAAATTTAGAAAATGCACTCAAAACTAGGTGCTCCTGCACCACTGTCCATTAATGTGAAACACTTTGGAACATAAATCCTCTTGTGATCCACAAGAGTGAAGCACAAAAGAAAATTTCTTTCAACCATCTAGCGAGTATTGCAAAGAAAGTGTGTCTTGGATACCCATGTCAAGAAGCATCTTTAATTGGTATTGGTGTAGAAATATCGAGGAACCACAATGAGAGACCCGTAACCATGTTCTCATGACCAAGCAAATCAAGTATAGAAAACAAATGTATCCATTTAATAACTTCACCATTATGATTAATTTATTGAAAATGAATGGTAAAGTTATATATATGAATAAATATTTAATAATAAAATGGATGAATGCCAATTAATTCCTCTGTAAACATAATATAAATGAAATGCTAACCAACACAAGAATGCACACCTTGATATGGTCCAAAGCTCACACATGAGGTCTTATAAGAGGCACCAATAAACAATCAATGAAGACATTATTAAAAATAAACCAATGAATTCCAAAATTCGAGGGATTTTCCCCCAACTTAATTTCATACTACAAAAGTATGAGGGTATTAGGAAAATCCAAGGAATTAAGAAATACAATGATATATGAAATAATACCTTGAGCCATGTTCAATGAATGGTCATCTTAAAATAGTGCAAATAATCAAGAATGACAAAGATGTATATATAGATTAAAACCTTGATACTTGTCAATGAGCAATTAATTTTTTTATAGCATGTTTAGTATGGTCATTAATGCATTTAAACCCATAGAGTTGTGCCTAATCAATTATTGGTGGGCCTAAATCAACAAGTGTGTGGGGAATAATCATTTTCACCATAGGCCTCCAAAGATCAAGATGTTGGAGAATAAAAAGATTAAATAAGAGATCTTGGAGGATTTCATAATGTATGTCTTGAGTGATTAATGTATCCATTATAAAACTTCTTAGTGTATGATAAATTTAAGCACACACACTTATTAATTCAATGACCAAAATGGATTCAAATTGAAATGCTTCTTTACATATGTGAATATCCTTTAATTCTTGTGACTGGCCAAGTAAATAAGAAGATATAAGTGGAGCACCCTTCAATTGATCATGTTCCTCTTCTAACTCAATTAAACCAAAATCAAATCCTTTAACTATAGAGATGCATTTCAATTGCAATTCACCAATTTAAAGCTCATTAGTAGAATATGAAGGAACTATTGAAATATTATTATTATATGTAGTTTCAACCACCTTATTATGTAACAGTTTATTAGGCATTGTGATTGCCCTTGGTGGATATGGTGAAGTGAATGAGATATGATATGAATGGGATAATCAAAATGGTAAGAATTGTTGTGGATATAGAGTGGGTAGGACTAAGTAGGATGGGTATAATGGAGATGGTAATGATGGATATTGTGGTTGTTGCGAGCATTCATTTTTCCATTCACCATACGTAGTAGGTGAAGAAGCATTGTGTGAAGAAACATATTGTCTTTGTAATCTTGTAGAATGATAAAACATGTTGGCATCATTAACCATACCTTGATCTTTCTAATTTGATGCATGAAGTTGTCCATGAGTCACGGAGGAGACTGGCTCACATTCTCCTTATTTTGATGAGGCTTACTTGTAGCTTGTATGTCCATTAGCACGTCCACTTGATCAACTTGGCATGTGCACTTAGCTTCCTCTTTGCAACAATTAGGACAACAAATGGTTAAATTTTCATTCTCACAATTCCATTGTCCTAAAAATTCATCAATTATATGTTCTTTCTCATCTATAGAAATAAAATTTGTAGTTGCATGTGACAATGGTAATGGAAGATTAGGATAATTTATGTTGCATTCATTGGATACAAGGGGTAAAAAATAATCACCTTGGTTTGACACAAGTTCCCCACCAATTTTCTTTTTGGTTTTTAAATTTAAAAGCGGGGGTTCGGATTCTTCATTTGTGAAGCATTTTTCTCCTAAAATTGGCATGTTTGTTCTCCCTTGAAAATGCAACATTTATGTTTTTGTGTTGTTTCTTCAACTTACCACTTTCTATTCAATTGAATCACAACAACTAGTGATACAATACAAATGGTTCTCAAATTCTAAGATCTACCTACAAATTCAAACCATGTATCTATATGATTTAAATAGAGCAAACCAAGGTTAATCACCTAGGCAAGGTTGACAATTGCATAGATTTTCACCTTGGCGCACTGGTCCTAACTCAACTCACTGAGCTAATAGGATTTTGACACCTTTCCCGGGCAACGATGCCAAAATGATAGGCCAACACTGGGGTAAAGAAATAAGAGGAATTAATCACCAGATTCAGCTTGGTCTATACGTGTCAATCCAAGGATCGTAAGCTTGCGAAAGGTGTCATGGCTATCTACACAAGGGCTGTAGGTAGCAAGCTAAGTGGGGATGAAATGTAGCTAGAAAATAAACCTATTGAAATTCAAAATAATTTTGGTGACAGGAACTGTCACTTCCTGACAACAAAAACTGCACAGACAACAAATTCTAAAATAAAACAAATAATTTATTAAGAGAACAAAAGTTTCTCATCAAATTAATAATACCAGAATCAAATGTTAAGAAACTATTATAAACCAAACTCAAATCACCAAACATTTTATCCAACTAAACTTTAATGAAAATATTAAAATTTAAATCACATGGCTATTAAAGTTTAAAAACTGAAAAACTAAATAACACAAAAAAAATTAAAACATCACGAGCTTTCCCAAGGAGTGGGCCCTTGCTCCTGGTTTGCACAATGGATAAAATGAAAGCTTTCTCTACCTCTCCATTTTTTTTATGATATTTCCTTTATATAATGAAAGACATATAGCAAATTCTAAACTATACTCTATTTACGTTGCCTTATTGTTTTCAATATTATTCATACGTTTTCTCCTCCACATATGATATTTTTTTCAGCCCTATTTTGTAGTATTTGCTCCTATTTTGTTTCCACATCTTTTGGCATTTTATGGCTTGTGGGGTGGAATAAAATCAGCCAAAAATATATGAATTTGATGTGTCATAAAAATAGGAGTTTGTTGTGCCATGAAAATAGCCATTCTTTTGGCCAAGGTACATCACAATTTTATAAGTTGCAACATGAAATAATATATACTATTTCATGCCATATAAGCATGAAAACAAATTATTTTTTGTTATAACAAAATTGTATATTTAGCACAACAAATTTAATTACATAAAAATAGATAAATGACTGAAATTATTTGTTGCCAAGTGTATGCATGTGCCATAAGAATTTTGTTCTTTCATCTTCCAATAGCATGCTGCAAATTATTTTCCAAAGCTAAAATGACAATGCTTGTTAGTAAATAAAATCTAATATTTATTATTCAAGTATTTTATCTAAAAACTAAATTAAATATTACTTATATATATTAAATCATATGCAACATAGAATGAGAAATTGGTTTATAAATGGAATATGGAAATGAATATGAAGGCAAATGTAAGGCTAATATATGGCGTAAAATGAAACATAATTGGCTCTCATCACTTTGCTCCTTTAAATCACCATTTTCAGAAAAGAAAGTTGGAAAATGAATATTTGACAACTGCTTGAATTCACTAATCTCTTTATTAAGCACTGCATGAAATATATCATGATTATCAATTCATTTATCCATAGCCTTTAACACATCATCATCAACATCATCCTTTGATGCAAGCTCTTTCCTCTTTGATACTAGCCTATGATGCAACCTATTATGCTCTTTGAGTGCACTATAAGTCTTAGCATGAATAGCACAAAATCTATTAGCCCACATGAGATTAAAATTTCAAATCTCTTCTTTATCAAATCTTAAATAATTCTAAACTTTATAGTTTTCTATTCTGTACTAAGTTGTTCATGTTTCTTTTGAAACTTATTTGCTCTATCTCACCAATAAGTGCTTTCGGTTGTCATCTCAAGCAATCTATTATCATGATCAAACACTTGATGGTATGAACTTCTGGCATATTGCAATTGGTCTTTCAAATTAGAAATATCTTGCTTTAATTGGGAATTTTCTATAGCATACCATCTGTTTTCTTTGACCAATTTATTCACATGTGCTTTGGTGGATTTAGCAACATTGATGTTTAGGTTAGTAGTTTCTATCAGATCCATGTCACCAAGCCTTTGCACAAGAAGCTATCCATATATTTTACTAGGATCCTGAATAGTCAATGGTCTTTTACCAAGTGGATAATAGCCCAAATAGCCAAATTATGATGATTAGGATTAAATCTTGAACCTATATACACTCTATTTTCTACCTCTGTAATCAATTTCACTGTCATTTTTTGATTTGATCTCAAACTATCAAATGCCACTATAATGTTGAGGTCCCAACTTGGAAGAATCATGACACCCACTTCTTGTAGCAGTTCTCTTCCTTTTTTCAAGGTCATATCTTTCATCTCCTCATTTACTATGTTAAGAAATTGTTTCTCAAATTGTTGTTGGTTCTCAAGACTAATGTCCTTTATCTTGTTCCTAATCTACTTCCCTTTATACTCCAAAATAAAATCTTTAAATTTAGAAGAATTTAAAAAAGAATGACAAAAAATAAAATTTATAGAGGCAATATGTCTGACATCATCAGACATTTCATCAAAAGGATCAATTTCAATCAGTCTCTTATCCTCAAAAGGTTTATATTCTACAATCAATGGTTTAAAAATTTGATGACACCCATCATTGTCATCATCTTCCTCTTCTTCAAAATCAACAACATCAATAAAAAAACTTGTTTTCGGTGTGGGCTATGGAGACACATGACAAATAGGAGGAATGTTTTTTGATTCCATTGCCTAAATATCATCATCATGAAATCCTCTCCCTCCACTTTTGAAAAAATGAGGGGGAACTCCTTTAGTCAACTTAGGCTCATGCTGTAACATCATTTCTGTTCTTCTCAATTGATCTTCTATTTCAATAAAAGCACCCTGATATAAAGGATTTTGCCTTATTTTCCACCTCTCAGTTATCATAATTTTATTATATAAATTAATTCTTTTGACAACATGTTGCTTGTCCATATTCCTAATCAAATCATCACTCACAAAGAACACATGATGATAAACACTGATCTTATTTGCCATCTTAACACTATCAATGAAAGACTCAGAATCAAACCCTTAACTAGTTTTTCTAAATGATAGACCATAATACTTAAGCTTTTTATCCACAAGGGCATACCCCTCTATAGCACAAACTATGGAGTCTCCAAAACACAATGTAGCTGGTAAAAGAGATTGCTTAAGATGAGATATCAAATGCACAAAATCAAAATTTGACAAATACCTAACAATCTCCTAATATGCCACCCTATTAGGAATAGTTCTTGGTAATAGATAGGGATTTCCCTCAAAACCATACACCCTAATTTTGGTATAGTCCCCAAAGCCATACCAATCTCCTCAATTGTGATGAATTTTTACCCTTGTCTCATTACCCTTGGGCTTCAAAAACCTTTTAATAGCAAGGGACAAACATAGTCATAAGGGTGACCAAGCTCGATTTTAATATGCTTCACAAAAAACTCCTCAAAGAACAAATAATGAGACCTTTTGCACCCACTATCCCAGATAGGAGTCCACATTTGAATAGGCCTCGAATTCCCATCATCATCCTTATCCATGATCTTCAAGTGTGGTTTCCATATACTCTTCTCTTGTCACTCATAGAGAATAAGGTGCATCAATAGTGAATAATGTTTGAAATGTATAACTTTATCATCCTTAATAGAGGGCAAACTCTTGTTGATTTATACTACAAGAAAATCTACATAATCAAAAGATCGAGCATCATGGCTCTGAATATTTGTTGCTGTAGACACCTAAAATTGTCCTAGCTTAATTGAATAAATATTTTATTTATTTAATTATTTTATCGTAAGTCTTCTATTAATTAAACTTATTTATTTATTTAATTAATTCATTAATCCTCTTCCAGCCTTTCCTTATTTACATAAATATTTCTACTTATTTACATTAATATTTCTATTTATTTAAATTACCTTTTCCCTAAATTAAATAAATATTTTATTTATTTAATTGGTCCCATTTCCTCTATTAATTAAATGAATTTTTATTTATATAATTATTTCATTAGCTTTTTCTCTTCATGACACATGTAATTTATCTCTTAATTTTCCTCTACGTACCCTCTTCATATTTTATCATTTCTTCTACCCACCCTTTAATCCTAGCCGACCATTTATTTATTTCACCTCTTAATCCTATCCCTCCATTTTCTAGAGTGTCTTCTATATAAGAGGACAATCTCATTCTTTCACAACCCTAACTAATTCATCTAATCAATCATCTAACTAATGCGTCTATCAAGCCTTCTTGCGATCAAGCGACTTCACAAACACAATCCGTTGTTTGTTGAGCTCTTGTGCACACACAAAAATCTAAGAGAAAATATATCAAACAAGATCAATGGAGATAGGAGACAATGGAGATCAAACCCTACTTGGCATGTGAATTGTTAATTTGCATGTTCTTAGGTATCTTCATTGGTGTATGGTGAATGTTTTATTGTAGGACTACGATTGTTTGTGGTTGGATCTTTGTGGTTGGATCTTTCTGGTTGGGAAATAGTTTTTCATCATCATTTTTCACCTCACAAAGTTGCCAACACAATGGTAGCTATATGCATTATTCTATCAGCCTCCAAACCCAATGCTTGACACACATAATAGTAATTATATCTATAACATTCCTCAAACAAATTGATAAAAATGGAGGTTGTTCTGAATCAAAAAATGCCATCAACCTATCATTTTCATCCCTTGGTGTATGCAAGGGAAACTTCCATCTTTTTAATTATTACCCATTCTATGATATTCATCCAGAAAATCACCAATCCTCAATTTCAAATCTAGGCCACAATCTAAATTGAAAACTTTGTAAATATAATCCTTGGTGATTGGAAAAAAGAGGATCCATTTGCATAGTAGATAGCCCTTGAATCTTGGTCATGCTTATTATAAATTTCCCATTAATTCAACATTCACAAAGACATTCAACACCACCAACCTCCCCAAATAGGTTGGTTTTTGCGCATTTTTATATAATGGTACCTAAATAGGTCATATCCTCTTTCCATAGTCTAGATATCCCCTAAATGTCCCTGTTTATCCTCGAGTCTCTCAACATCAGGGTTTAAATTCATAATTCTCCTAGGCCTAGCCCCAAAGACATGCATTTAGTCTATGAGGTCATGATTTGCATGCCTAGATTCTTTATTATGTCTCTTTGGCTCAGGCTTATCAAAGGGACCCTCCATTTTGTTTGAAATCTCACAAAATGACAAAATTTAAAAAATGCAAGAACCAATTCCTTCTACACTTTCAATTGCTTCACTTGAGAACAAATACAAATCCTAGATTGCAATTCACTACTTCTTTGTAATTGAAATCCATTTATAACACTAGTGCAAGATTGAGCACTTACCTCTACAATGATGTTTTGAGTACCTTCACAACCTTTTGAGAACTTGAATTCTTTTATCGAGCACTCTTGCAACTTCTTCTGAAACACCAAAAGCATCAACAACACAATTAAGATGAAAATGGGCTTATAAACCATCCCATGCACCTCATTAATAATCATCCATGAGAGCACCAAAGTCGCCAGTACAGTCATTTAATCACAACAAATTTTCACTACCTGATAAAAAACATCAAAGACTATCAATATAATTTGAATTTTCCTCTCGACATGAAAACCTCACTAATCAATATCAATAGATTGAAAGAACATAAAAGAATTCCCATTGATGCAATTTTATTTACTTAATGAATTGCATTTATTATCTTAGCCGTCATTTGAGCCCACCCTTATTTCATTGTTTTTGATCGATAGATCAAAGGGATATAGAAAAGGTCCCATCAATATCATTGTGTCTCCTTGATGCACTTTATCCATCATTGAAACCATCGACCAAACTCACATTTCATTTACCATTCATGATCGAGGGATCAATGGAACATAAAAAATGTTCCATCGATATACCAAAGTCTCTTCGATGACCACACTTTCCAAAGTTTTCCTCATTGTAGATCGTTGAGGGATTAGGGAGACACAATAGTTGTCCCATCAATGTAAAGCAATTCTATCAATGCACTCAGTCCCATTGTCCTTTCAAACTTATTTGAACTAATTTATGGGTTGATGGGACCGAATAAGACTCCCATCAATACCAAGAACTCCCATCGATCACTTGGTCTCACTTGCTCATGATTCCACTCTCCAATGGTGGGTCAATGAGACATAGAAAATCTCCAGTTGATGACATAGTCATGCTGATGGACACATTATTACAAGATGATCAATGCATAAGAAGGGTGCCTGCAAGAAGTTGAGTCCACTTTTTGGCCAAAAAGTGGAAGTGTTTTCCCTATTTTTTAGAATTCGTCCTGTTTGACCTAAAAAATTGAAGCACTTAAGAATGAATCTTGGAAAAATTCAATAATATAAAATATATTTCTTGAAGTATAGTTTCCAAATATGTAATTTATTTTAATACCCAGATGATAGAAATTAAGTTTGAATATGCATTACTCAAAAATATAGTTTAAAAGTCACCTTTTTAGTGTGTGTGTGAAAAGTGGACCTGTATCTGTATCTGGAATACACAACACTTCAATTAAGTCATATTAGATGTATGGTTAGTAAATCAATAATCAATGAATAATAAACCATTACAAAGCGACCCATTGCCTTCTAGTAGATGCGAGTTTAGATTTCTATCAGATTGCTAAGTTATCCAGTGAGTAGACAACACCTAAAAGAAGAATTTTTAAACTATATGAGCATGGATTTAAGCTAGATGGATGCAAGATTTAAGCTAGCTATGCAAGATTAATCTAACATGATTTAAGCAATATATGAATATTTAAGCTAAATGATTTAAGCAATATGAAATAACTAATATGCAATATCTCAATGCAAATTCTCAATGAACCTAGAGCAAAAACAACATAATAACAATATATTCTCCAGGATCTTTGAATGAGAGATGAGAGCTTGAATTTATAGAAAATTCAGAAAGAAACCAAAGGCTGAGATCAAATGATGATGAGTGGTCAAGATTTTCCAAGAGGAAGCACAATCCAGGTGAATTGATGTGATTGGATGCTTTTCTCAATTTTAAAAGAAATTAAACTAAAATTACGGTAAAATCAGGAAAAAACTGATTTATTCTCTATTTCATTCAATTTTAATATTTAATTATTTTAATTGCTTTATTTGAGATTATTTATTAATTTTTAATTTGTTTTTCAAGATTATCTCCAATTGATTTCTTTTCTCAAAATTTTAATTCTTTTTTTGTCAATTAATTCCTTTTTTGAAGATTTGATGGCAAATTGATTTATTTTATTAAATATGCTAGGATATTTAATAAAGATAAATAGGATAATTGTTTTAAAACATATTTACTCGGAATGATTTAATTAATTAAATAAATATTTATTTAATATTGAGTGTTTAATTTGCTATGTGACATTGATGATTAAAGAATTAATTGTGTGCTCAAGATTTATTTAATTGCCTTTGGTTAGGACCTTGGTGATGTTGTTGAGATTAGGGGCCCATGGTTTAGATGACCATTTTTAGGGTATTACATTTGCCCCTCTTTGAATTAATGTGCGAGCAGCGCATTGGTTCAAAGAAAATTTGATGTCTAGGAGATACCAGTTCTGAACTTGATTGATCATGAACTAGATGAAGAGCAAGGTGTTTAGCTTGATTTGAAGTGATGAAGCTGAACAGAGTTGATTAAAGTGATATCAATCCCAAACTTGATTGAACTAGGAACGATAGAGAGCAAAGATACTGAACTTGAACTTGATTGATCAAGAAGCGGATCTTACTGATCTAGAACTTGATTGAACTAGACATAGCGAGTGAAGATAAAAATCAATCTTGAACTTGATTGATCAAGATACGATGAGCAAAAAATAAACTGTCTAGCTTGATTCGATGTGATGAAATTGAACACCTGCTTAGATTGAGCGTGTGATCGAAGATACTCTTTAAACCCTTGATTGAGTTTAAACGAATAATCAACTTGATGAAAAGCGATGAAAATGATTAACGTTAAGAGATTGATTCAGATGAAGACAAATATCAGCTCGATAAAAAGCGATGAAACTGATATGCCCCTAGCGATTGATTCGATTCAGATGATTGAGAGATCTCAACTTGATGTGAAGAGATAAAGATGAGATGCCCCTTTAGCAATAAGAATTTGATTTTCTTTAGTTGAAAAGATTTTTGCTCGACTTTTGATGAAGATTTGAAAATTTTCTCGACTTTGAAGATGTGGAGTCATAAGGTCACGAGTATGCCCCCTCGGGAGCGAAATCGAAAGATAGCGAGGGTACATTATAGGCAATATTGAGCGATGATAATGATTTGAGCACAAAGAATAATTCTGAGGAATTTTAAAATGTTTTGTATATATTGAAAATAAATTGAGTGCAAAGTTGATTTGTAGAAACTAAATTTAGACTCAACGTTGATTGATAAGAAATTGAGCGCAAAGTTGAAGAAAGAATGAGCTTTTGATAAAAAAGGCGCTAAGTGGTCCAAATTGTGAAATTGACTAGGAAAATGATCTCGAATTTTGATTTCGATCCCGAAAATGGAATTAGAACGGGCAAACTAGCTAAGGGTACAATTTTCATGTCCATCGGAGCAAGTTGAAAAATTAGGGTTTTGGCTATATAAGGGGTAAAAGTGTCATTTTCAATTCATTTTAACCCTCCAAGTTTGAAAAGTCAAAAAGCCTTATGTGAAGAAAATGGTGGTCCCTACTCATGAGCATCGATTCAAGTGCCAGAGATGACATAATCGACTTCAACACTATGAGCCAGTGGTAAGTGGTCAATCTTAAGCCTCTTTATGTTCTCAATTTTGAATTTTTTTGGTTCATTTTTCAAGTTTTGGCATGTTTGAAGTCGGCCCTTCTCGTTTTGTCATGCAAGACAGGATCCTGTCTTATACGACAAACTACTGAAGCTTATTTTGTCATTTTAGGCCATTATATTTATCGTTCTAACCCCACCCTTCTATCATATGACAACATGCATAAAAGACCATTTTGTCGTCCAGAGTCTAATCTTTTATCGTATGGGGTTCTTTTGTCGTACGAAGCCCAATCCTGACTCGTACGAGTTGCTGTCCTTTTGTGTTTTGTTGTTTGGGAAACAGTGAGCATTTTTTAAAGTCTAAACTTGAAATTTTGATTTTGCAATTGATGTAGTTGGATTTGCGTGATGTTTTACTTCTCTTGTAGGCTTATTTGGAATGTTTTATGATGCTTCGTTGTTTTGATTTTTGTAGGTTCGATTGCCTCATGTGCTCTTCAGATGTTTTTATCCTCCTACTATGACATTAGTGCGGCAGTTATCAGAGGTTGATCAGGCTCATATTGATTTGTGCAACTTGACACACCTTCTTGGTTTACCAGACATCCGTGTGAATCACGGAATGCTCACAACATTGGTGGAGCGATTCCATTCAGAGCATAATACCTTCCATTTTCTAGTTGGGGAGATGACTATCACTCCAAAGGAGTATATAGGATCCGCTGTATCCCTTTTGCTAGGGCTAAGGTAGATTATGATGCAGTGCAACTACTTGGATTACAGGCGGTCAGGCATATCTTCAGGGATCCTGATATATTGACATGTTCTATCAGTTGGGACATCATGATGAGTAGGCACAGTGAGGAGTTTCCTCTAGCTTGTGTTCTAGCAGGGTCTATCAAGTGTTTTCTGATGCCGGATAGGGGAAAACATGGATTCCAGTGTGGATGGGGCAAGATGCTAGAGAGATGGATGGAGACCCCTTAGAGGATTAGCTGGGGTTATTGCATATTAGCCCACATGTATCACGAGATGCATGAGATTGTGTATAGGAAGGGCAAGAGCATGGATGCAGGTGTTTTGATTTTACAAGTTTGGGCTTGGGAGCACCTCCCAGTTTGTCAACCGATTGTAGATGATAGCAGAGAGCCAGGGCAGCCGATTGTATATAGGTATGCAGGTTATGTTACACAACCCCATTTGGGGAAGACTAATTTTGGGCGACGATAGCTAGATGACCTTATAGCCATGATATGGAGACCTTATAGGGGCTTAGAGCCATGGGATGACTGGTGGCTAGTACGCATGGATATTTTTGTTACACGCCCACTTATTGGCAGATCACAGACTATAGTAGAGCTTCTCAAGTGATGAGGTAGTATGGCAGGCCTCAAGGGATCTCGTAGGAGTTCACAACGTATGTGCGTTATGTTGATGAGGAGAGGCGGGGATGGTCACCGAGGTTATCCTATGCCTTGAGTATGCAAGAGCTCACTAGTTTACGATGCTTGAGATGGAATTACATGGATGATGTTGCGGATGCAGGGGTATTGCCCTAGTATAGGGATTGGTTTCAGCAACATCCATTCCCTAGGTTGACAGATCCAGCCGAGAAAGCTTCTTGTATTGAGGAGATTGAGGATGATGCCCCGACATAGGGATAGGGATAGGGTCAGAGACAGGGACAGGGGCAGAGACTCGAGGCTCCGAGGCAGGAAGGTGGTGATCCTAGAGCTAGTAGCAGTAGGGTTCCAGCTGGGGTTGGACAACAGAGAGGTGATGGCGGATCCCTTGGGAGGATAGGTGTGAGGCTAGGCGGAGCTAAGGAGGAGAGAGAAGCATCGAGATAGGTCTGAAAACGGATGGAGGAGCAGGGTGGAGTTGGAGGTGGAGGTGGGGGTGGAGAGCCTGCGAGAGAGTATGGGACTGACACGGGACGGTCGATGAGAGAATGTCTTGTGGAGCTGCAGTCACAGTTGAGAGTGGCTCAAACTTAGTTGGCGAAGCAAGACCGATAGCTAGTAGAGCTTAGGACTGAGCGCGATCGTCAGATTGCAGAGATGGGAGCAGAGAGGAGAGAAGAGATAGACGCTTTGCATCAGGAGGTCCTTCACTAGACGAGTAGGGCGGCATACTATGTTGCAACGTACAACATAGTAGTTCTAGTTACGTAGGAGGTTGTCCCCTACTCGCAGTACATGGCATGGTCAGAGGGAGCTCGAGCACCTCGTCAGGATCCCAGTTAGCAGGCTCCACCTCCTCCACCAAGCGATGAGGGAGAGGCTGATTTAGTAAATCAATAATCAATGAATAATAAACCATTACAAAGCAACCCATTGCCTTCTAGTGGATGCGAGTTTAGATTGCTCTTAGATTGCTAAGCTATCCAGTGACTAGACAACACCTAAACAAAGGATTTTTATCTATATGAGCATAAGATTGAGCTAAATGAATGCAAGATTAAGCTAGATAAATACAAGATTTGCAAGATTTAATCTAACATGATTTAAACAATATATGAGTATTTAAGCTAAATGATTTAAGCAATATGAAATAACTAATATGCAATATCTCCATGCAAATTCTCAATGAACCTAGAGAAAAAACAACATAATAACAATATATTCTCCAGGATCTTTTTGAATGAAAGATGAGAGCCTGAATTTATAGAAAATTCAGAAAGAAACCAACGGCTCAGATCAAATGATGATGAGCGGTCAAGATTTTCCAACAGGAAGCATAATCGAGGTGAATTGATGTGATTGGATGCTTTTCTCAGCTTTAAAGGAAATTGAACTAAAATTAAGATAAAATCAGGAAAAAACTGATTTATTCTCTTTTTCATTCAATTTTAATATTTAATTGTTTTAATTGCTTTCTTTGAGATTTTTTTATCAATTTTTAATTTGTTTTTCAGGATTATCTCCAATTGATTTCTTTTCTCAATTTTTAATTCTTTCTTTTTGTCAATTAATTCCTTTTTTGATTTGTTTCCTTTTTTGAAGATTTGTGCTCATAATTTCCAATTCCTCTTTCTTGATTTGTTTCCTTTTTTGAAGATTTATGGCAATTTTAATTTATTTTTCAAATTAATTCCTCTTTTTGATGATTTAAATTGATTTATTTAATTAAATATGCAAAAGATTTAATTAAAATAAATAAGATAATTGTTTAAAATGATTTACTTGGAATGATTTAATTAATTAAATAAATATTTAATTAATATTGAGTGATTAATTTTGCCATATGACATTTGATGATTAAAGAATTAATTGTGTGCTCAAGATTTATTTAATTGCCTTTGGTTAGGACCTTGGTGACATTGTCGAGATTAGGGGCTCATGGTTTAGATGATCATTTTTAGGGTATTACATTTAGTACCATACGATGCCCGTGTACAACAAGCATAATTTGACCTAAATGAAAGTATTTTTCTAAATCCTTTTGAGAAAAGATTTGTAACTCACTCAGCCTTAATGAGGATATTTTTTTGTAATTTTTCTAGGTTAAATCATTTATCGAGCATAATTGATGTTTTGAAAAACCCTCATGTACAACAAGCATAGTTTGACCTAAACTTAACATTTTTTTTTTTAAATGTATATAATTTTCTCTATTTTGATTCCATATATATATTTTCAAAAAGCTTAAAAATAAAAAAGTTATTAAAAACTGAAAAACCCCGTTATTTCAAGTTTATGGACCTCTTTCATTAGAAATTATTTTAAAATTTAAAAAATGAATCCAATTTTAAAACAAATTGTGTGTTTGAAATCTAGATAGTCTCTTCTGGAATGGGTTTTCATTGTTTAAAAAAATTCTTAAAATTTGGTGTTCAGATATATGTCCAAAGTCATTATTTTGCATGGAGATTGATTTGGCCTTCAAGTTGCAGGTCAAACCAGGTCCAAGGAAAAGGGTCAACACTCCAAGACATTTACCAAATCAAAATATGAAGGGGAAACCGAGCCTAAGTTTGAATTTTTTATGAATGGGATCCCATTTATAGATCGAGATCTTGTTTAGGATACAAGGTCTCGTTCCTTTTTTAAAAGTAATTAGAAAAATGTTTTGCAAATGGGATCCCGTTTTGAAACAAATTGGGATTCCATTTATAAATGGGATCCTGTTCCTTTATTTATGTTTTTTCAAAAAATAATTTTGTATATATAGCAATTTTATTTTCACTAAAATGACATGTCCTCTTGTACGACTTCTTATGCATTATTTTATGATCTAGTTGTCTTGCATATTCTCTTTTCTTGAAATTTTATATTCATTTTTTAAAGGTGTCAATTATTTCATACTTTTAAAGCCATAATTTTTTAGACATGGGATCTAAATAATGTCAAAAGAAGAAACAAATGAGGGACATGATTGTAGAGGAAATTTAAGCACAAAGAGATGAGGCTAAATATCAAAGAGAGAAGAAAGAGGATTCAAGAAATGAATAATCCCGATGCTTCTAGATCCATGACAATGGAAGGGACAAACATTCAATATGATCCCTTAGGGGATAAGATGTACGTAGATGATGCAATTATGGACGATGTTGATGTGGAAGATAATACAATTATGGAGACTAATCCTACTATATCCTAAAATCTAGGTACATCTTCGAATCCTTCTTTGAAAGACATGGCTAATGTGCTTATAAATGATATTCATAGTGATGATTTATTAGAAGCTAGATATAGCAATACTGAGATTGATATTGTTCGTGACAAAATGAAACAACTTAGAGATATTGAAAATTAAAACCCTTGTGTTGGTGAAGATGAAATTCTTTTTAATGTAGAAAATGAAAATCTTCCTATTGTTGAAGATCATGAAACTATTTTTATAAAAATTCAAACAAATGTTTTGGATAATCTTCCTAGTAAGATTTCTTGGAGATAGATAAGAACTTATGCCAATAGAATATACAAAGATTTTTTTATTGAAAAAAATTAGTAGTTCAATGTCAAATCATGATGCAATTGATGAGAATGTGGAAAATGAGAAAAGTGATGAAAAAATTATGCATCTTTGTGAAATCAACAAAAACAGATGAATCAGTTAAGCATGCTATGTCTATTGTTGTAAGTGCCATTGAATCTATTGGAAAAAAGAGTCGATCTAAAGATAAGAATGCAACACAACAAGCCATAACAACTGCTATAGTGAATAAACCAACCTTGAATAAAATGATGTTAAGCAACATTAGTGGAATTTTAAATATGCATCCTAAAACATTGGTAAGAGAAAAAAAGAGAAGAGAAAGTATTTAAAATCATCCAGTCAACCAAAGCTAGAGTTTTAGTGGCCGACTTCCAATGTCAGATATTATATTGAATATTGAAGTGAAATCTTTGGTTGAAAAGTTTTGGCATGATAATACGAGGATTTCATCTAATGCTAGAGATGTTTTGAAGTTGAGATTGGGGTCAAATATTCATGATCCTCATCAAATCACCTATTAGACACAACTCAAACTAAATTTTATAAATTTTTTTTGGATGATGTTGTGTTACCTAGAAATATTATCATAAGTCAAAGATCATTTGAGAAATGCAAGCCTTGGTATGTGAAAATTAATAAGCAATGAATCTCTTGTTGTTGTAAAACACATGTGCAATTTCATTATTATTATGATGTTTTTCGATATATACATTGCGTTTTGCATAGTAACATTCTTATCTAGGAATGTGGTATTGATATGCCACTTGAAACAATCAAGAAATTTGTATCAAGTTTATTTCGTGAATCTGATGGGCAATTATTTTATTTAAGTTTATTTATCTTTGGACAATGTTCTAGTTGTGGCAATTTTTCATTATTAGTATAATGTATGCATGAGAGCAGTGGAAATGATTTTGGACAACAACTAGTGGATGGTAGTGTTAGCATTATGGATGAATTGATTATGTATTGCATTGATGTCAGCACTAGCTATTATGGATGGTTACTGACAGACATGTTTTGGTTACCGGTAGAAGATCTAATGTTACTGGCAGAAGGGATTATCTATTGGACACTTCCGACATGTTTGGATCTATGGAATGTGATTGGTTACATGTGATACATGCTTCTGGAGCATGTTTTGGTTAGTTGGTATTGACTTGGTATTGGATACTATCATACACTCTTGTAAACCCTTACTGAATTGGTTTAAGGCTTTACCAACAGAGCTTTCACTGAGGAATCATGATAGGATGCATAAGTAGTGTTGGTGCGGCTTCTAGATGGATTTTAGGATGCTGAAGATGTTCTTTGATCGTGCTTCAACTGCTTGAAGACATTGCTTTGGCACGGTGGTCCCAGAATAGGTCTGGTACCTACCTAGGTTATGGACCGGTATCATGCTAATGTGTACTCTACACGTTACCGTGATGTTTCAGGAGGATTTATGGATTTGTTATTGTTGTTTTGGTCTTAAGCCAACATGGAAAATCATTATAATATGGAATTATGTAATGATCTTATTGTAATATCTTTTAGGTGGCCGACCTAATTGGTTTAGGTCTTAGGGTTGGTATAAATGAATGTAATATCTCATTGTAGATTGTGGTGTGGAAATAAAAGGTGTATTGTGGTCATGAATTTTAATATCATATGCGAAGGATCAGGTCAATCATAGGTGATCAAATTGGGATTAAGGAAGAGGTCAAAGACCTCCGGTATTGAGCTTAACTGGGACTGTAATTAGGCATGGTAGATGCTATCTCTGGCAGTTCACTTTATTGGATTGTTGTCCATTTATCTTGAGGTGGTTTTAACCTCTATAATCAGTGAGACTCTTTTGTAATGAGCAGTGTGCTCTAGGTAGTGTGCCTTCTTGCATGTGCAAGCCCCTCATTGTATCACATACTTTCTGTAGAAGTATCATCTGATAGTGGGTAGGCTTCCCACTGTGGTTTTTCCCTTTCCAGATTTTCCACATACAAATCATGGTGTTATGTGGTATGGTTACTTTGCATTGATTATCTATTTAATTGTTGAGTTACATTATTTATCGGTATCTATGTCTACCGACATTTGTTTTTGCTCTACCGATATTTGAATGTTTATGTGCTTTGGTTTAAGGTTGTATTGTGGATTCAATGTTATTAACTATTAACAACTAATTCACCCCCCCCCTCTCAGTTGTTCACTAGTTATCCTAATAGGTAGAAGATTTAAAAATATTGAGTATCCCTTAAAGGATGGGAAAAAGGAAAGAATGTCAATTTAATCACAAAAAGTTAGTGTACATGCATTCATGTTAAAATTTTAGAGTAAGATTGTACCAAAATATGTGACACACTCTCAACATGCCAGATGGCTTGATGTTCAATTTTGCACATGTATAAATTCATTTCTAGTTGGAAGGATACTATCAATGGTGGAATTTGTAGAAAACTATACTCTTAAGCCACAAAAGAAAATTCAATCTTAGTACTACAATTCTACTAGGTTGCTATTTTTGTTCATATTGTTTATAGACATGCAAATGATAGTATAGAGGATGATATAAATTTTTTAAGGGAGTACCATTTCTATGTGAGTGATAATCAGATGCACTTGTAAGAGTTTGTTCAATATTGTTTCAACATATTTTATATAAATTTGAGAGAAACAGGAATCCAGATGACATAACATCTTATATGGTAAGATAATTGTATAGGGCAATTCTAGAATGCTCGAATGTTTTATTGGTTAAGAAGAGTTCACAAGGAGTACAATATCCAACATATCTAGAATTTTTTTGAAGCTAGACATGGTAAAGGAGAACATGATGGAGCTGGTGCATGTATTAAAAGAATTCTTGCTAGAGAGCAATTAAAATTTGAGGATAATGTAAAATATAAAAATGCACATACAATTGTGGATTGATGCAATACAACATTATCCATTGGATCAAGTGTGAACTCTACAATTAAATGATTCTTTTGGTTAGTTGAAGAAGAGAACATTGTGCCCAGACTTGATTATGAGACATTTAGTGGATCAACAAAATGGCACTAATTTAAGAGTTCAAATGCAAGAACTTGGACTATTTGGACAAGGGAGCTTGCATATTTTTGTCAGTTTTGTATTTAAGGTGTTTTCGATGTATGTGAGAAAATTGAATGGGTTTGTGATACCCAAACTTTTGGGCCGAAACACAACATCAATTTTTTTTTATTAACACTAAATTACTTGTGATCTACGTTTAAATAGATGTGATAACTTAATTAGTTTCACTAAAAGATATCTTGAGTGTCAATATGAATGCGCCTCAAATGCTGGCAATAAAATTATTTTATTTAATTAGGAGGCTTAGGACCCTTCCCAAGCTTCTAAGTGATTTGATAATCATTATAGTTAGGTTTTATCTAAGTGTTGAAAGTCATCCGATAATCTTGAATTTAGTTCCTAATAAATTATATTTAAATTACTTAACTTTTACAATAATTCCCATGGACTAAAGATGAATAAATTATTCCTATAAAGTCGACACAACCTTTATAATTAATTAATTCGCCCAATAAATTCTTCAAATTTAAATACATTAAAAATCAATATTCTTTCCTTATAATATTTGAACAATAATTCCTAATTAATTATATTTCGATTTCCATTTAATTTCTAATAACACCCATTGTTAATTTAAGTTGATTAAAATATACCCATAATGGAAAACCAACTTTAATATTTACTAAATTTCCCATTTGAAGCCTTCAAATTTAACTATATTAGTATTATTATTATTATTGATTTAAAAGTCATGAGTATTTACCCACCAACCTTAATATTTCATCACCTCAAATTATTTATTTAAATATCTCTACACAGGTGTAAAAGTATTAGATATGTATCCATATGCTTTATGAATATATGTTTATGTATATATATAAATAAAATATATACATATACCAATATGTATATATATAATTATATATTTATATATATCTCAACTATAATGCCTATAAATACATCCCTTCATAACAATTAAATATTTTATATACATGTGAATGCACTTATATACATATATAATCTATCTTTTATATGTATACTAATACACCCACAAATATATAAATATATTTTAAAATAATAACTTTAACAACAAACCCTCTTTATGAAAATGCCCTAACATTTCAAATGTTAGGGCATCATTTCTTTTATAATTAACATCCTTCTTTATTTTTATCCCAACCCTAACCGAACTTAGGGATTCTTTTCTTTTTGGTTTGATTATGCGGAATGCAAGAAGAGGGCAACCACGCATTTTTACTGCACAGGGGCCATTTTTTTTTGTGTGTAGGTTTAAGAGGAAAGGCGGGGTTTTCGGGGGGGGGGGGGGGGGGGGGGGGGGGCATGTCGCTCCTGTGGCTCGTAGTCCACAGTGGTGGCTGCGTCGCCCCTGTGGGCCATGGCCCATAAAGGCGACTGTGGCTTCCTTGCAGGTCACGAACCACAGAGGCGGCTGCCCACCCTTTTGGAGTGCACCCTTACTATGGCGGGTGTGGGGTGGAGCTCTCGGCTCCTCCATAGCCCTAAATTTTTTTGTTTTATTAAAATTAAAAAATATAAATAAAAAAAATAAAAAAGAAAAGAAAAAAAATTGTTTATTTTTAAAACTGCTATAATATGATATATATATACACACACACACACACACATAAATTTCAATGTGTGTTTGTATTATCAAAAAGAGATTTATGTGTGAACAAGTGATGTATCCTTCAGTGTTGAGTTTGTGGTGAGATTGGTGTTGCAGAGCAGACACCTGTGCTTAACCGGAACTGTAATCAAGCATTTGGATATGCTATTATTTTAGTTCATTTCTTTTGGATTGTAGCCTGAATCTTATTGTAAGTCAGTGAGACTTCCTTGAGGGTTGTATCCTTCCAGACCATCATATTTGAGTAGTGAGCTCTAGGAAGTGTTCCTGAGTGCAAGTGCATTCCTCATTGTAATATTTTCACATACTATTGCATAGTATCATCTTATTGTGGGTAGGTTACCATCGTGGTTTTTCCCTTAACTAGGTTTTCCACATCAAAATATTGGTGAGGTGTGCTGTGCTTTCAATTTGCCTATCTAGCTTATTGCTACAGTTTATCAGATCTATGTTTTGTGATTAATTTTGGTATTTTGATGAAGATTGATTCACCCCCCCTCTCAGTCTTCCTTCTTGGTTGCTGCTAACAATTGGTATTAGAGCTAGATCCTCTGGTAGAAGCTTAACCACTTGAGGAGATTTGGGATTGTAGCTCAAGGTGTAATCATTAAGAAGGATAATCCAACATTTGATGGAAGTAACTATGCTAAATGGAAGGACTATATTGAAGTGCACTTGAAATGTCTTGGTGAAGATTATTGGAAGATTACAAAGAATGTCTATGTTGTTTGTTAGAATGGACCATCTACTCCTGATGAGGTTATGGAAGCTGAACACAATATTAGAGTAAAGGAAGAATTTCTTAGTGCCTTGACTAATTCTGAGATGACAAATGTAATGGGACTTCAGACCACACATGAGATCTGGGTGAAGCTTGAGGTGTTGTATGAAGGTGATAAACAAGTGAAGGTTTCTAAGTTGAAAAGTTTGAAAGGAAAGTTTGAGACATTGAAGATGGGAGATGATGACAACATACACTCTTTTATGGCTAAGGTGAATGAATTTGTGCTAGGTATCAAATGTGCTGGTGGAACCATTGAGGAAGATGAAATTGTTTCTAATGTGTTGAGATCTTTGCCTCTTTCCTTTAAACATAAGGTTGCTACTATTGATGAGATCTAGAGTGTGACTACTTTGACAAGAGATATGTTGGTTGGAAAGCTGTTTACATTTGAGCTAAACAAATTTGAAGAATAACATGGAAAGTCTAAGACAACATTTAGAGCATCTACATTTGTATTCAGTAAGAAAAATATGATCCTGATGAGTGCAAAATATCTAGATATGAAAGAGAGAGGAGAGAGATGGAAGAGAAATAAAGAGAGCTGGATGAACTTGAAGCATTGATTGCCTAGAGATTGCCTAAAGGAGCCGATAAGTATGATGAAAAGTTGCCTTTGAAATGTTTCTCTTGTAACAAGATAAGACATTTTTCTTCTAGATGCTCAGAGAGAATGGCTGTATGAAAGACATGATAAGTTTGATAAGCATGTTAGGAATGATAGACATGACAAGTATGAGAAGTATGACAAGCCTTACAAGCCTAACTAGAAGTATAGGAATAAGAAGAACTGTTATTATGCTGCTGATGAAGGTATTACATATGGAGAATTTGAAGGACATGAAGTTGTATTCCTTGCCATTAAGGAAGATGGACTTGTACCTGTTGATTCTACTAGCTGTACTATTGAGGAGAAAACTTTAGCTGCTAAGGTTGAAGAAAAAGATGAATGGGTGATTGACAATGGTTGTTCCTATCATATGTCTGGGGATAAAAGAAAATTTGTAAGCATGGAAAGACATGATGGTGGAATAGTTAGATTTGGAGATGACAAATCCTATGTGATTCATGGGATAGGTTCTATTTCTTTTGATAGTAAGCATAACATTGATGATGTCTTGTATGTTGAAGGTTTTAAGAATAATCTTTTGAGTGTTGGACAAATGGTTAATAGAGGTTATAATATACAATTCAAGGATGGTAAATGCAAGATCTGGAATGCCTCCAGTATAGAGATTGCATTTGGAACTAAGACTAAAGGTAGCATTTTTCATTTGAATGTTGGTAAGAAAAGTTGTTTGATTGCTCAGATTAATGAGAGTTGGTTGTGGCATTAGAGAATGTGTCATGTAAATTTTGATTCAATGATTAAGATTTGTTCTATGCATGCTGTTAGAGATCTTCCTAAGATTGTTAAGCCTGCTAATCTAGTATGTATGGAGTGTCAGTTTGGTAAGAAAACAATAATTTATTTCAAGAGAAAAGAATATATATCTAATGGATTTCTAGATCTTGTGCATACTGACCTATGTGGACCTACAAATGTTAGAGTGTGTAGGGTGACAGATATTTTATGCTACTAATTGATGATTATTCTAGGATGATGTAGGTTGTCTTTTTGAAGGAGAAATCAAAAGCATTTGATAAATTCAAGATATTAAAAGGTAATGATGAGACTAAGTCTGGATTGAAGGTGAAGTGTCTGAGATTTGATAGAGGTGGATAATTATATTCCATTGAGTTCAATTAATTTTGTGTGAAGCATGGGATTAGAAGACAATTATCTGCTCCTAGAACCCCTTAGTAGAATGGAGTTGTTGAGAGGAAGAACAAAACTGTTTTGGATGCTGCAAGGACTATGCTGATTGAAGGAAATGTTTTAAAGATCTACTAGAGAGAAGATATTAGTACTGCTATTTACACATTCAACAGACTTCACATCAAAGGAGATACCGGTAAGACCCCTTATGAGTTTTGGTTTGGTCATGTTCCTACTATGAGATATTTTAGAGTATTTGGTAGAAAATGTTATATCAAAAGAAATGAGGATATAGGAAAGTTTGATGCTAGAAGTGATGAAGGAATTTTCTTGGGATAATCTACAAAGAGCAAGGCCTACCATTGCTACAATACGGGACTAAGAATGATAGTAGAAAGTGCAAATCTGAAGGTGGATGAGAACCTTGGAAAAGAAATTAGAGCATGTGCTTATGATGATGGAAAACATATTGTTTTAGCCCCTATTCAACCTAAAGAGCCTAAATAGAATGATCCAGTAGAGACTGTGGATTCGGATGCTACTACTACTAGTGAAGGAGTGCAGGAACCTAAGAATAAGAACAATCAAAAGACTCTGAGGTATGTAACATTGAATCATTCTAAAAATTAGATTATTGGTGATAAGAATAAGGGTGTAATGACTAGAAGAAGGTTAGATGCTGAAGAAGTATGCTTTATTTCCAAAGTTGAACCTAAAGATGTTAGTGAAGCCTATAAAGATGAAAGTTGGATGAGAGCCACGGAAGAAGAACTAGATCAGATTGAAAAGAATAACACTTGGGAACTTGTGCCTAGACCTAAGGATAAGAATGTTATTCGACTAAATGGGTATTCAAAAATAAATTGAATGAAGACGACGAAGTTGTCAGAAATAAAGCTAGACTGGTGTGGAAAAGATACTCACAACAAGAAGAGATTGACTATGAGGAGACTTTTTCTCTAGTGGCTAGACTTGAAGTTGTTAGACTGTTGCTTGCTTATGTTGCTTATAAAGATTTCAAGGTATATCAAATGGATGTGAAATCTGCCTTTTTGAATGGTGATATAGAGGAAGAAGTTTATATTGAGAAACCTGATGGATTTTCACTATCAGATGATGGAGACATGGTATGTAAGTTGAAGAAAGCTCTTTATGGACTTAAAGCTCCTATAGCCTAGTATTCTAGAGTAGATAAATATTTGTTAAAATTAGGATTTAGTAAAGGTGCTGCTGACAGTAATCTGCACTTTAAGATAGAAAATGATAACATCCCGATTATTGATGTCTTTGTTGATGATATTATATTTGGTGGTGATGATAACTTTAGCATGAAGTTTTCCGGTGATATGCAAAAGGAATTTGAGATGTATATGATTGGTGAGATGAATTTTTTCTTAGGTTTGCAGATTGCACAGACTGGAAAAGGTATATTCATATCTCAAACTAAGTATGTGAAGGAATTGCTGAAGAAGTTTGGATTAGATGACTCCAAAATGGTTGGAACTGCTATGGTAACTAGTTGTAAATTGTTTAAAAATGATGAATTTCCTAAAACTAATCAGAGTTTGTACATATCTATGGTTGGTGGAATGTTGTATCTTACTCAAACTAGGCCAGACATTATGGATGTCCTGTGCATGGCTGCTACATATCAAGCTGATCCAAAATAGAGTATGTCACTGCTTTGAAGAGGATGTTCATATACTTGAAAGGAACTATAGATTATGGTTTTTGGTATCCAAGGAATGATTATTTCATGCTTTGTGCCTACATTGATGCTAATTGGGCTGGTGATGTTGATGATCAGAAGAGCACTACTGGTGGAGCATTCTTTTTGGGCAAGAAGTTGGTTTCATGGGATAGAAAGAAACAAGATTTAGTGTCCTTGTCTACTGCTAAAGCTGAGTACATTGTTGCTGCTAGTAATTGCACTCAGGTAGTTTGGATGAAGCAAATGTTGAAGGATATCAGAATTATGTATGATGAGCCTACTGTTATATACTATGATAGTTCTAGTGCTATCAATATGTCAAATAATCTGGTGCAATATTCAAAGACTAAACATGTGTCATTCAAAGACTAAACAGTTCTTGAGTCATATTACAATTTGCAATACTATAGTTGTCATTGATGATTTTTGATATTGTATTCCTTGAATTTGTCAATCAGAATGGATACTTATTTCATATTTTTAATTGTGAATTTGAATTATTAGTAAACAATTAGAATTTATTTTCTGAATTATTAGTAAACAATTGAAGTATTAGTAAATTGGTTCCACCTTATGTTGAACATGAAATGCAACAATTTGTGTCACAAGATCCATAAAAGTATTCATATTGCATAACTGTTAGAACCTTTCTACTGTTCTACATTAAATGGTTAACATGATGTTCATGGCAATTAGGGTTTTGTGTTTGTTTTTTTGTCTTAGTTGGCTAGTAAACCGAAGTTGTCGTGCGTTGAAAATCTGAGTTGTCCTCTCTTTATTTGTCCATGTCAACGTCGGGTGTGGTCAAACGGTTGGTGAGGCAATGAGACATGTTTAATATTTCATATCTAACTCGCAAATAAATTTCATGTTTAACAATTTAAGTGGCGAGTTAGCAAGTGTTGGTTTGGGTTTAAATCATGAGGTCTCTATTTTTTTGGGTGTTAGCATTTTATGTTAGCGAGCTGGAGATTATTAATGAAATTGCTTTGGTCACGAGGTCTCGAATTGGTTTGATGCCATGCATTATAGCCGCAAGAGTTAGCGAGTAAGTCATTAATGGTCTGTATGCCACTACTCGCACCTGTTTATGAAGGTAATTAACATAAAACATCAATTTTTATTGGTACTCACTGGGTTGCTGCAGTCAAGAGATAAATAGTTTTGAGATTTTATGGTTATCTCTAGCTCGCAGGTCCTTTATCATCAAGTTATTTCAAGTCGCGAGCTTGCGAGTACAGGGAGATTTTAGTTGTCACTACCTCGCAGGATGTTTTGCACTTGACCATTTTATGTTGCGAGGTTACAACTGGGTGTGATTTTATGTTATCGTAAGGTCACGAGGTGTTCGTGGTTAAGTCATTTTAATTTATGATCATGCAATGTGGTTGGTATCACAACTTAGTTGGTTTCGTCACTTGCTCACAGGTTTTGAAGTTCTTTAGCATTTTATGTTGCGATCTGGCGACAGGTAAGTTTTGGTCTGATTTTGTGGTCATCGTATGCTCGCGGGTTTGTAAGTCTTAAGTCAAAAAGTGTTGTGAGCATGTGATGGCGGTTAAGTGTGTTGTTGTCGCGGGATCGCAAGGGTTTAAGTCAAGTTAAGTTTTGAGTTGCGGGCTTGTGATGAAAAAAGTTGTTTTGTTAGATTTGTAGTGGTCGTCAGCTGGCAGGTAAAGAAAGAATATTACAAATGCTGTTGCGAGGTTGCGACTGAAGGGCTTGATGAAGATCAATGACTGTCGCTCACTAATGAGATTATTTGAGGATTCATAAAAGGGGTTGTGATCTTGCGATTAAGAGGAGTTGGTATCATTTTCGCTAACTCTCCAGTTACTTTCCAAATAGTTATAACCAGTTACGAGTGTGAGATTAAAGATGGGGATTGACATGTGGACTTGTTTGCTGTGTTCTATAAAAGTTTTGAATGACAATCACCAATCAAATAGAAGGGCATGAATTCAAATTTTGCTTGAGTACTTCAACTTTGAATTAATGTCATAGTAGCTAATTCATGCAAGTGTGGCAATTAATGAGACTTGAGAGAAGTGACAATGCCCAAATACCATAAATTGCATGATCGAGTTGAGATTTTGTATAATTGCATTAATGCATTCTATCTTCAAGGTAATCTAGTGAATTGAGCTCTGCAACAACGTTGGAGAATTTAGAGTGTTGGGTGTGGGAAAATTTCAGAAAATTGGTTAAGTTTTTCTCCTGCAGCTAAAATGAGCAAGGCGACGAGTGGAACTGGAGGTTCCTAGCCCAAGGCCATGACAAGTGGAGGACCTGGAGGTTCCAAGCCTAAAGCCACTGAGGAAAAAAAGTATAAGAAATACAAAGAAGAATTTGTAGATTTGCTGCCAAGGGACTTTCATTGCTTTGAATACAATTGATTTGGCATGGAAAGATTTATGGAGCCAATGCAGAAACCCAACCACACTTCATATGAATGGTTTTGCTCTATTTCATTATTTATGGAATAATAGGGTTAAGGGTGTCCCAATGTCAAATGCATAGGATTTAACTATGGCAAAGTTAATTGTGCCAGATGTGTATGTTGATGTGGATTTGATCAAAGAGTTGGCCAAACGCTATTGCCCAGTATCTAGGGTAATCAGAATAAAGAACCAGTTTTCCCTGGTTTCAATTAATAGAGCTAGTTTTGTTGAAGCTTTCGATATTACTGGTGCTGCATGTATAGATATAGATTCGGAGTGGATTGCAGAGGATTATGACAAATACAAAGGTGTTATCAAGAAGCATGCAATGTGCAGATACATGCCTAGGGTGAAGAGGAAACTGATTATAATTCCAGATAGTATCGAACCACCATTTGGCATCACACCTTTCCACCATTATATGCATTGTACAATCTATGGATTATGCAGAGTGTTGGGTTTTGATGGAGATTCAACAATGTCAGCTGAATTACTGATGATGGCTATGGACATTCAACACCCAGATGTTAACAAAGATTATGATTATGTGGGCTATGTGGTTGAACACATTCATAATACTCTAGTTGAAATTTTGAGTGGTGCACCCAACCTTACATTCAAGCATTATTCATTATTGATGCATTTAATCTTGTTCTATAATATTGAGTTCATGGATAAAGAATTGGAGATTTTAAAAGAATAATTGGGTGTCTTAATGCCAATACAAAGATGGACCTAGGTTTGGGACAGTAGTTCTCCCCATTCTTCTTTCCTTTTCTTTGAAAATTGGATTGTTTTGCCAATTATGGAAATGCTAGGAATAAATAGGGAAAGATTGTCAATTAATGTTAGGAGAGTTTTGAGACCTTACCAGTATGTTCCAAACTGGTCAATTTCACATAACTAGGGGGACTTTTTCTTTTTTGATAACTTTACTATGATTAGAGTCTATGGGTGTCCTCAGCCTCCCCATATTTTACCAAAATTTGTTCCAATTAGGATTGCTTTTATGGAGTTTATTTGGCAGTTGATCCTAGTTGAAAAAGAATACCTTGACAGACATAGGAAGGGTTCTTTTCGTCTTAGGCTTTGGGTTGCATTTGATTTTACCATTGGTAGGAATTCCTTTGATGAAGTAAACAATTTCCTTAAACAGTATAGGTTGGTTAATGCTGTGTCTAGATTCTGTGATCCTGAACAATTTATTAAATGTGCATTGCCAAAAATGACACCTTGGGCCACAATAAAGGACCATGAACCATTGGATGATGAAGATGTGGTTAGAAATTTGCTGAGAAAAGAGGAAGTACAAGAAAGGAGAAGAAAATGGAAAAATTTGATGAGAGTTAAATTAGAATTGAAGGTTGTTGACCCTAGTTTCTTAGGTTTTTACCCTGATAACTCGTACCTGGAGAGGATTAACAAAATGCTGATTTTATATGAAACTCTGATGGAACAAATGCCTCAAATTCTAGAAGTGGTTGCTCAGCAACAAGACCCCCAAGATGGAGAATCTTCACATGGAAAGAGGCCACTTATTGTGTCTACTGATGATGTAGAGAGTGGGGATGAAGTTCAATCTACCTGAGTGCCACCTGCAAAGAAAAAAAAAACCAAAGAGGTCAGTACAATTGTGAGGAGAGACCTTGCTAGAGAAGTTGTTACAGAACAAGGACACTACTTTCATCAAATAAGGACACATCTCATAGAAGAAGGGCAAAATGAAGAATAGGGAGAAACAAATGAAGCCCTTGCTCAAGGCTTTGATGAGCGTGTGATGTTGTCAAATGAGTTCATGAAAGATGATGACTTTATTAAGTCAGATGAATTTAAAAGTTTTTTGACAAGGTTGAAACAAAATCAATTAAGACAAATCTGATCATGGAGGAAGGAAATGCAGCAAAGAAAGAGGAGATCATCAAGGCACTGCAGGAATATGATCCTGATAGGGAGCAAATATCTGTGGAACATGCAAGACAATTGATTAAGAATACTAGTATGATTATTGATGCAGAGACCTCCTTGTAACCTTCCAAACACCTATAAATTTATGACACTGACCCCTCAAAACAATAATGGGATCCTATCAAGACAAGGCTCTACAACATTAGTTCAATCCTTTGACCATCTTTAAGACCCATGCCTACTCAATCTTGGGTACCTTGCTCCAACACACTCTATGATAAATCCAAGGGTTACTAACCATTTTCATACCAAGTTTGGGTTGAAAAAGACTCCCCAAGGGTAGTCCAAGCACCGGTTGTAAGGATTCATCCCCATTCCTTAAGAAACCTTCACAATTAGGCATATTTGCTTGTAGCCCTTTTTAGCGGGTAAAGAGACCTTAAGTTCAAACTTTCCCAAACACCCTAGAAAAAATATTATGGATTCAAGTACCCTTTTTGAAATTACACAAATCACCAAAAGGAAGTGTCATATTCTGACAAACAAAGGTCTGAACCGGTAGGATGTTGACTGTCCTAAAAGGCTAATTAGGCCTTCATTTGTGAAGCACCCATAACTAGATGGGTAAACTAGGAAATTAAAACCCCATGGAAATGTGGGGAGCCATAAACCATAAGGGATTCTAGGGTTACATGCCTAGAATCATCACCATTTGCACACAAGGGTAACTTTGTTGTTCAAGGTCTAGGCAACCACAAAAAGATGTCTACCTAGGGTCGCTTCAAACACACCTCTCCCTTGCTCCTCCTGCAAAAAACTTTTGGAATCATAGAATAAAATGACCATAATTTCCTTTCACCAAATCCCATGGATCTTAGATTGATAAAGTGCAAGGTATGGCCATGGAGGAGAAATAGCCCAAGGTAAACCCTGGTTTTGTGGGCACATATAGTAAAATTTGAATATCAGGAGAAAAACATGCAAATAGAACTTCAAACAAAAGCTAAAACAAATTTAACTCTCCTCTCCAACCAATTCACATCATTAGGAATGGATCCCAATCCGTACAGTACCGTACCCCAGACCAAAACTCCAAAATTGCAGGAAAAACTCATAATTCTATTAGTTTGTCGTCACCAAAAACTCTTCTTTGTACAGTCTATCCTTGGGAATTGGATCCACAAGGTGTATAAATCACTCCAGAAATTCTCTCAACCTAAACCAAGAGGTTAGAGCCATTGGAGGAGTTTCAAATAAATAAAAATGTAAAAAGTGCATAAAAGTTGCTCATGACAACTTTTGACAACTTTTGCAAAAGTTGTCAAAATGTCATCTTTCGCCTTCTAATGCCTTGGGTCAAGTATAACCCCTCCTAAAACATCCTACAAAAAATAAAACCAACACATTTGATCTCCTATTGTCCAAAAGGCCTAATTGGTTTATAGAAATACCAAAATAGGAGTTTGGATCACAAGGTGGGGTTCTTTATTACAAACACACAATGCATGATTGAAACATATACAAAACATTCTAAAGACATATTTGATGCCTTATCCTCCCTCCTTTGAGTCTAACTTATCATCTTGAAGGGCTTGATGGGGTTCTCCTGCACCATAATCCCTGGAAGAAGAAATCTCAAGTCAACTTGAGATGAGAGTCTGCAAGTCTGCACCATGGTCTTTGATCTGCTGTTCTGTCATGTAGACCACTTCAGAATCTGGTTGTCCTTTCCAAGCCACCAAATATGCTATGTAAACTTTTCTCCTGGTTCGCTTTGCAACCTTAGTGTCTAGAACCTTATGCAACTTTTGTGGTTCATGTTTGGGAATGTCATCATCTGCAATAACCTGAATTGTGTCTTCTCCTGCACCAACAATACATTTATGAAGAGTTAAGTCACAAACATTAAAGATAGGTGATAAACCAAGATCAGATGCAAGTTGAAGTTCATAGGCATTTGGGCCACATTTCTTGAAGATTTGGCAGGGTCCAATCTTTCTTTGCATCAGCTTTGTATATTTGCCTTTTGGAAGTCTTTCCTTCTTCAAGTGACCCCACACCAAGTCTCCCACTTCAAACTGAACATCTCTCTTCTTTTTGTCAGCATGAGCTTTATATCTTTTTGCAAATTGTTGAAGATGAGTCTTAGGTCATGGATTTCCTTTATGGCGGTAGCAAAGGTTTCCCCATCTACACGAATAGCTTCTCCTTGAGGTAGCTCTCTCAACTCTATCACACCCCTTGGGTGGATGCCATATACAATCTAGAAAGGTGACTTACCGGTACTCCTATTCATTATGTCATTATAGGAGAATTCTGCCTGAGACAATATACTATCCCACCTTTCTCCATGCTTTCTAGTCAAACACCTTAGTAGATTCCCTAGTGACCTGTTTACAACTTCATTTTGGCCATCCGTTTGGGGATGGTAGGCTGAGGAGAAGGATAAATTTGTACCAAGCTTCTTCCAAAGGGTCCTCCTAAAGTGACCAATAAATTTCACATCCCTATCAAAGACTATAGTAAAAGGAAAACCATGTATCTGGACAATCTCCTTGAAGAAAAAGTCTGCAACATAAGAAGCATCACAAGTGGTTTTGCATGGAAAGAAATGTGCCATCTTCCTAAACCTATCCACCACTACAAAAAAACTATCATATCCTTTCCTTGTCTTAGGAAATCCTAAAACAAAATCCATACTTATGCTTTCCCATGGTCTTGAAGGGATGGGTAAAGGCTGGTATAGGCCTGCATTGTTGGACTTTCCCTTTTCCTTTGGCAAATCACACATGTCTCCACAAATCTCCTAACATCTGCCTATAGTTTGGGCCAAAAATAGTGTCTCTTCACCAAATCTAGTGTCTTGTCAAGACCAAAATAGCACGCCATTTCTCCACAATGTTTCTCCTTAATTATATTCAGTCTCACAGAGCATTTGGGTATGCATAGTTGTGCACCCTTAAACAACAATACATTTTGAATAAAAAATTTAGAATAATCAACATGAAACCGTTCCTCAAATGAAGCACATACCTTATAGGCCTCTCCAAAATCTTCATCACCCTCATACATGGCTTCCAAGGAGTCTATTCCAACACTCTCCAACTGAATCTGATTTGCAGTTAGGACTCTTTTGCTCAAAGCTTCTACCACCTTATTCTTTACCCCTTTCTTGTGCTTAAGAATGAAAGTGAAAGCTTGTAGGGTCTCTACCCACCTCATATGCCAGTGATTCAACTTTTCTTGACTATTTATAAAGCTAAGGGCCTGATTGTCTGTGAAAACTATGAATTGTTTTGGTAGCAAGTAGTGTCTCCACTTTTTCAAGGATTGTACTATAGCATACATCTCTAGATCATAGGATGAATATATTCTCTTTGCCTCATTCAACTTCTCACTGAAGAAAGTGATAGGTCTTCCCTCTTGACTGAGCACTACCCCAATAGCCATGTGACTAACATCACACTCCACTTGGAAGATCTTGTTGAAATTAGGTAGGGCAAGGACTGACTGCTCAACAACTTTTCTCTTCAATGTTTCAAAAGAGTTATCTGCTTCTTCTGTCCAACTAAACCTACACTTTTGTCCTCCCTTTATGGTATCAAGCATAGGAGCACAAATATGGCTAAAGCCTCTTATAAAACTCCTATAGAAGGTAGCTAAGCCACGGAAACTTCCAACATCATTCATTGTTCTAGGTGTAGGCCAAACAATATGGCACTCACCTTTTCTTGATCCATTTTCAATTCACCATATGAGATTACAAACCCCAAGTAAATGATCTCTTCTTGCATAAAGAAACAATTTTCCAAGTTGATCATTAATTGTTCTTCATACAATCTTCATAGGACTAGGTCTACATGTTAATTCTGATACTTGATGTAAAGTATAGATGCCAATAGCTAATAAGATGAGAGGGGGGGGTGAATCATACAAACTTAAACTTCCATAAATCAACTGATTCAACCTCGGTAACTTATACTTCAACAACTTAACCAAAAATTGTTAAACATGCAAACTTATAAACAGATAACACCACAAAACATATAACACCAGATTTAACGTGGAAACCCAAATAGGGACCAATAAGAAATATACTCTTCTAGAGTATGCTCAGTTAAAAGCAAATCCTGTTAAAGATTACAAACACATTGCTAGATGTGACCCGGTTAAGGGATTTCCCTCAGATCTATTAGGATCTTCACATTGTTAGAAGTGACCTTGTTAAAGGGTTTCAAACACTCAATCAGAATGTCACCTTGCTAGAGGATTTACAAATAAGAATGTTAAGTCCACTCGGTTAAGAGATTTTCTATCACTTACAAATAAACAACAGTAATGAGTATGTCTGCAACTTTGCATCTAAAATGATAAAGCAGATTCTTATTTTCTCAATACAATCTAGTCATAGGACTTATCTTGTCCCTCTGCTGGGCTCCTCTACTCTGTTATTCAAACAAGTGTTCAAGCTTCTGTGCTCGGTAATCACTATGTAGCATCCCTGTGCTTACACTTGCACGCATACATTGTTTATCAACAGTTCCTTATTTATAAACAATTTGCTAACCGCTTCATCTCCTTGATCACATTTCCCATGATCAATCATAGCCATCGGATCTTCAATCTTGACTAGGTTCAATGTATCCTTCGATCTGAAAACATTTTACCTCACCTTGGAACTTGCATACATTTCTTGGAACTTGTGCTAGGGTATTGTGGTTCAATTTGAGCTGTAGATCTTCCTGTCGATCTTCCATTGCCATAGATCCTTAACAAACTTCATACACATTGTATCAATCATTTAATAATATCTAGCTCATCAGCTTCCATCATTAAATAACACATGTATTCATCCAATGCATTCTATTATTACTCGGTTGCAACCTGGTAAATACTAAACTTCACTTGGTAGACATTCCGCCTTCATTAACCGATAGCGATAACCTTAGGGTTTACTGACTAGGTTCCTTGCTCGGTAACATAGTATAGTATTAACCTTACAAACAATAGCATAAGTAGGATATCAAAACAATCTAAGAATCATGATCTCATCATTGTCTAACTCGGTAATAGTTGCCCATTGAATAACTTATTCCTCCCCTTATTCATCACATTCTTTCTGTGTCTTTTACCGACATCTTAATTCTCTTCAAAACACACTTCTTAAGATATGGCAACATCAAACTAAATCAAAAAATCAATTTCTTGACATCAATAACAAAACAATATTATTAAGACAGTAAACATCCTTAATCAGTTATATCCATAATCATCAACAACCTTCTCAATATCCTTATTGAAATGCCAACAATCTCTTCTTGTCTGTTATAATGCCAACAATTTTAAATTCACCATATGAGATTACAAACCCCAAGTAAATGATCTCTTCTTGCATAAAGAAACAATTTTCTAAGTTGCTCATTAATTGTTCTTCATACAATCTTCTTAGGACCAGGTCTGCATGTTTTAGATGCTCTCCTTTGGTTTGACTGAAAACTAGAATGTCATCCAGGTAGACTATAACAAATTTCCCTATGAAACCCTCAAGACTTCATTCATTAAACTCATAAAGGTTCTAGGTGAATTAGATAAGCCAAAGGGTATGACCTTCCACTCATACAACCCCTCATTTGTTTTAAATACATTCTTCCACTCATCTCCCGAAGTAATCCTAATCTGATGATAGCCACTCTTTAAGTCAACCTTTGTAAAATACCTAGCACCCCCAAACAATCTAACAAATCTTCAATCCTAGGCATTGGAAACCTATACCTGATAGTAATCTTGTTGATGGCTCTTGATTCGGTGCAAAGCCTCCAAGTGCCTTCCTTTTTGGGTGCCAAGACTGCAGGGACTACACATGGGCTCAAACTTTTGCCAATCAATCCAGACTCCAACAATTCTTCAACCTATTTTGCCATCTCAACATTCTGATCTGGTGTGAGCTTGTATGATGCTTTATTAGGCAAGGTGGATCCATGTATAAGGTGTATACATTGGTTTATGTCCCTCATGGGAGGTAGTGACCTTGGCATGCCATCAGAGATGACACCCTTGTATTTGTCTAGTAGCTACTGCACTGTAGGGTCAATCGACCTCAATCTATCCTCTTTCTTGTCTTCAGACCTCTCCACCTTTGTTACTGTTGGACTAGGGATAAAAGCATAATAGACCAGGCCTTCATTTGCCATGTTCTTCATGAACTACTTCCCTCCTAATACCAACACCTTAACCTTATTTTGTTTGGTCTCCTCCTCATTCTCCATCAAAGGTAGCAACTCAATCATCTTACCATCTTTGGTGATGGAATATGTATTCCTAGCACCATCATGTTGTGCCTTCAAATCAAACTGCCATGATCTCCCAAATAGGAGATGGCAAGCATCCATCTTTGCAATGCCAAACATCAACCTATCTCTATAGGTTCCAATCTGGAATTCTACCCAAGCCTGCTCTTCCACAATAGCTTGATGTCCTTGTGTGAGCCATGAGACCTTGTAGGGGCAAGGGTGAGGCAACCTTCTCAACTTTAGTTTCTCCACCATCTCCAGAGACACAAAGTTCTAAGTTGAACTGGAATCTATTAGGACCTTTCATACTTTTCCACCCTCTTTTCAAGTGGTCTTGAATAGAGAGTTCCTCTGTGGGGGTTCTCTATCAGACATCTTCATAGTATTTACTACTCTTTTGATCATCAAAGCTTCACCTCTTTCAGGGTAGCCATAGCTATCAGGGGTATTGACACTTTGGTATGTGTTTGCACTTGCACATATTAGATTGGCACCACATATTAGATTGGCACCACAATTGTCGCTAGCTCTCATGTTTGTTTAATGTTAGCATTTTTAGGTTGCGAGCTAGCAACTAGATAGTTTGTGGTTAAGTTTTATGGTTATCGCCAGCTCGTGAGGTAAAATGTCTGAAGACGTGATTAGGCCGTGAGCTGGTGACAAGTTGGTTGGGGTTTACATCACAAGGTTTCTAGCTTTTTGGGTGTTAGCATTTTATGTTACCGAGCTAGAGATTTTTAATGAAATTATTTTGGTTGCGAGGTCTTGAGTTGGTCTGATGTCATACATTATATCAGCGAGAGTTAGCGAGTAACTCATTTCATACAGTTATCGCTAGCTCTCATGTTTTTTTAATGTTAGCATTTTTAGGTCGCGAGATAGCGACTAGACAGTTTGTGGTGAAGTTTTATGGTTATCGCCAGCTCGCAAAGTTAAATGTCTGAAGACCTGATCAAGCTGTGAGCTTGCGAGTGAAGTGCTAGCATTTAAGAGATAAATAGTTTTATGTTGGCGAGTACGTGAAAAGGGTTAAAGTTACCACTATCTCTAAGTCACTGCGGTAACGAGGACTTAACATTTTGTGGTCGAGAATTGGTGAGTGGTAGTTCAATTTTCCCCAGTCACTAGATCTCAAGGTTATGAAGGCTTAGCATTTTCAGCTTGCGAGTTGGAGATAGATTCGTAAGGGCTTATCGCTAGGTCATGAGATTTTCTAATGGGTAGTCTTTCAGGTAGAGAGTTGACGACTGTGTGCCACGTGTTTTAATGACTTGACGGGGATTGCTGAGGTGCCAATATATTTTTTTTATGTTTTGGAAAAAGGTTGAAATCCCAATATTTTTTTTTTATGGTTTGAAAATATCTTGAAATCGCCAATATTTTTTTTTTATGGTTTGAAAATAGCTTGAAATTGCCAATATTTTATTTTTATGGTTTGAAAATAGATTGAAATCGCCAATATATTTTTTTAATGGTTTGAAAATAGGTTGAAATCGCCAATGCAAATATTTTTTGAGTCTTAAAAACATTACAATTCGCCCATGCAAATAATTTTTTGGTTTTAAAAACATTACAATTCGCTAGGATTTTTCACAAACTTTGAGTGATCACGACTGATTCACCAATGGAGATTATTATTTTTTCTCCGTAAACCGCAAAAATTTGCTAGTAAAATTAAAATTTTCCTCGAGAATAATACAACTTTTGCCAGATTTTTACACCTTGTCTGGGGGGGGGGTTTCTTAAAGTTTTCCCTGCTCCCAATCCAAGGGTAGTACATAGTCATTAAGTGACTCAAACAAGGGGTGAAGGTGGACCCAAATCTAAGGGGAGATCTACAAATAAACCATTACATTCAAATGCCTTCACAAGGCAAATAACCTCCTACTTGGTCTCTCACATGACCAAAAACATACCTTATGACCCTCAAAGGCTTCAAGCCAAAAATCCCCTTATGATCCCCAAATTTTTATACAAAAACAACAACAAGGATCCCAGATCGTTGTTTATCCCTTTGTTCCCAGAAGAGAGACTCTAGACCCAAAGATTGCCCTAAAAACCTATACCCCAAGACTACTCTTCCCTCCCAAGGGTGAGTTTGGTCTTAACTCCCATACACAACATTCAAATGAAATCCAAATCAATCAACAACTTCCACTAAAATCATAAAAAATAGAGATTCTGAAAACACACTTGAACACATATTCTTTCATTCATATTTTTACACAAGAATTAAAATGAATATGCAACTAACATCTATGGGTGACAATGCACCAACCTTCAACTCCTGCAATGGAATGTATGTTGAAGAAGTGTATTCAATTCCCCTCCCAAGCCAAATGCAACAACTACAAGCCTCCTTCCTCATCTAATTTTCCACCTCCCAAACTAAAATTCCTACTCAAAACTTCATCTACAAGATTGGAGAGTGGGTGATCAAAGTCCCAAGTTTGAATCTCTTCCCTAAGTAGGCTCTCCTCACACTTTCCAACTTCCTTGGAAAGGATGTGAGTTTCCATAGGTTGGTCTTCCCAACATCTTACATGGTTTCTATAAATGAAAACTGAAAAAGGTGGTTGCAAGATGGGGAAGTTCACCTAAACACCAAAAAGGAAGGTTGTCTACCCAAGAGTCAATCTTCTAAAAGTTCAATTTCGTACATGTTGGAAAACCCACTTTTGAAGTGACTTGACAGTCACATGTGAGTGGTCACATGGTTAAAAATGACCCTTACCCTTAGCTATATCAAATGGGCCTTCAAAAGTGACCTAACCTCAACCATAGGAGTTAGTTTGACCCCCCCAAAACCCACCTAAAGTTTGTCTACGGGTCAAACTTGATTTGACCAAACTAAAGGCTCTCTAACCAATTTATCTTTTGGGACAACAACAAGATATTTGAAAATGCATTGGGTTACACACTTTCTATCCTAAGGACATGCCATTTTCCAACTTACAACACATCACAAGTGTCAAGTGACACCATAAAATACACATCACAAAATACACTTGGCATGTCCTTTTCAGGAATTAACAAAATTAACATATACAAACTAAGACAATCATTCAAGCATTCACTTTTATGAATTTAACACATTAAATATGAGGTATTGTCTCTCCAAATAGACAACCCTTGGCTTTACTATTGCACATAGATTTGGCCTTAGTTCTTTGTATAATTTCCATGGTCACATGGATTAATTTCCTACACATCTCATTTCAAACATTAGTAGTCCAAAACCACATGCATATATAAATATATGAAAGGAACTACAAATTAGACACAATATTCAATTCATAAAATCTTATAATTTAATCCAAATCAAAGCTCATCACAATTAGAACTCAATTACTCTTCCCTAGCAACTCCATAAATAACCAATTTCTCAATTGCATCATCATAGAAATTATATAAGGCAAACATCCATAAGGCATGCATAAATGAATCTCTACATCAATCTAAGTAGTGAAATCAATCGTAATGTGGAATACATCTTATCCACTAGTTTCATGAAGATCATATGTCCAAAGGTCTCATGACCATGACATATCAAGGTTCTCTCTTGTAAGATAAGTCCACAACAAAAATGAAAGATACTTTTTTGATGGGTTCGGGATAGGACCCCAAACCCCAAATAGATATATGATACATAAGTAAATTACATCTAATTATCCTCAAGGGGTCATCATTCACTCATTAACCATCTTACATAGTCCATCATAATAAATCAAGGCATTTTAACGTAGTGTTTCAACCATCCATGTAGGCTATTAATAAGGTCAACCATAGTCAAACTAGGTTAACTGGAGTTTGACCAGGGAGGGGTACTACAGGGTTGAAGAGTGGAATCAAAGATCATTGACACCTTCTCAAACACAAGAGTAGATTGACACAACAATTGAAGATAATGATCAATTGTTTGCATTAGATGATTATGATCATGTTTCAGACCTTGTACAAAAAGGTAATTTAATTATTTTATTTCAAATTTTGATGAACATGTTTAATTAATTTCTTTTTTTATATAATGTAGAAATTGGTGAAATTTTATTAGAAATCGATAAAATTAATTCAGTTTGTAGGACGTGTATGCCATTGTTTCACTTGAAGACAATGAAGAGGAAATCAAATCTTGGTTGGCTCGATGTGTTGAGACTAAACACAAGTTAATTAAACCTCAAGAAGATGATGATGGCTATCGTTATCCGACTAGTTCAGTGGTGGTTGTTGGAACTTGGCTAAGGAAAAATCTGACAAGGAAGAAAGGTTTTCCTACTTTCGAAGATTATAAACTACTCACATTTTATTGTTGTAACAAATATACAATTAGTGAGATATCACGGGAGACCTTCTAATAAAGAGTTGTGGACAATTTCTATGGAAGATCACGAGACAATTATATTCTTTGGAAAAAAGAGAGGATGCAGATGGTACAATGGAATAAGTAAATAGAGGTATGTACATATATATATATTTTCTATGTATGTACATATATATACATAATTAAAATTCTTTTATTATCATTTTATCTATAGTTTTATTATTGTTTGATACAGGTCCATTCCCTTAGGAGCTTATTTGATGGTACAATGGAATAAGTAAATATAGGTATGTATAAATTTTTAAATATATATGTTTTTCAATGATATTGATAAATTGCTTTAATACATATTTATAATATATTTATTGTGACCATTTTGTACTTTCATAGATTCTAATTTTATGTCCCCTTAAGCCATGTCCTAATTAGGTTCATCCCCTTAAGTTGTCCTGATTAGGTCCCCTTAAGATGTTCCTAATTCTATGTTCATCCCCTTAAGTCATCCTAATTACGTCCCCTTAAAAAAAATCCTAATTCTATGTCCATTTCATTAAGATGGATGTCCTAATTAGGTCCATCCACCTAAGCCATGTCCTAATTAGTTTCATCCCCTTAAGCCATGTCCTAATTAGTTCATCCCCTTAAGCCATGCCCCAATTAGTTTCATCCCCTTAAGCCATGTCCTAATTAGTTTAAATGATCCCCTTTTAAGTCACATGCCCTAATTAGGTTGATCCCCTTAAGCCACATGTCCTAATTAGGTCCATCCCCTTAAGCCATGTCCTAATTAGTTCAAATGATCCCCTTTTAAGCCACATGCCCTAATTAGTTTGATCCACTTAAGCCACATGTCCTAATTAGGTCCATCCCCTTAAGCCATATCCTAATTGGATCTATCCCCTTAAGCCATGTCCTAATTAGTTTAAATGATCCTGTTTTAAGCCACATGTCTTAATTAGGTCTATCCCCTTAACCCATATCATAATTAGGTCCATCCCCTTAAGCCATGTTCTAATTAGTTCCATCCCCCTAGTTCATATTTTTATATAGATCTAACTAATTTTTTTGTTGTAGGTTTATCTTAGTTTTTATTGTAGGTGGCATGCTAACGAGTTCGTGAAGTTAATTAAATCAAGAATTCTAATAAATTGGTAAGCATCAAATTAATTGTTGAATGTTTAATTTAATTCTAATTAACTCATTTTTATTGCATGTAGGTCTCCTAGAACCTAGAAATTTTTTCGAGCTACAAGGATCTATCTTATAGATCTTTCAAGAACCTGATTATCTCTACGAGGATCAATTTTAATATTATTTCCTAGATTTAAATTGAATTTTTTAACAATGTGTATGAATTTTAAACATTGAGTTAGATATTTTTAAGATGTGGATCAAACTTTTAATGTTTTAGATTGAATCATAGATCTCTCATTTATTTTTTCATTTTTCATTTAATTTAAATGTGCATATTATTTAATTTAAATGTGTATATATTATTTAATATGTGTATATTATTTATTTCTTCATTATAAATGTATGTGTATATATATATATATTAAATAATTTATTTCTTCATTTGTAAACTTAATGTGTGTATATTATTTAATTTAAATGTGTATATTATTTATTACTTCATTTATAATGTATGCGTATGTTGTTTATATTGCTTCATATGTTTATGTTAGTTATTGCTTCATTTAAAAAATTTATGTGTATGTTATTAATTAAAATGTGTACATTATTAATATATGTATACATATGTTATTTATTGCTTCATATTTGTAATGAATTAAAACTAATTATATGTGTTCATATGATATATTATAATCATCAATTGCTTCAATTGTAATATCTTCTCCCTTAAGCCATACATCCTAATTAGTTTCATCCCCTTAAGTTGTCCCAATTAGGTCCTAGTTATTATATATTGCTTCGAATTTGTAATCAAGGTACATACAAGCATTGTTAGAAATCAAAATAATTTAACATGTGTACATTTTTAAGAAGACTTTATAAAGTCCATACACACATAGAACAAAGTACTAGAAAGCATGAATGTCCATACATGTACATGTAGAAAGCATATATATATATATATAATGTCCATGAAATAAGTATAATGTAGGTCCTAAAATTGTACTAAAGCATATATAATATCCATGAAACATGTACTAAAGCACATATTGTCCATGATGAAACAAATAAATTGTGAAATAAGTGTAATGTAGGTTCATAAATGTAAAATAAGTCCATGATGAAATATAAATTGCATGAAACATGTACTAAATCTATATCTAGCCCCTAAAATCAAGAGAACTCTTCAATCCACGCAAACCGGGATGATGAGAATCACTTTGCAAGACAAAAATGAACTTGAAATCATATATAAATTTAAAACTATTTAAAATAATTTAAAATATTCTATTCTTTAAAATTTAAATTAAAAAATCAAAACTAAATAAAATGTACCATAAAATAGTCTGGTCATCTCCTCTCTCGTCCAGGTGCTGTGCATCTCAAGGTGCTATGGGGACTCTCAAAGTATCTCCTCTCCCATTCTATAGAATAAAAATGAAAAATTATAAATATTTATTTAATGATTATAATCAAAATTAGGTCGTAGAATTACATGTCCTAAAATTAGGCGCTTTAAAATTTGTAAAGTCATATATATACAAATATATTGTACATACCTGATCATCTCCTCCATGCACATCCATGTGCTCTACATAAGTATGTGTAGATGCTATGGTTTGAGTGGGTGTAACATCATGAGTAAAGGTGGTATTAACAAGTTCCTACAAGGTCAAAAAGAGCACATACATCAATGTGTACTTCAATTTATGTATACACATGCACATAATATTATTTTAAAGTAAAATTGTTCACCTGGAATGCAACTTATGTCTCTTGACATTCACCAAGAGGTCCATATGGGTGTATACATCCCATCCCAACAATCATGTCCACCTACAAAATTCATTTTTTAACTTTAAGTTAGATATGTATGCGTATCTATATGTACGTAAATAATTATATATAACTTTAAATTTATATTTAAACAAAATTGGTTAGTTTCAATGTACACTAACTGTAGGCTCATTTGTAACAACTCATGCTGGAGAAGCACTCACCACAACTACAGGTGGATGATCTGACTTGGAAGTCGGTGTCACGGTTCCTTTTTAAAAACATACATATTACCAACAAATTAATATATTCAATATTTTTTAAAAGTTACGACTTAAAATGAATCTTTTAATTTAAAAAATCAATTGAATTAGAAATATACCCCAAAAGGCATGTCGAGATCCATAGGTGTCGATAGTAGACTAACTTGATCAACAGATCTAGTCGACGTGCCCCCAACTATGGCCTAGAGACACAATTTACATGTATTCAAAACTTTATTAATATATTTAATTTATATATATGACTTGTTAAATTATTTATATAACTTAATTATTTCATTTATATCCAGTATGTACTTGTCTATGATGGTGATTTGTTAGATGATCGTTAGCACATAGAAAATCAACTATGAACCAATATTATCATGATCATCAGATGCTCCATGTGCAACAACTGAAGTGGATAGATCAATGTGTGCACCTGGATCACTAGGGCTATAGCATAATTGATGACAACTAGTACAAAGATGGGGTGCTGATGTATGGGGAATGGATGTACTATGATCATCATCTTCTCCTAATGCTCCACCATCATCAGGGCCAGCTATAATATCACATGTCTGCTGAGTTTGGTTATTAGGAAGCTTAGTGAATGCATCCAATGTCAAGATCATAGAACACTAGTGAATATGAATAGGTATAATAGTAGAAGGGGAATCCATGATGGGTTGGTGAGGGACAGGCTAGTTGGGGTCAACACGTGCCCCCAAACTCTGTTGTGGCATGCTGCCACCAATACCTTGGAATGGTCTCATTTAAAAAATGATTGGGTTTTAAACCCAAAATAAACTCTGTATATAATTTCCTCAAAAAGTAAAGGGGCACTCTAAGTTAGCGTGTGGTGGTTGGTCAAAGACCATCCCCCACCAATCCCCAAAATGATTAACCATCGATTTATGTACACACCACCTCATTGATATGCATGGTTTGTTTGGAGGAATTGTTAGGTTTGTGATAGGGTCAAACAAATGTAAAGATAAGTGGATTTGGTTATTTTCAAGTCTAAAATATCCCTATAGGAGAGACCATCCAAATAGAACTAGTGTCTCTCCTCCCTCCATACATGATATGAATCTAATTCTACATTGATGGACCTAACTGCATCAATAACGTTTTGTATCTTTGATGCAAAATGAACTATATGGGGGGACATGTATGGTGCATTAAGGATCTCATTAACTCTTTCCTGAATGGATCAACATTATCACTGATCTTGGCTTGATATCGAGCCTCGTCGGATCCAAGAGGTGGAGGTGGATCCTAGGGTGGAGGTGGAGTACCTTGAATTGGGTCATTTGGAGAGGGTAGAGGTGGTGGCTTAAGCAACTAATCAATGCCAAATTCATCCATGATATATAGATATGTATCTATATGTAAGATGGGTAAGAACTTTGCATATACATACACAAACAAAATACACAAATTTGAACTTTTTTTAATAAAAAAAATCAACTTTTTAAATGAATCTAGATCTATACATTTATATTTAATTTAAATTATTAAATAAAACATAAATTTAAAAACTCTAGGTCCACATACATGTGTAAATTAAATCCTAGATCATGTGTGCACACATTCTTGTACATATCGAAAGAAAAATTACACATCATGACATACATCATTAAACTAGATATATATTTAAAAGTTTAAAGGTTAAAAATTACAATCTAACTCTAGATAGAGATATAGATCAATCTATAGATACATGTGAACGTACACATGAAACTTTCAAGCACACATATAAATATATGATCACATGTACATTGAATTTGAAACTTTCACTTGCACACATACATACATGTATTTTAAATAGCATTCAAAATTTAAATCTCTAGATTGAAACTTTTTTAAAAATACATGTACACATACATACTAGAAATTAAAAAAACAAATGCACATGTGTACATTCTTGATGTATTAAGGGGTCATGTATATGATTGAGTCCATGTCAAGTTTAAGGGGTCCTATTTCGACAGAGAGGTCCTAATGAGATAAAGTGAATACATTTAAAGTATGTATATATCACATGTACATTTAAAAATTATTTTAAGGGGTTTCAAATTTTATTTCAAGTATGCCTTAATAATCCTAGGTCCTAAGATCCCCTTCATGTCAAGAAAGAGTACATACATTGAAAGAATTTAATACTTCAAGGGGTCATGTCATAATTAATGTCTTAAGGGGCCTTATTTCAACTCTATAGGTCCTAATAAGATCCTAAATACATTAGGTACATGTGTACACTGAAATTATAATTAAGGGGTCCTATATATCAGAGCTAGAGGTCCTCAAGAGTAATCTTGAATGTTAATACCTAGGTACATGTTTCAAAAGTATAACCTGGGGGCCATGTGTTAATGAATGCCTTAAGGGGTGGTGTGATCTAATTAATTATGTCTCAAGCCTGGGTCATTTGTGATAATGAATGTTTTAACTTGGGGTCATATGTGATAATTAATGTCCTAAGGGGTCCTAGACAAATGATTGAAGGTAGAGGTCCTAATGAGATCTTGAATGTACATTAGGTGTACATATACATGTTGAAAGTACAAGTAAGGGACCTCATGTGATAATTAATTTTTTAAGGGGGCCATGTGATCCGATGAATGTCTTAAGGGGTTGTGCATGATATAATTAATCATGTCTTAATCCTAGGTCATGTGTGATAATGAATATTTTAACTTGGGGTTACATGTGCATGATCTAATTAATGTCTTAAGGGGTCCTATACAAATTATTGAAGGTAGAGGTCCTAATGAGATCCTAAATACATTACATGTACATATACATTGAAATTACATGTAAGGGGTCATGAATACATGAATTAAATGAATGTCTTAATGGGTTATGCACAATCTAATTAATTATGTCTTAAGCTTAGGCCATGTGTGATAATGAATGTTTTAGCTTGGGGTTACATGTGCATGATCTAATTAATGTCTTAAGGGGTCCTAGACAAATGATTGAAGGTAGAGGCCCTAATGAGATCCTAAATACATTACATATACATATACATTGAAATTACATTAAGGGGTCATGAATACATGACTTAAATGAATGTCTTAAGGGGTTGAATGTGATAATGAATGTCTCAAGGGTTCACATGTGTGCATGATTTAATTAATGTATTAAGCTTGGATCCTATTTCAAGAAGAGGTCCTAATTCTAAATGTTGATTTGAAAGTAAACATTGAAAGTATATATGTACATGGGGTCATGTGATTGACCTGATGTCTTTTAGGGGTCCTATTCCAGCTGAGAGAGACCTTAAACTAAGATCTTGAATGTCACTTATACATGTGTACATTGAAACTTGTATAAGGGTTTATATGATAATTAACATGTCTTAAGGGCTCATGTGTAATAATGAATGTTTTAAGGGACAACCATGTGTGATAAGTCATGTCTTAAGGGGTCTTATTTCGACTACAGGTCCTAATGAGATCTTGAATGATAGGTAAATGTACATTGAAAGTATAAGGGGTCATGTGATGGACCTTAATGGGTCATGTGATAATTTGAATACCTTAGGTTTGGGTTTGAATTTTGTTTTCAATTTTGTTTTCATTTTTATTTTTGTTTTTTATTTTATTTTTATTTTTATTTTTATTTCATTTTCATTTTTCGTTTTGATTTTTGTTTTTGAACATTTTGGTTTTCATTCTTTATATGCAAAACAAATAATTTAATTAAAAAACTACTTAGTTATTAAAACCTAAACTTAAAATTTGAAAAAAAACCTAAACTAAACAATAATTTTTCATTCATAAATTGGAAAAAAAGTTAAACAAAACAATAACTTTTCATTTAAAAAAAACCTAAATGAAACAATAATTTTTCTTTTATAAATTAAAAAAATACATAAAAGAGTAAAATAGGAAAAAAGAAGGAAAACATGGCCTACCTAGAGGGCTTGGCAAGTGGCTGGAGGTCTTCAACTCAGGATCTTGGTGAGCAAAATGACTTGGGTCTCGATTTTTTCAAATTTTTTTTTTTAAAAAATGGGATTCCGTTTCATTTTAGAACGAGATCCCATTTCTAAAATCGAGGCTCTGGACCCCGTAGCCTATAGGAGCTCAATACGTTTTTAGGCTCAGGATCCCAAGGCTAATCGGGATCTCAATTCGTTTCCCATGTGCTCGCATGATTTGGCATTTTTTCTATGTATCACTTCCACACTAAGTGGACTTAACTTCTTGCACTTACCCGAAAGTTGTTCACTTAGGACATAAATGAATTAAGGGGTCGAACACATATAACATAAAGGGAAAATTTTAACCATGAGACCTTTAATTGGTTAGAATATGAAAACATGACATAAGAAATATTTTACCACTACGATGTTGTTGGATATTGTTGGTCATTGCTACTGCTAGGATATTTTGTTGTCATTAATGTCAATATATTCCTGTGATTTGCTCTGGTGATTGCAGATTGGGAAGATTTTCTGATTGGGTTTGTAGTGTTGGTTTGCTGATCACTATTTTGCAGAGTCCAGTATATCTTCCGATATATTTTGGTGTGATCAGATCTTGTACTGATATTTTTGGATATTATTTTGGATGTTGTGTATCTTCATTTCAGATGGTTCATGATTTGGTACTCTGCAAGTTATCTTTCTTCGTGATAGTTGCTGATTGGTTGTGTTCTTGAGATTTCAGAGGTTGATCCATGAAGATTTGAAAAGTGGTGTTGGTGCAATTGTTCTAGATGATTCTAACTTGATTGATGGTATTTCCTAGCCATATCCTATTTGTTTTGGCAATCCACATTGATCGTTGTGCAAGTTTTTGGTGGTTTGCATCAACCGTTGATGATTTGCATGTTATGCGGTATTTCTGGTGGTGTAGCGTGTTGTGGTTGATATTGGCATGATTTTCGATGGAGTTGTGTGTTTGGGAATTTGATTTAGGACTATGTTATGCTATGTAAACCATTATATTGGTCTGATGGTCGATCTTTGTATCATGTGATGTAATTTTGTAATTGAGGGTTGAGGGTTTAGCCGACCTTGTTATCAAGGTTGATGAATTGCATATAGGTGATATAGTCATGTAATTTAGGTGTCGATGTTGTGTCTGTATTATCAAAAAGAGATTTATGTGTGAACAAGTGATGTATCCTTCAGTGTTGAGTTTGTGGTGAGATTGGTGTTGCAGAGCAGACACCTGTGCTTAACCGGAACTGTAATCAAGCATTTGGATATGCTATTATTTTAGTTCATTTCTTTTGGATTGTAGCCTGAATCTTATTGTAAGTCAGTGAGACTTCCTTGAGGGTTGTATCCTTCCAGACCATCATATTTGAGTAGTGAGCTCTAGGAAGTGTTCCTGAGTGCAAGTGCATTCCTCATTGAAATATTTTCACATACTACTGCATAGTATCATCTTATTGTGGGTAGGTTACCACCGTGGTTTTTCCCTTAACTAGGTTTTCCACATCAAAATATTGGTGAGGTGTGCTGTGCTTTCAATTTGCCTATCTAGCTTATTGCTACAGTTTATCAGATCTATGTTTTGTGATTAATTTTGGTATTTTGATGAAGACTGATTCACCCCCCCTCTCAGTCTTCCTTCTTGGTTGCTGCTAACAATTGGTATCAGAGCTAGATCCTCTAGTAGAAGCTTAACCACTTGAGGAGATTTGGGATTGTAGCTCAAGGTGTAATCATTAAGAAGGATAATCCAAGATTTGATGGAAGTAACTATGCTAAATGGAAGGACTGGATTGAAGTGCACTTGAAATGTCTTGGTGAAGATTATTGGAAGATTACAAAGAATGTCTATGTTGTTTGTAAGAATGGACCATCTACTCCTGATGAGGTTATGGAAGCTGAACACAATATTAGAGCAAAGCAAGCATTTCTTAGTGCCTTGACTAATTCTGAGATGACAAATGTAATGGGATTTCAGACCACACATGAGATCTGGGTGAAGCTTGAGGTGTTGTATGAAGGTGATAAACAAGTGAAGGTTTCTAAGTTGAAAAGTTTGAAAGGAAAGTTTGAGACATTGAAGATGGGAGATGATGACAACATACACTCTTTTATGGCTAAGGTGAATGAATTTGTGCTAGGTATCAAATGTGCTGGTGGAACCATTGAGGAAGATGAAATTGTTGCTAATGTGTTGAGATCTTTGCCTCTTTCCTTTAAACATAAGGTTGCTACTATTGATGAGATCTAGAGTGTGACTACTCTGACAAGAGATATGTTGGTTGGAAAGCTGTTTACATTTGAGCTAAGCAAATTTGAAGAATAACATGGAAAGTCTAAGACAACATTTAGAGCATCTACATTTGTATTCGGTAAGAAAAATATGATCCTGATGAGTGCAAAATATCTAGATATGAAAGAGAGAGGAGAGAGATGGAAGAGAAATAAAGAGAGCTGGATGAACTTGAAGCACTGATTGCCCAGAGATTGCCTAAAGGAGCCGATAAGTATGATGAAAAGTTGCCTTTGAAATGTTTCTCTTGTAACAAGATAAGACATTTTTCTTCTAGATGCTCGGAGAGAATGGCTGTATGAAAGACATGATAAGTTTGATAAGCATGTTAGGAATGATAGACATGACAAGTATGAGAAGTATGACAAGCCTTACAAGCCTAACTAGAAGTATAGGAATAAGAAGAACTGTTATTATGCTGCTAATGAAGGTATTACATATGAAGAATTTGAAGGACATGAAGTTGTATTCCTTGCCATTAAGGAAGATGGACCTGTACCTGTTGATTCCACTAGCTGTACTATTGAGGAGAAAGCTTTAGCTGCTAAGGTTGAAGAAAAAGATGAATGGGTGATTGACAATGGTTGTTCCTATCATATGTCTGGGGATAAAAGAAAATTTGTAAGCATGGAAAGACATGATGGTGGAATAGTTAGATTTGGAGATGACAAATCCTATGTGATTCATGGGATAGGTTCTATTTCTTTTGATAGTAAGCATAACATTGATGATGTCTTGTATGTTGAAGGTTTTAAGAATAATCTTTCAAGTGTTGGACAAATGGTTAATAGAGGTTATAATATACAATTCAAGGATGGTAAATGCAAGATCTGGAATGCCTCCAGTATAGAGATTGCATTTGGAACTAAGACTAAAGGTAACATTTTTCATTTGAATGTTGGTAAGAAAAGTTGTTTGATTGCTCAGATTAATGAGAGTTGGTTGTGGCATCAGAGAATGTGTCATGTAAATTTTGATTCAATGATTAAGATTTGTTCTATGCATGCTGTTAGAGATCTTCCTAAGATTGTTAAGCCTGCTAATCTGGTATGTATGGAGTGTCAGTTTGGTAAGAAAACAATAATTTATTTCAAGAGAAAAGAATATATATCTAATGGATTTCTAGATCTTGTGCATACTGACCTATGTGGACCTACAAATGTTAGAGTGTGCAGGGTGACAGATATTTTATGCTACTAATTGATGATTATTCTAGGATGATGTAGGTTGTCTTTTTGAAGGAGAAATCAAAAGCATTTGATAAATTCAAGATATTAAAAGGTAATGTTGAGACTAAGTCTGGATTGAAGGTGAAGTGTCTGAGATTTGATAGAGGTGGATAATTATATTCTATTGAGTTCAATTAATTTTGTGTGAAGCATGGGATTAGAAGACAATTATCTGCTCCTAGAACCCCTTAGTAGAATGGAGTTGTTGAGAGGAAGAACAAAACTGTTTTGGATGCTGCAAGGACTATGCTGATTGAAGGAAATGTTTTAAAGATCTACTAGAGAGAAGATATTAGTACTGCTATTTACACATTCAACAAACTTCGCATCAAAGGAGATACCGGTAAGACCCCTCATGAGTTTTGGTTTGGTCATGTTCCTACTATGAGATATTTTAGAGTATTTGGTAGAAAATGTTATATCAAAAGAAATGAGGATATAGGAAAGTTTGATGCTAGAAGTGATGAAGGAATTTTCTTGGGATAATCTACAAAGAGCAAGGCCTACCATTGCTACAATACGAGACTAAGAATAATAGTAGAAAGTGCAAATCTGAAGGTGGATGAGAACCTTGGAAAAGAAATTAGAGCATGTGGTTATGATGATGGAAAACATATTGTTTTAGCCCCTATTCAACCTAAAGAGCCTAAATAGAATGATCCAGTAGAGACTGTGAATCCGGATGCTACTACTACTAGTGAAGGAGTGCAGGAACCTAAGAATAAGAACAATCAAAAGACTCTGAGGTATGTAAGATTGAATCATTCTAAAAATCAGATTATTGGTGATAAGAGTAAGGGTGTAATGACTAGAAGAAGGTTAGATGCTGAAGAAGTATGCTTTATTTCCAAAGTTGAACCTAAAGATGTTACTAAAGCCTATAAAGATGAAAGTTGGATGAGAGCCATGGAAGAAGAACTAGATCAGATTGAAAAGAATAACACTTGGGAACTTGTGCCTAGACCTAAGGATAAGAATGTTATTCGACTAAATGGGTATTCAGAAATAAATTGATTGAAGACGACGAAGTTGTCAGAAATAAAGCTAGACTGGTGTGCAAAGGATACTCACAACAAGAAGAGATTGACTATGAGGAGACTTTTTCTCTAGTGGCCAGACTTGAAGTTGTTAGACTGTTGCTTGCTTATGTTGCTTATAAAGATTTCAAGGTATATCAAATGGATGTGAAATCTGCCTTTTTGAATGGTGATATAGAGGAAGAAGTTTATATTGAGAAACCTGATGTATATATTCTAGAGTGGATAAATATTTGTTAAAATTAGGATTTAGTAAAGGTGCTGCTGACAGTAATCTGCACTTTAAGATAGAAAATGATAACATCCCGATTATTGATGTCTTTGTTGATGATATTATATTTGGTGGTGATGATAACTTTAGCATGAAGTTTTCCGGTGATATGCAAAAGGAATTTGAGATGTATATGATTGGTGAGATGAATTTTTTCTTAGGTTTGCAGATTGCACAGACTGGAAAAGGTATATTCATATCTCAAACTAAGTATGTGAAGGAATTGCTGAAGAAGTTTGGATTAGATGACTCCAAAATGGTTGGAACTGCTATGGTAACTGGTTGTAAATTGTTTAAAAATGATGAATTTCCTAAAACTAATCAGAGTTTGTACATATCTATGGTTGGTGGAATGTTGTATCTTACTCAAACTAGGCCAAACATTATGGATGTCCTATGCATGGCTGCTACATATCAAGCTGATCCAAAATAGAGTATGTCATTGCTTTGAAGAGGATGTTCATATACTTGAAAGGAACTATAGATTATGGTTTGTGGTATCCAAGGAATGATTATTTCATGCTTTTTGCCTACATTGATGCTAATTGGGCTGGTGATGTTGATGATCAGAAGAGCACTACTGGTGGAGCATTCTTTTTGGGCAAGAAGTTGGTTTCATGGGATAGAAAGAAACAAGATTTAGTGTCCCTGTCTACTGCTAAAGCTGAGTACATTGTTGCTGCTAGTAATTGTACTCAGGTAGTTTGGATGAAGCAAATGTTGAAGGATATCAGAATTATGTATGATGAGCCTACTGTTATATACTATGATAATTCTAGTGCTATCAATATGTCAAATAATCTAGTGCAATATTCAAAGACTAAACATGTGTCAATCAAATGTCATTACTTGAGAGAGAAAGTCAGTGAAGAGAAGGTGAAGCTGGAGTATGTATCTTCAAAGGAACAAATTGCTGATATTTTCACTAAGCCTTTGCCCGCAGATACATTTATCTACTTGAGAGACAATTTAGGGGTATCCACCCCTCCTTATGAGAACTAGATGCATTTAGTTGCATCAACCTGGTGGACTTCATAGTCTTATCCTTTTATCTGAATTGGTGAGTTGGTACTGCACCTCTGGTGGAGTAGTTTGTTGATTTGGTTATGCATTTTAGGGGGAGAAAGATTCATGTCTCTATTTTTAGGGAGAGAGTTTGGTTATCTATTTTAGAGCTTTGGCATTTCTATCAAAAGGGGGGAGAGATCATGTGAAAAAATGCTTTATTTGTCTTGATCTTAGAGGGAGTTTGCTGGAGATATCTTCTTTCTTTGCATAGATTGTTTTTCACATTCATATGTTGCCTTCAATGCCAAAGGGGGAGATTGTTGGATATTGTTGGTCATTGTTGCTGATAGGATATGTTGTTGTCATTTATGTCAACATAATCCTGTGATTTTCTTCGGTGATTGCAGATTGAGAAGATTTTCTGATCCGGTTTGTAGTGTTGGTTTGTTGATCATTGTTTTGCAGAGTCCGGTATATCCTCCGGTATATTTCGGTGTGATCAAACCTTGTGCTGAAATTTTGGGATATTGTTTTGGATGATATTGTGTATCCTATTTTTAGATGGTTCATGATTTGGTTCTCCACAATTTATCCTTCTTCGTGATAGTTGTTGATTGGCTGTGTTCTTGAGCTTTCAGACATTGACTGATGAAGATTTGAAAAGTGGTGTTGGGATAATTATTTCAGATGATTATAATGTGTTTTCTGGTGTTTCCTAGTCACATCCTATTTTTTTTGGCGATCTACATTGATTGTTGTGTGATTTTTTGGTGGTTTGCATCAATCGGTGATGATCTGCATGTTATGCAGTATTTTTGGTGGTGTCGCGTGTTGCAGTTGATCTTGGCATGATTTCCGGTGGAGTTGTGCATTTGGGAATTTGATTTAGGACCATGTTATTCTATGTAAACCATTATATTGGTCTAGTGGTTGATCTTTGTACCGTGTGATGTAATTTTATAATTTAGAGTTAAGGGTTTAGTCAACCTTGTTTGAAGGTTGATGAATTGTATATATAGGTGATATAGTCAAGTAATTTAGGTGTCAATGTTGTGTATGCATTATCATAGAGAGATTATGTGCGAACAAGTGATTTATCCTTTGGTGTTGAGTTTGTGGTGAGATTGGTATTGCAGAGCAGAAAACTATGCTTAACCAGAGTTGTAATCAGGCATTTGGAGATGCTATTCTTTCAGTTAATTTCTTCTGGATTGTAGTCCGAATCTTATTGTAAGTTAGCGAGACTTCCCTGAGGGTTGTAGCATTCTAGGCTATCATATTTGAGTAGTGAGGTCTAGGAAGTGTGCCTAAATGCAAGTGCATTATTCAATGTAAAATTTTCACATACTACTACAAAGTATCATCTTATTGTGGGTAGGTTCCCACCATGGTTTTTTCCTTAGTTGGGTTTTCCACATAAAAAAGTCTTGGTGTTGTGTGTTGTGGTTTCAATTTGCCTATCTGTCTTATTGCTGCAATTTATCATATCTATGTTTTGTAATTAAGTCTAGTATTCCGGTGAAGACTGGTTCACCCCCCCTCTTAGTCTTCCTTCTTGTATGCTGCTAACAAATGTAGCAATAAATATGCTTTTGAATTAGACTTAAATCTCACCAATTAATAAAAAAATATACCATTATTTGACAATAACTTAGGGTTTAGGGATTTTCGAGTAGGCAATATCACACCATATTTTGACAAATTTTACAAGTCCTAACAAGATGATCATACCCTTCCATTCATATGTTTGTTGAAGAAGGATGTGTAGTTCAAGTGTGACGTTGAATGTCAAAAATCTTTTGATTCCATCAAAAGTTACCTGGCTAATCTGCCTATCTTGATGTCAGTTATGCAAGGTAGACCCTTCCTCCTGTATATATCAGTATCCTCAAATGCTTTGACAAACTTATTGGGTTAGTATGATGATAGTTTGAAGGAAAGGGAAATATACTACATTAGTTGTGTCCTTGTTGATTATGAAACTCAATATTCCACTATGGAGAAACAATGCCTTTCTCTCATCTTTGCAACGCAAAAGTTAAGAAATTATCTTCTTCATATGGAAACTCAAGTGATTGTTAAAAATGTTCTCCTTAAAGATCTCTTTTCTAGGGCTGATCTTTTTTGAAGATTGGTAGAGTGGGTAATGTTACTTTCTGAGTTCAATCTTAAGTTTGTAACTTAGAGATCTATTCAAGGGTAGGACGTCACCAATTTGTTGGTGAAAACTCCTTCCCCTAAATATTTCGCCCCTCTTGATGTGTTCCCCGATGATAATCTTTTCACAATTGATCATGAGCCTATTTAGGAGATGTATTTCGATGGGTCAAGATGTCAAACTAGCTTTGGAGTAGGTGTAGTATTAGTTCCACCTAAAGGGAAGCTAGTTCCTCTCTCCTTTCACCTCTAGTTTCATTCTACGAATAACATTGCTAAGTTCAAAGTCCTTATTGTTGGCTTGTCTGCTACAATCACCTCAGATGTTGCACATATTTATATTCACAGTGATTCTGAATTCATTGTGAATCAAATCAAAAGAGTATTTTGGGCTTAGAAATCTAAGACATATAGTATAAGGATTTAGTTTTGACTCTCCTTAAATGTTTCTCCTCTTATATCATTGATAGCATCATCAGAAGAGAAAACCATCATGCATACACAATAGTTAGCATCATGTCCCTTGTATGCCTTGACTTTAGTGTAGATGAATATCACTTCGTGGTGCAGGCTCCTCCACTCTCCTGCTATTTTTGATTAAACTGAACTTGATAGTCTTATGTGTGATCATATAGACTCAGGGGAGTGGTTCTCTCACATCTATAATTATCTTTAAAATCTAGAAAATTTATCAATGATGCTAATAAGAATATTGATGTCCTAATTTAAAAATTTTTGATTCGCCATATAATCATGTCTAATATTCTCTAACATAGATCTTACAATGGTCTTCTCCTTCAGTGTTTAACAAAAGCTGAAATACCCCTTTCCCTCCAAGAAGCTCATGCAGGCTTTGGAGGTGGTCATTTCAATGGTAAGTCTCTTGTTCACAAGCTGATTCACATGGTATATTATTGGCAAACAATAGAGGATTCCTTTGATTTTGTCAATAAATTCCCTCAATGTCAATAACATAGTAATCTTATCCAAGATCCTACACAACAACTCTGGGCCCAAGCTTCTCCTTGGCTGTTTTAGACTTGGGGGCTTTATATTTTGTTTCTTTTATTTTTACATTAGTATAATTTATTTGTTTCATTAATATTACTATATCTTCTTGGCTCACCAAAGTGCTAGTTTAGTGAGGTAGTGAAGGAAGGGATACTCCTTGAGATCCCATAATCTTGAGGGTAGCAAATCCCCTCCTCTACAATTACAACAACACAAATCTGGGAAAACTTGAAATATGTATGAAAATAAATTTTACATTGATTTTTTCAGTCATAAGATGACTTGAGTTACAATATTGGTTTTTTTCTAAAAGAGATTGAGACAACTACAATGTTTTATAAATTAGAGTAAGAACTGAACCAAAAAAAGGCCTACTATAGTTTTTTTAAAGTACAATAACCTACTAATTGAGAAAATTAGAAAACAAGACTAGTGTTCATTTATTTACTTGGTCAAAAAACTCCTAGGCATCTAGCTGATGTGTCCCCTTTTTCAAGGTCCTCAAAATTATCCAAAATGGTGGGAAGATGCATTAAAGTCTTCTACATTGACCCATGTGTTGATGATACTACTTAAACAACTCCTTAAAGCTTAGAATTGGCTTGAAAAAGGTCAAAAATTTCTTCCTAAATTTGATCCATCACTTGAATAGCTCACCCATCTCCTAGATTCTCTGCATGATGTCTCCACCTCATCCAATGAACAATCATCTCCTAAAAGTTTGTAACAAGCCTCCTAAATTTCTTGGGTCAGATAAAACAAATATTGGGTAACAAAGGACTCTCTAACTGGCCCAAGATGAGTGTTAATGGCTTCAAACTATCCCCCAATACATTCATTAGCTATGAGGACACCTCTCACATGTCAAAATGACATTCATGAGTCCTAAAACTACTCTTATTCTCTACCTCTAGTTTGATCTCTGTCATTTCTTCATTCTGCTCACTATCTCCTTTGTCATTATATAATTCTTCACTTGTCAAAATGACACTTTGTAGTCCTCTATAAGGTCACTTTCTAGAAATATTCATTAATATTTATCCTTTTATGTCTTACAAGATGCCACTATTCTTTTCTCTTTTTTATTGGTTTAGTTTAGCATACATTTTGTCACATATCATTACCCATTGTACACACTTGTATCTCATATTCTTCACACTACCATTTCACATATGTTCTTTATTACTATTCTATACAATTTGCAATGAAAAATCAATAGGTCTTTTCTCTTCTCTATGAATGGATTTCCACTTGTTCCTTTACAAACCTTATGGTCACATTCCCTATTTACTTTCACTTTAATGGAATGGATAATAGATATAATATTCATTTGTTCACTTAAAGTGTTTATAGTACAAATTATGCATTGTTCTCCTTATATGTGGGTGGATTTTCATTATCTTATCCTCTTGAAAGTCTATCCATGGTTGAGTAGCCACGACAAGTGCAGGAGAAATTCCCTTACTTATTCTCACAGATCACCTATGTAGAAGCGATCTTGCTTTCAATACCACTTGGTCAATTCATGTTCCACTGTTTCACCACTGTCTTCTTCCTGTTGTCTTTTCTAGGTTATGAGAATAAGGGTTTACATGTTATAGAACATGAAATCATGACAATATTATTGCCATGTAAACTATTATTTCCCTTGGGGTCTATCTCTTCACATGGTATATTTGTTAAAACTTATGCCATATGGTGTTTAATTTTTTGGAGCTCTTGCTATCTTCTAGATTTATTCTTTGAGGACTTCATAGGTCTTCACAATGATATCTCTTGTCATCCCTTACTAGCTTCCATTGGAGTGTCATTGCATTAACTTTCATTTATCAACATTTCTCTCATGAAATTGTAATAGTACATTATCCCCTTTTATGAATTCAAGTCCTCGACAAACCCTACTCCATTCATGCATATTCGAGGTTTCATCACAATGAAAAATAGACCCTAAATCATCATTGTTGTACTTTATCCTTTTTGTCACTATGGTTTGCATCTTGTTTCTTTGTTTTCTTCCCATTTTATCTCTACTCCATATGACTATAGTATGCCATGATCTTATTTGACAATCATTATATGATTGTAATAGTATTGTCTCCCTTCCCTTGGAATCTAGGAATCTTAGAGAATTGTGCTAGTTAAAACATTTTAAGGATTGTCCTTATCTGTCCTCTATCACTGTAGTTGGTCCATGCATTTATCATTCTTTCTGTTATCTCCATGATGCCCTTTATTATTCCTTAATCTTCTCTTTGGTATGCTTTTCTCTTGTGTCAAACTAAGATTTCTTGTCAATTCAATCTCTATATTTGAATAGGGATTTATAGAGATTTGCAAACTTTCAACCTTTGTTAGAGAATGATATTTTTTTTAAATGTCATATTTCTTCCCAAGATAGATCCATTTTGGTTCATAACTTTGACTTAAAGGAACCACTTTCACTTGATTGTCTTCTTCCAAGAACTATCCACTTATTGTTGTGATATATGCATTATATTCTTAACAATATTATGACTGCTTCTTATATCATTGTGTTTTTCATCTTGTTGTTCATGCTCTCTCACTTTGAAGTGGACTTGATATTTTACTGTACCCTATACCTCTTCATTATCATTAGTTATCTACATGGCCCTTAAATCTTTTTTCAGGGACCATTACTCTCTACATTTTCTTTTTGCATAGGATTGTGTGCATGACTTTGTGGATTCAAATAGGCTTTACATACAATGAAATACACAATCTTTCTTCAACCCTGCACTTTTTGGTTTGTCTATCTAAAAGCATTATGCTATCCGCCTCTTGTTACCGTGCACTCAACCCTTTGTCTCTTGAAAATATGTTTTGTTGTACAAACCTATCATGCCTAGTCACATTCCCTTACCTTAGTGTGCCAACTGAGCATAGACTCATCATGATTGCTCCATTTTCATTCTTGGTCTTCTTGTAGTATTTCACTTTCTATAATTATTCTCGGTATTTTAAAAAAATAATTGATATGGATAAAATATGATATATTAAAAGTCACTTAGTTTTAATTTATTCAAAATATAAAATTAATTAATTGATTTTCATTTTACTTTTGCCCTTGTGGTTGGACTGTTGGTGATTCAACTAGTTTCATCAGCTTCCTTTGTATCTTCATTTTTGTAAAATAATTTAATTACTATAATCAAAATTAAAAAAACAAATAATCAAAATCTCTTAAATTGGTAACCCATGAGATTTTTATAAACTAGTAAAAGTTCCTATATGGTGCAATCACCGGTTAGGAGGGATCTCAAAGAGGTCAATTTGGACCGGTCAACAAGAGTAAACACAATAAAAAGACAAGAATATGATGGAGGCAATGCAAAAAAGAATGTATTATATCATGAAAACTGATTACAATAAACCGGTAACAACTGAGTTACAAAAACAGGCTCACTGGCCTACTAAAACATGCTTAATTATAGAACAGGTTACAATCGAGACCTCAAATCTTCAGATCTATATTATACGTTCTATCTCTAAACTTATCTCTATTCTAATAATCAATTACAATGATTTATATGATCCAAGGTGATCTGGTCGGCCCAAAAAAAGTTCAAATTCCGAAGAACAAGACCTAACGTGTAAAACAACAAGGTCGGCCTCCGCCAAAGAAATTCCTCCAAAAAATACAAAGGATGAAGTGTAGATAAAAGGGAAGGTCAGCCAAATGCCAAGGAACATCGAAATCAACACTCAGGGATCTGGTAGATTACAAATGCAAAGCTCCAGGCAACCGGTACCAGAAAAATATCTTGGGAACCGGTAGTGATAACTTGCTGGAAAATGATCCAAATGCTTCACAGTTTGGGAATAAGGTAGATGATCAAGTCCTCAAGAAAAAATCCAACTCCTCAAGATTCAATGAGATAATGCTAGAAAATGTAGAATGAAATGCTGAAACTGCAAAACAGTAAGCAAAACTAAAAGGAGATATTTTTTTGATGCAAGATTACCAAGAACTGGGGATTCTCATGCATCAGACATTCGAGGTAGTTGAAAATAAGTGAGTCTCTCACTTTGTTGGGGTCAGAGGAAAACCAAGGTGATCTACTTTTACCTGAGAAATCCAAGAGGAATCTTCATCTGGTCTGCCTTTCCACTTTACTAGATAATTCTTATACTATCTGGTCTGAGTACTACGTCCAATCCTACTGTTCAAAATGTCTTCAATCTGATCCAGTTCCTTTTGGGTCAATTGTTTCTTCAAGTCAGCAATATAGTGCTCACTGAATTATGATTCATGATACTAATGTAGGTCTGCAAAGTTAAATATAGGTGAAATACTTAGACTATCAGGTAACTCCACTTCATATGCATTTTCGGAACTAAACTTTCTCAAAATCTTGCAAGGTCCAAACTTCCTCATCTACAACTTGTTATAAGTTCCAACTAGGAATCTTTCATTTCTCAGATACACCATCACTTCATCACCAAATTCCAATTCCTTATGTCTCCTCTTCTCATATGCTTTCTCCTTATACTTGCTATTCATGTCTTCCAAATGCTGCTTAACTTGAATGTGTAAATCCTTTATGTGACCTACAAATTCTTCTACTTTTGCACTTCTTCAGTCTTCATTGATAATATCTCTTAATTCTAATATACCTCTGGGGTGTGCTCCGGTAACAATCCAAAAGGTGTCCTTCTGGTACTCCTGTTTACTGAATTATTGTAGGCAAACTTTGCTTGTACAAGAATCAAATCCCAACTTCCAGTTTTGTCTCCAACTAAGCATCTTAACAAATTTCCCAAGCTCCGGTTAACTACTTCTGTTTGTCCATTAGTCTGTGGATTAAAAATAGAAGTGAACTTCAAATCTGTCTTCATCTTCTTCCAAAGTGTTCTCCAAAAATAACCAACAAACTTAGTATCTCTGTCTGAAACTATGCTCTTAGGTAATCCATGCAATCTCACCAATTCCTTGAAAAATAGATTAGCTATATGTACTGCATTTGATGTCTTCTTACAAGGTATGAAATGAGCTCGAGAATCTATCCACTACTACAAATATATAATCATTCCCTCTTTGTTTTTTAGATAATCCAAGTATGAAATCCATGTTGATATCTTCCCAAGGTCTCTCCAGTACTATCAAAGGTTAATATAATCTCACATTCTGACTACTACCCTTTTCTACTTAAAAACCTCTACAACTTTGCATATATTTCCTAACATCCTTATAAATCCGAGGCCAAAAGTAATACTCACTCACTACTGCTACTTATTTATCAACACCAAAGTTTCTGAGTAATCCTCCACTACGTTTCTCCTTTATCAGATTCTCCCACATAGAAATCTTAGGTATGCACAACTGAACTCCTCTGAATAACATCCCATCCTGAATGAAGTAATCCCACCACTTACTTCTATCTATCGTAACCAGTTCTGTACATGCTCTTCAAGGTTCTACAAAATCTGGGTCATCATCATACAAGGTCTTCAAATCCTCAAATCCTAATACTGTCACTCTCATCTCTGTCAGCAAATTCCTTCTTCTACTAAATGCATCAACAACTTTGTTAGATTTCCCACTTCTATGCTTCAACACAAAGGTGTAACTCTGAAAAAATTCTACCCATCTCATATGTCTCTGATTCAACTTACTCTGACTGTTCAAATACTGCAAAGCCTGATGATCTGTATACAACACAAACTCCTTAGGCAATAGGTAATGTCTCCACTTCTTCAAGGCTTGAACTATGGAATAAAATTCTTTATCATACACTGAGTATCTCCTCTGGGCATCATTCAATTTCTCACTGAAATAAGCTACTTCTCTCCCTTCCTGACTCAATATGGCTCCAATTGCAGTTCCACTTGCATCATAATCCACTTGAAATACTTTGTTGAAATCTAGTAAATCTAACACAAGCTGATCAGTTACTTTCTTCTTCAATAGTTCAAAAATTTTGTTTGCTCTAGTGATCCACCTAAATTTCCTTCATATCTCCCCTCATTGTCTCAGTCATAGGTTACAAATTGAACTGAAATTTCCAATGAACTTCCGGTAGAAACTAGCCAACCAATGAAATGATCTTAGCTCTCCAATGGTTTTCGGTGTAGGCCATTCAACAATTTCTTTTACTTTCATAGGGTCTATCTTCAAGCCATCCTCAGATATCACAAAACTCAAATAGAATAATTCTTTCTTCATGAAAGTACACTTATTGAGATTTAAATCTTCTGTCAAACCCTGCAAAATTTTCTTAAATGCAACAAATGCTCCTCTTTTGTCCTACTAAAAATCAGAATGTCATCCAAATATACAATAACAAACTTACCCAAGAATTTCTTCAATACCTCATTCATCAGCCTCGTGAAAGTAGTTTGTGCATTAGTTAACCCAAAAGGCATCACCAACCACTCATACAGTCCCTCATTTGTGTTGAATTCTATCTTCCACTCATCTCCTTCTCTGATCTTGATATGATGATATCCACTCTTCAAGTCTATCTTTATAAGTATTTGGCTACACTCAAACAATCCATTATGTCATCCAACCTAGGCAAAGGAAACCGGTATTTCATTGTGATCCTATTTATTTCTTTGGAATCGGTACACATCCTCCATTCTCCATTCTTCTTAGGTGCTAATACTACTGGTACTACACAAGGACTCAAAGTTTCTCTGATCAAACCTTTCTTCAACAATTCCTACACTTGTCTATTCAACTCTTCATTCTTTGCTAGTGTCATCTGGTGTGCAACTTTGTTAGGTAAACTAGCTCTGGGAATCAGGTACGTGTAATGGATGGTACTTCTCACAAGTGGTAATCCATCAGACGCATTATCCTAAATGATGTCTTCATACTCTGTCAGCAACTCTTTTATCTCTTCTGGTTGTTCTTCTTCATGCTCCAGATTCTTAGTCTTCTTAGGAACTACGGAAAAACACACATTTTCATGTCTCATTCCATCCAGGAATTTCCTTCTATCCACCAAACAGATTATAGCATTTGTACAGACTTCAATCTTCAAAGGTTCCTCTGAAGGCAATAAGGTTTGCTTCATCCCATTGGCCACAATAGTGTATGTATTCTTCCTCCCATCGGGCATTGCCTATCTATCAAACTACCAAGGTCTACCCAACAAAAGGTGACTAACAACCATAGGCATAATATCACACAAGACTTCATCATGATAATTCCCAATTTTCAATTTAATTAAACATTTCTCACTTACTAAGAACTTATGATCATCATGAATCCATGCTATCTGATAAGGCTTAGTATGTTTCAATCTTTCCAAATCAACTTATTCACCATCTCTTCACAATATTATCTTAACTACCACTATCAATTACAACTTTATAACACTTATCGTATACCTTACATCTGGTCTTAAACAAATTCTTCCTCTGCAAGGGCTCTTCGTCTCCTCCGATATGACACAAAGCTCTCCTCATCATCAACAATTCTCTATCCTCCGGTTTATTAGTTGATTCGGTGGGGATTTCTTCATTCATTGCTGTTCTTCTGGTATTCTCTATCTTCTTACATTCAAAATCATGATGTCCTTCTCCTCCACACTTATAGCAGGTTCCTCTAAATATTCTCTTGTCTTGTCTTCTATCATCTTTTCTAAAATTATCATTTTGGTAGCCATTTGGTTCTCTCCTCTGGTAGAAATTTTTATCATCTTTCCAATATGAATTACCTTCTTTTCTTACTTCCTTGTCCTTGTTCAGATCTGTATAGGTTCCTCTACCTTTAGTATATCCTCTTCCTCTGAAAAAACTTCCACCTCTACCTCTCTACCTCTGCACATGTGTTTTGTTTAGCTTCTCTTTTACTTTCAGGGCATATTGGTAAGCTTCTTCAATACTCTACAATTTGATCAAACTGAGTTCATCTTGTATAGAAATCCGCAATCCATTCAAATATCTTGCAACTTGTTCAATTTCATCACCAATATGTCCGGATCTGATATTCAACTTGTAAAATGCTTTCGTGTACTTCTTCACACTAGATTCCTTCTCCCTCAAATTCTTCAACTTCCAGAAGAGATTCACTTGATAATTAGCTGGCATAAATTTTGATTTCAACTTAGCAACTATCTAATCCCATGTCTTGATCTTCTCTTTACCTCTTCTATGTCTATCAACCTACAAATGCTCCCACCAAAGAGATGCATGCCCTTTCATAATCAAAATATTTCTCAAAATCAAAATATTTCTCCATCTCCGACATTTAATCCATCAATTCATCCAAATCCAATTTTCCATCATATTCTGGTGGTGTAAAATGAGGTTTAGTCTTCGCCCTACTCAAAACCCTCAAAAACCTCTCTTGATTAGGATCATTCATTGGTGGGTTTACTTGTTCTGCTGGGGCTTCTTCTCCTTCATCTTCACTCACATATTCAATATTTCGGCCTCTTCTCTGGGATGTCTCAATGACTTCTGACTGGGCTGCAATTCCTCACAAAATTTATATCACAATAGGGTCTACATTGCCACATGCTCCACCATTCCTATTTCCTCTTCACACCATCTTCACACTAGTCCTCTACAGCTATAGGTTGGATTCACAATTCGCCACCCTACAACCAAAATTCTTAGGACAACACAATCTCCGAAATGAAATCTCACTTTGATACCACTTTGTGCAGTCATCGGTTAGGAGGGATCTCAAAGAGGTCAATCTGGACTGGTCAAAAAGAGTTAACACAATGGAAACACAAGGATATGATGGAGGCAATGTATAACATAATGTATTATATCATGAAAACAGATTACAATTAACTAGTAACAACCGAGTTACAGAAACAGGCTCACTGGCCTGCTAAAACATGCTTAATTATAGAATAGGTCACAACTGAGACCTCAAATCTTCAGATCTATCTTCTATGTTCTATCTCTTAACTTATATGTATTCTAATGCTCAATTAAAAGGATTTATATGATCCAAGGGGATTCGGTTGGCCCAAAAAAAGATCAAATGCCGAAGAATAAGAGCTAACTTCTAAAAACAACAAGGTTGGCCTCTGCCAAAGAAATTCCTTTAGAAAATCCAAAGGATGAATTTTAGATCAAAGGGAAGGTTGGGAAAATGCCAAGGAACATCTGAATCAACACTTAGGGATCCACAAGCTACAAAAGGGATCTGATAGATTTCAGTAGATTACAAATGCAAAGGTGCAGGCAACCAGTACTAGAAAACTGTCTCGGGAACCAGTAGCGATAACTTACCGAAAAATGATTGAAATGATCCATGGTCTGGGAATAAGGTAGATGATCAAGTTCTCAAGAAAAAATCCAACTCCTCGAGATTCGGTGAGCCAATGCCAGAAAATGCAGAACGAAATGTTGAAACTGCAAAACAGTAAGCAAAACAAAAAGGAAATATTTTTGGTTGATGCAAGATTGCCAAGAACTGGGGATGCTCCTGCATCAAACATCTGAGGTTGTTGAAAATAAGAGAGTCTCACTTTGCTGGGGTCAGAGGAAAACAAAGGTGGTCTACCTTTTCCTGAGAAATCCAAATGAATCTTCAACTGGTCTACCTTTCCACTTTACTAGATAATCCTTATACTAACTACTTCGGGTACTACACCCATTCCTACTGTCCAAAATATCTTCAATCCGATTTGGTTCTTTCTGGGGAAACGTCTTCTTCAATTCTGCAATACTGTCCTCACTAAATTATGGTTCATGATATTGATGTAGGTGTGCAATGTTAAATATAGGTGAAATACTCAAACTATCTGGTAACTCCACTTCATATGCATTTCCGGAACTGAACTTTCTCAAAATCTTGCAAGGTCCAAACTTCCTCATCTACATCTTGTTATAAGTTCTAGCCAAGAATATTTCTTTTCTTAGATACACCATTACTTCATCACCAACTTCAAATTCCTTGTGTCTCCTCTTCTCCTTTGCTTTCTCCTTATACTTTCTATTCATGTCCTCCAAATGCTTCTTAGCTTGAATGTATAAATCCTTTATATGATTTGCAAATTCTTTTGCTTCTGCACTTCTCCAGTCTTCATTGTGAATATCTCTTAATTCTGATATACCTCTAGGGTGTGCTCCACTAACAATCTCAAAAGGTGTTCTTCCAATACTCTTGTTTACTGAATTATTGTAGGCAAACTCTGCTTGTGCAAGAATCAAATCCCAACTTCCAGTTTTGTCTCCAATTAAGCATCTTAACAAATTTCCCAAGCTCTAATTAACTACTTCTGTTTGTCCATCAGTCTGTGGGTGAAAAGTAGAAGTGAACTTCAAATCTATCTTCATCTTCTTCCAAAGTACTCTCCAAAAATAACCAACAAACTTAGTATCTTTGTCTAAAACTATGCTCTTAGGTAATCCATGCAATCTCACCACTTCCTTGAAATATAGGTCAGCTATATGCACTGCATCTGATGTCTTCTTACAAGGTATGAAATGAGCCATCTTCGAGAATCTATCCACTACTATAAATATATAATTATTCCCTCTCTGTGTTTTAGACAATCCAAGTATGAAATCCATGTTGATATCTTCCCAAGGTCTCTCCGGTACTGTCAAAGGTTTATACAATCCCACATTCTGACTACTACCCTTTTCTACTTGAAAAACTCTACAAATTTGCACATATTTCCTAACATCCTTATGAATCTATGGCCAAAAGTAATGCTCACTCACTACTGCTACTATTTTATCAACACCAAAGTGTCTGACTAATCCTCCACTATGTTTCTCCTTTATCAGATTCTCTCGCATAGACCTCTTAGGTATGCACAACTGAACTCCTTTGAATAACATCCCATCCTGAATGAAGTAATCCAATCACTTGCTTCTATCTATCATAACTGGTTCTATACATGCTCTCCAAGGTTCTGCAAAATCTAGGTCATCATCATACAAGGTCTTCAACTCCTCAAATCCTAATACTGTCACTCTCATCTTTATCAGAAAATTCCTTCTTCTACTCAATGCATCAACAACTTTGTTAGATTTCCCACTTCTATGCTTCAACACAAAGGTGTAACTTTACAAAAATTCTACCCATCTCATATGTATCTAATTCAACCTACTCTAACTGTTCAAATACTGCAAAGCTTGATGATCTGTATACAACACAAACTCCTTAGGAAACAGGTAATGTCTCCACTTCTTCAAGGCTTGAACTATGGCATAAAATTCTTGATCATACACTAACTATCTCCTCTGGGCATCATTCAATTTGTCACTGAAATAAGATACTACTCTCCCTTCCTGACTCAATATGGCTCCAATTGTAGTTCCACTTGCATCACAATCCACTTGAAATACTTTGTTGAAATTTGTTAAATCTGACATAGGCTGCTCGGTCACTTTCTACTTCAACAGTTCAAAACTTTTGTTTGCTCTAGTGGTCCACTTGAATTTCCTTCCTATCTCCCCTCATTGTCTCATTCATAGGGTTACAAACTAAACTAAAATTTCTAATGTACTTCCGGTAGAAACTAGCCAATCCATGAAATGATCTTACCTCTCCAATGCTTTTTGGTGTAGGCCATTGAACAATGGCTTTTACTTTCTCAAGGTCCATCTTCAAACCATCCTCAGATATCACAAATCCCAAATAGACTAATTCTTCCTTCATGAAGGTACACTTCTTAAGATTTATCAACAATTTTTCTTCTCTCAACCTCTCCAAAACTTGTCTTAAATGCAACAAATGCTCCTCTTTTATCCTACTAAAAATTAGAATATCATCCAGATATACAATAACAAACTTACCCAAGAATTTCTTCAATACCTCATTCACCAGCCTCATGAAAGTACTCGGTGCATTAGTTAACCCAAAAGGCATCACCAACCACTCATACAATCCTTCATTTGTCTTGAATGTTGTCTTCCACTCATCTCCTTCTTTGATCCTGATATGATTATATCCACTCTTCAAGTCTATCTTTGTAAAGTATTTTGCTCCACTAAAACAGTCCATTATGTCATCCATCTAGGCAAAGGAAATTGATATTTCATTGTGATCTTGTTTATTGCTCTGGAATCGGTACACATCCCCCATTCTCCATTATTATTAGGTGCTAATATTGCTGGTACTACACAAGGACTCAAACTTTCTCTAATCAAATTGTTCTTCAACAATTCCTGCACTTGTCTATTCAACTCTTCATTCTTTGCCGGTGTCATCCGGTTTGTAGCTTTGTTAGGCAAACTAGCTCCGAGAATCAGGTCCATGCAGTGACTAATACCTCTCACTGGTGGTAATCCATCAGATACATTATCTAAAATAATATCTTCATACTCTATCAACAACTCTTTTATCTCTTTCAGTTGTTCTTCTTCATGCTCCAGATTCTCAATCTTCTTAGGAACTAAGGCAAAATACACATTCTCATGTCTCATTCCATCCATGAATTTCCTTCTATCCACCTAACAGATTCTAACATTCATACAGACACTAGTCTTCAAAGGTTCCTCCAAGGGCAACAAGGTTTGCTTCATCCCATTGGCCATAATAGTGTATGTATTCTTCCTCCCATCATGTATTGCATGTCTTTCAAACTGCCAAGGTCTACCCAGCAAAAGGTGACAAACATCGATAGGCATAATATCACACAAGACTTCATCATGATAATTCCCAATTTTAAATTTCACCAAACATTACTCACTTACTAACAACTTATGATCATCCCAAATCCATGCTATCTGATAAGGCTTAGGGTGTTTCAATCTTTCCAAATTCCACTTATTCACCATCTTTTCTGAAATAAGATTACCTGAACTACCACTATCAATAACAAATTTACAACACTTAACAGATACCTTACATTTGGTCTTGAACAAATTCTTCCTCTGCAAGGGCTCTTCATCTCCTCTAGTATGACACAAAGCTCTCCTTATCATCAATAGTTCTCCATCCTCCGATTTATTAGCTGATCTGGTGGGGCTTTCTTTCACCATTGTTGTTCTTCTGATATTCTCTATCTTCTTACATTCAAAAGCATGATGTTCTTCTCCTCCACACTTATAGAAAGTTCCTCTAAACACTTTCTTGTCTTGTCTTCTATCATCTTTTCCAAAATTCTCATTTCGGTGGCCATTTGATTCTCTCCTCCGATAGAAATTTCTATCATTTTTCCGGTATGAATTACCTTTCTTTGCTTACTTCCTTTTCCTTGTTCAGCTCTGTACAGGTTCCTCTAACTCCATTATATCCTCTCCCTCCTTGAAATATTCCTCTGAAAAACCTTCCACCTCTAACTCTTTGTCTCTGCTCATGTCTTTTGTTCAACTTCTCCCATGCTTTTAGGGAATACTGGTAAGCTTCTTCAACACTCTACGATTTTATCAAATTGAGTTCATCTTGTATAGACATCTGCAATCCATTCAAATATCTTGCAACTTGTTCAACTTCATCATAAATATGTTTAGATTTGATATTCAACTTGTAAAATGCTTCTGTGTACTCCTTCACACTAGATTCCTTCTGCCTCAAATTCTATAACTTCCAGAATAGGTTCACTTGATAATCAGCTGGCATAATTTTGATTTCAACTTAGAAACCATTTGATCCCATGCCTTGATCTTCTCTTTACCTCTTCTTTGCCTATCAACCCACAAATGCTCCCACCAAAGAGATGCATGACCTTTCAACTGGGTACATGCATATTTCACCTTTCTTTCTTCAGAAGTGTTTTCAAAATAAAAATATTTCTCCATGTCAGAGATCCTATCCATCAACTCATCTGAATCCAACTTTCCATCATATTCCGATGGGGTAAAATGAGGTTTAGTATTCACCCTACTCAAAACCCTAAAAAACCTTTCTTCATCAGGATCAATCACCAGTGGGTTTACTTGTTCTACTAGGGCTTCTTCTCCTTCATATTCACTCACATCTTCAATATGTTGACCTCTTCTCTGGGCTGTCTCAACGGCTTCCAACCGAGCTACAATTCTTCCAACATTTCCATCACAACAGGGTTCACATTCCCATGTGATTCACCATTCCTATTTCCTCTCTGCACCATCTTCATGCCAGTCCTCTGTAGCTGCAGGTCAGATCCATAGTCCGCCACCCTACAACCAAATTTATCAAGACAACACAATCTCCAGAATGAAAGCTCGCTTTGATACCACTTAGTGTAGTCACCGGTTAGGAGGGATCTCAAAGAGGTCATTCCAGACCAGTCATCAAGAGTAAACACAATGGAAACACAAGGATATGATTGAGGCAATGTAATACATAATGAATTATATCATGAAAATTGATTACAATGAATCAGTAACAACTGAGTTACAAAAATTGGCTCATTGGCCTACTAAAACATGCTTAATTAAAATAACAAGTCACAATCGGGACCTCAATTCTTCAAATATATCTTTTATGTTCTATCTTTTAACTTATCTCTATTCTAATGCTCAATTACAATAATTTATACGATCCAAGGGGATCTGGTCAGCCCAAAAAATGATCAAATGCTGAAGAACAAGACCTAACATGTAAAAACAACAAGGTCGGCCTCCAAATAAATTCCTCCAAAAAATCCAAAGGATGAAGTGAACATCAAAGAGAATGTTGGCCACATGCCAAGGAACATTGGAATCAACACTCAGGGCTCCGCAAGCTATGAAAGGGATCTGGTAGATTCCGGTAGATTACAAATGCAAAGGTCCAGACAACAGGTACCGAAAAACTATCTTAGAAACCGGTAGCGATAAATTTCCAGAAATGATCCAAATGCTCCATGATTTGGTAATAAGGTAGATGATCAGGTCCTCAAGAAAAAATCCAACTCCTCGAGATCCGGTGAGACAATGCTAGAAAATGCAGAATGAAATGCTGAAACTACAAAACAGTTAGCAAAATAGAAAGGAAATATTTTTGGTTGATGCAATATTGCCAAGAACTAGGGATGCTCCTGCATCACTATAGGTACTATTAGATAATATGCACACATAAAAATAGTTCTATTGACCAAGCATTACCCGAAAGATTTTGACAAATACAAAGTTTTTACATATTTTCTATCAAACGTCGAACAATACATATAGATTCTTTTACTAATTTATACATAATTTATCTTTTACATACACATATTTAATATATCTATCCTAGTTTACATATTTTTATTAATCAAAATTTTAATATATATGATACCTTTTCTAGATGAAAAATTTCAATAATATTAATTACTATTTTAGTTTTAAAGTATATAGTTATTAGTTCTTACCTGCAGAGGGCTTTTACGTTTGCATATTTATACAACCAATCAAACTTTTTCATTTCCTTTTCTAAATTTCTTTTTCCAATATGTATTATGCTAAAATTTTAACTAATTACAATAACCATTTAAACATGTCTAATTTGAATTGCCTTGTTAGTTCCAAGATACCTATATAAAAAGCCTGGAAAAATCATATATAAACCAGTAAGATTGTGAGTGGCCACAAAATCTCTTCATTATTCTTTTACCTATTTATTTTCAGTCATTTTACATAACTACTGAAGAGAATGAAATCAAGAGCTTCATTTGATCTTCTTGTATTTTTCTCTCTATAACTTTGAAGATATTAGTGGCTCCTTTAACCCAACACATTTCCCCAATGTCAATCGGTTACCTTCTTGAAATGGGTGGTGTCTAATTGTAAACACTTGTCTAAAAAAAAGTTAATAATTGGGAATATATTTTAAAAAGTCTGTTTTACCAAATCAATGGAACATATCATATTACGTTAATGGGAAACCAACTTCTGACTAGTGGACATATTATATATATATATATATATATATATATATATGTGGGGATGTTATTGAATTGTTGGGAGACACAAGATTTAGTGAAAACCATATGCACATAGATTTCAATACAATACTTGGTTGGTTACACTACAAAGAAATATGGTGGAGAGTTTATGTGGTCGTTGGTTGCTTATACCAAGTCATGGGATGAACTAGTTTGATAGTTAGGGCATCAACCCTCTGCAAAAACAATCTCCTTTCCATATAATTCTTCAATCTTGACTTCTTCAGCTTCTTTGGGAGGACTATTAGCGATAACCTTAATTATGTGGGTGTAGGATAACCTAGGATGAAAATTTCTATATTTTTTCTCTGATGCAGCTGATTGTAACTGCTATGAGAAATCGAAAGCTCTTGTTGCACAATTCATGCATCACAAACTCCACTTTTCCTAATTAGGTTCCCTGTTTTTTGAAACTACCCTGTTTTGCAACTATTATTTTTAAATAGTTCTATTCAATATTTTATTTAATATTTAAAGCTATTTTATTCACTAATATTTATTTTTATTTAGAAATAATTTCATATTTGTACAAATTATTTACTATACATTTAACTTTATAATTTTTATTAAGGAAAACTAAGTTTTGAAGGCACCCCATAACTCTTTACACAACAAAACTACAACCAATCTACAATGAAACAAACAAGAGATTTCAAGTCTACAAACCATAGAACAACAACATGTAGCTAAAAAATATCTGACAATTTCCTATCATTAGGTTTCCACAATCCTTGAGATAATAATCAACTGCTTCTAGAATAGATTGTGTAAATTTTTTCATCAACGTTTTGGATCACACTCTGCGATCCATCATCAAGATGTAATAGTTAGAGAGCATGCAAAGATGAGAAAAATGACATCTCTGCATGCTCTCTAACTTTTACATCCTGATGATGGATCACATTCATTAGTACAAAAACAACAACAAATGACTAATAAACTACTAAAAATTGCATATAAATGACTAATCTTGGTCACATGACCATTCGTAGTTAATTGCTAGTCAATTATAATGCGACCAAATTTATGACTAAACCATTTTTAGTCATTTATTAGTTGTTTTGATTCATCAATTTGGTAGTATATTTAGTTGTTAATTTAGTCAATGATTATTGTTATTTGGTCATTTATTTAGTCATGGTAATCATTTATTTAATCATTGTAATCATTAATTTCCGTCAATTGGTAGTATATTTAGTCATTTTTATTCACTGATTTTGTCCATTGGTAGTATATTTAGTCATTTCTATTAACTAATTTACATCCATTGGTAGTATATTTAGTCATTTTAATCATTATTTTACCGTCAAGTGGTCATATATTTAGTCATTTTTATTCATTTATTTAGGTCAATTGGTAGTATATTTAGTCAATTCAATTATTAATTGACGTCAATTAGTAGTATATTTAGTCATTTTTATTGACGAATTTCCATTAATTGGTAGTAAATTTAGTCATGATATGAATAATTTATTAAATGCCATAAATTGTAGAATGTAGAAATAAACATATTATTAAACTTGAATTAAAATATAAAAGAAAATAAAATACATAAATAAACATATTATTGAACTTGAATTAAAACATGAAAGCAAATAAAAATAGTACATATATGAACAAGCTACAACATGCTAGAATTTAAAAGATTGATTCAACATCATGTTAAAAAAGAGGTAATCTACAGGGAAAAAATATAATGCAATTTTGATGAATTGCACGATGTTCATATTTTACAAGGTTATAAAAAGGTCTTGTGTTTTTAGGGTTTGTATAAAGGAAAACCAAGTTTTCACAATTTCAAATCACCTTAACCACCTTAACACAACTCATAACCTACATTATCACAAAATTGTATGTTTTTGACACATCCATAAGAGAGCCACATTGAGAGGTTTGAAGAGAAAAACACAATAAACATGCCAAATTATTCATACACAATATTGAAAAAACATAAATATTTGAGAAAGAACACTGCTTCTTTATTGAATTTGAAAGGAATTGCTGATACAATCTAAAAATTCTTATAAAATACTGAAAATATGAGTTACAAGTGCTTTTCTTAAGCTTGGAAGAGCTTGGATAGCTACAATACAAGCTAAAATAAAGAAAAGAATTGAATCAGAAAAGAAGATAGAAAGAAGACTTTTAGAAGAAGAAACTTTGAAAATAACTAAGAATGAACTGGTGGTGCCTCCTCGAACTGAGCTCCAACTAACAGTCTCCACCTCATTTCTACCTTCAAGTTGCATGATTTTATCCTCTTGGATCGAATTTGATAAAAGAGGATGCCAAAACATGGTTGGAACTTCTGCTAACTAAAAGCTAACTGCTGCAAGACTCTACCTAATCCATATGCCACCCATATCAGCCTGAAATTGATGTTAGATTATTGTATCTGCCCTTAAAATCCTCTTTTACCAAGACTCTAACTATTACATGATAAATTGATCAGTTTGTTTGCATTGACCTTAATGATCATATGATCAAAGAGGGTTTCAAGTGAGAAAAGTTTACTTAGCCTTTCAAAGCACAAAATTCTTTAAAGAGCTTGATTTGAATTGCTATACATTTCTTTTACATTGTTGTTTATCTACTCATTCCTTTAACCCCTTCCGATTGAGTATTGCCATGATATTTCATGTAGTGTCTTTGACTCTTGAACTCCAAAATTATTATTCCTGAGCTACTACCAAACAAAGATATCTTGTCACCATTATTTTTATTGTGCTAGCATCTTGCATTATGATATGTACAATATATATAAGATATGCAGAAACAAGTATCAAAAAGTGTAAACGAGCTATAAAGTGAAGGAAAATATTAGAACAAGATGGTAAAGGGGCATTAGAGTAATCTTTTCATAGAAATCTTGTTAAATGAGCACCAAATGCCATCAAGTTTGTATAACCATATAGAAGGTAGCAAATAGTGACCAAAATCCAAATTAATGGAATCCACAAAAGAGTACCTACAACAACAAAGATTAGTCATTTTTAGATTTAGGACAAGCATTTTCAGATTTATGAAAATAGAAGATAACAATCATAGCCAATAGGACAAAGATGTAATAACTCAGAATAGTGAACAATGAGTGCCAAGGATGAACAATAAAGAACATTGATGGCCATTAAGTCTTTAGTCCAGGCAAAGTAAAATCATATTCCTAAAAGATAAAGGATTTACAGTCCAAAGAACAATAAAAGAGTCTTGTATGGCTAGAACAACAAAATCAAATCAAGAAATGCAAGGGATTAGCAAGAAATTGGTTAATGCCCTTAAAAACATTATGTAATTTATCTTTTTTTGATTTTTTGCTGGTTGTTGCTGGTTGTTGTTGGTTGTGTTGGGCTTTTGTGTCGGCTTTTGCCCAGTTCTTTGCTGGTTTTTTCGCAGTCTGCCCCGTCTTGTTGCTTAATGCTCTTATCTTTTAAGGTTCTTATGTAAAGGGTTTTGGGGTCCCTTCAAAACCTATTTTTCCCATAATAAAAAATCAAATCAAATCAAGAAAGATAGTCATTGGGACTATTGAGTAAAGAGCATCAATAAAGGTCTTGAGGACACTAAAATCATACAAGGAAAAACAATAGATGCAAAGATAATCAAGATAGACTCATTCAAGAGAAAAAGGCATAGTTATGTAGACATAGTCTTAGGTCTGGTTAGAGATAGGACTCAACGTTAGAGACATGTATGATTTAAGATTCAAAAGACAAAATATAAATCATAACAATGACGATATTTTTCATGAATAACAATCCATCTTAAATCATGTTTCCAGTCAGGGCACAAATGGTAGAGGTCATCCCATGATCAAATCTTCAAGGACAATGAATAAGGATGTAATGAAAGCCTTGACATAGTCACATGCACGTATGAAAGAGTGGGACAGTCATAGCAGTCTGGGTTCATGATCAACAAATGACACCTAGAGACTTAGAAAGAATAACAATACAGTGGCAAATTTCTAAGGGTTTCTTGTGGCAACCTTTATTTATTGAAGATGTTAGAAGGATGTAATGAGCATTGTATGAGCTCTAATGCTAATGAAATACTACAAGGATAAAACAATATAAAAGAGAATAGGGATTTCCAAATCATACAAAGCCTATACATATCAATTCACAAGAGACAATGCCAAAGCTAAAGAAACTTAAGAAAATAGTCATTGTCATACTAAGGGCATGAAACAAAGGCTTTCAAGACACATTGTTGCAGACCTTAATTAGCATTCTTGTGACAAAAGACTCCCAAAGATCAGCATATCTTAAAGAGTTGACCTGATGAGCACTCAATGATCCTTGTAAGATAGTGGATCAGACCTAAGACAATCACAAAAAAAGAAGAGCACTGATAATATAGGGCAAAGACATGGAGCTGTGTCACACTTTGGTCCAACTAAGGGTAGTCTGGCTAGACTACCCCCAGGCGCATGGCGTCACGTGGCACCTGCATGGCATTGAAAGTCCGATCGGACTCCCTTAGTACAAATGCTTTCATTAAAAAAAAGTTCAAATTTTTTTTATTGTTAAAAGTAAGGTTCGTCTGGCCAGACTGAGTTTGGTCAGACTGAATCTGACTGAACTCAGTCTAGCTGGACTAGCCTATGTGTCATGTGGTGTGACACAAAAAAGGTGAAAAACTCTGTATTTCTAAAACTTTTCACTTCTGCTCAATTTTTCTTCAAGCAGAAATTTTTTTAACAAAAATTTAAAAAATACCCTTTTGTAGAGCTCGAAGTCACGAATCTAAACATATAATTTTTTTAGTATTTTGATTAATTTTTAATATTTTTATTAATTAAACATTGTGAGTAGCTTTTTAAAGTTTAGAAAGAGGCTGATTAGAAATAAAAAAATAAAAATTAAATGATATTAAAAAAAATTAATTTTTTTTTTTCACTAGATGAGAATCTTCTTGAAAAGGGATTTTTTTTTGGTTAATGATAAATTTAGTAGTCAGAAGGTGACACCGAATGAAAACTGTCAAATTTAGCTATGTTGGACTTCAAAATATTATAATGAGAAAAATATACATCAAAATTAATTTTTTTTTGACACTCCATATATATGATCTTTATTTGGAAAAAAAATCAGAAAAAATAAAGTCCGTTTTCAATTTTTTTGGCGATGTCGATTAGAACCCCTGATTTTTAGCATTTTTCAGCAATGAAAAATATGTCTTTGAATTTATAAAAAAAAAAATATCAATTTTTTTTCTAAAATTTTAAAAAATAGTAGACATAAATTTCATTAATATTTCTACATTTGATCAGTTTACATCATTTAAAAATTCAATTTAGAAATGTCACTTTTATGCGGTTAAAGTTAAACAGTTTTAGTTGTGTTGGTTGGTTCCTTTATAAAAGTGTGACACAGGTTTGTGCTTTTACCCTATAATAGTCACAACATATATAAAACAAGACAAAGATTTTCAATCATGTGAATGCCAAGAGAATGCCATTTTTGTGCTTAGGATAACAATGTTGAAATGCTATCATAGGTCTGCCAAAACATAGAGGTACGTCACAATCCATTAAGTTGGAACACATTAAGCAAACATCAAGGACATGACGGTGATATTATTGTGAATAAGAACAATAGAAAAATATGCAATGATTCAAGGGTTATTGTTCATAACAACGCCTAAGGAAAATATTATGACAATGAGTAAAACGTAGAGGCAATCACAATAGCAGCTTACATCAACCAAAAAAAGTAGTGAGTAGGGTCACACATTTCAAAGCCACATTCGTGGATAGGGTAGATTTCAAGGAGAAAAGATTGAGGACATAAATGCATCTCATAGAAGTGAATATTTTCATTAAGGTTTTACTCAATAATAATGTTGCGGTCATGAGATCAGAAAGAGATAGTCTTCATCAGTAAGACAGTGGATACTAAAAAAATTCATACAAAGAAGTCAAACTTCATGATAAGCATATGACAAGTGAAACTCTTTGAATTTCTCCTATGCCTTATGGAGGCTAAGTCAAACTCCATCTTTCTCTTTCAGATAGATAGTTCCATCTATTTTGTCTTCATAGGCAAGGGGTATGTTATTTGCGACCTTTAAAATATTTAAATTTACATCTCATGTTCCTTTCATTTGACTCCATGTACAACAGATAGTGAGTGAATTTGCCCAATGCCCACAACAACACCATCAAGAACCCCTTTCTTAGGTGTAATTTGTCTAGCAAGAAACTATGTGTGGTTTCAAACTGATTCAACTCCTTGGAATTTGTTAAGTGTGATACGTGCATATCAAGATTGGATAGGTCTTTTGTGAGCTATTCAAGCCTCCATTGTTGACTAATTTTGTTGCAAAACTCTATATTTTGGTTCTAGGTTTTGGGTTTAACTATGTTTGTTTATTTTTCAAGTAACATTTTGGATAACACTCCATGATTCATAATTAGGATGACAAAAGGATAGTGTGATTCAAAATTTTGATGTAAAAAAACAAGCACAATTAAATCCAAAAGTTAAAATATTATTATCTTCATGAATTGTAGAAGCTCATGCCTTCTATCCCTTTATGGAGTGATGGAATAGATCTTAAGGAGATTTCTATCAAGCTACATTGGCCCTCCAAAGTTGGTTAAACTCAAAGAAAAGGTGGTTTGTAATGCCCCGCCAGGAAACCCCGAAGGGATTAAGCTAAAGCACAAGAATAGAGTGCAAATATATATATTTTTTAATTTAAACACAACACGATGATACAATGAGTTATCAAAGTCCAGATTACACATTAGAAGACTTCAAATAACACCTAAAGAGTTTCCAACCATGATTACTTAATCCAACATTTAACTCAACTCATGCTTAATTAATCCAATTAAGTTGATTAACTTAATGACATGATAAAACTTAAACAAAGGATAATTTCTTTCGGTAATTTAATATTATAGATAACATGATGAGGTTCATCCATTGAGGTTAAAAGTATAGATAACATGATTAGGTTCATCCAATAGAATTTAACCATACATTACATTCAAACTTTCATTAAGACATAAGTTATGCATATAATTTCAAGACATACATTAACTTCATCATAAGATAATGAATACTTTTCATGCATACTTAATTTCATTAATAACTGAATATATTTCATTATTCTAATCTACATTCTTTCATGATGCAAATTACTGCATTTAATAAGATGACTACATACATGCTTTTAAGGTTAACTTCATCAAATCCATAGTTTACGTTCTAACATAATGCCATCCATACATGCTAAATTAAAAAGAAACATAAAAATGTAAAACACCACATAACACCTAAAATGATATCGGAGTTCACCCCTAGTGGGCTACATCTCCGAGTTTGCTCAACTACAAGACCCCTTTGATAATTAAATAATAGAGAAGAATGCATAAGGTTCACATCATTTACAATCCTGCCATCAAGGCGAACATAACCAATAATACATACGACCACATCGGTCAAATAAATACATGACTGATCCCTGAATAGGAAAGGATCCAACTGAAAATAATAAGAAGCAATAACAAAAGATCCATTGGAGCATCCGCAAAACTAAATCTTTGCAACCCAAGGTCTAGCATGAATATCAAGTTCTCACACAGGCATAAGCATCAGGATGACTCCACAACAATGCTCCCATCAAGACAACAAACAACACACTAGAGAACATAAGGGACAAGTGTCATCACATAACCTAGTATGGTTACCATGGCAGGTCTTCCTAGGCTCTGGCTCTATCCACTGGGTTACCCTAGCAGCCTATTCCGAACCTCCAGCCCATCCAAGCCTCATGTGGACCCACACATCCTTTCGTGAAGACAAGGATGATGGTTTTCCATTTCAGACCTTCTCACTGCATGTCAAGTCTGTACTAGCACTCATCCCATACGTGAGGCACAATTAACTTACTCAGTGATTCATTAACTAACTCTCTAATATGCTATTAGGTTATCACTTATTAGACATACTTCTGATGGGTTACCCAGTAGCCACTTTAGGCATGGCGCCCAATCAAAAGCCACTTTCCCATATGACACTAGACCATACTCAAACGAACTCCTAAGCCAAGGAATACACAAGGTCAAGAAAATAGAGTTCAACATGGTAGGAATACCCACTTGGTCAAACAAGACTTCATACGAGGTGTACTGACTTACGATACTCTATCTAGAGACTTGACCACCTATGGTCAACCACGAATCAACATTCGAAACCCGCATAAAGGACATGACTAGTTACAACACCATCACAAGACAACAGTCAAACTCAAGATCGAGGACAGAAACAGGTACCCCAAATCAACCATACGATAGGGTCCAATCAAACAAATCAAAGTCTTGCCATTACTTAAGCAAATGCGAATATGGAAAATTAAAATTGCATAGGCAATAACCGAAAAAAGACAATCTTTTTCCATATTGATTTAAACATTAAAAGTTGATCTAGTTTTCTAAATGATCTAAGTTTGATTGCAGTTTGTCTACCTTATCTAGGTATAGTCGTTCATGGTTTACTAACTCACTAAAGTTCATTTGCATCGTACATACATAAATACGTCATTATGGGTTTCCAAACCAAATTCACAAAAATATAATTAAATAAACATTAATAAAGAAAATACGATATGCATTGTCCAAATAAAACATCATTTTCATTCTATCTTGACACAGTTTATCTAAACTTTTTTTTTTTTGAAACCAAGATATACTTTCTAGAAAATAGAAATATACATTTAAGGAAACTTAAACTAGATAATCATTTCCCAATGAATAAAGTTCCCAAGCATAAATTAAAAAAAATATACTAGCTGAGGATATTAATTTGTATATATATCCTTATATATACCTTAATTAATAAACCAAAAATTCAACCGCAATTAATATATATTTAAAGAAAATATACATTAATTAAAAAGGGCAATTAATATATGAACAACATGGCTCTGCAAATAGGTGGCGAAAAGCGACTCAGCGCTTGGGCAGATGTTGGATGGGATGATCCACCACATGTGTCATAGTGGGTGTTTTCCAAGGGTCATTGGGAAGATAGGGCTCCATTTCTGAGAAGGCAACGCAAAAGTATTCGTCTGGTATCCAAATATTTTCAGGGTTTTTTCAAAGGGTTCCCACGGCATCGTATGGGGAATATCAAGTTCTCACACAGGCATAAGCATCAGGATGACTCCACAACAATGCTCCCATCAAGACAACAAACAACACACTAGAGAACATAAGGGACAAGTGTCATCACATAACCTAGTATGGTTACCATGGCAGGTCTTCCTAGGCTCTGGCTCTATCCACTGGGTTACCCTAGCAGCCTATTCCGAACCTCCAGCCCATCCAAGCCTCATGTGGACCCACACATCCTTTCGTGAAGACAAGGATGATGGTTTTCCATTTCAGACCTTCTCACTGCATGTCAAGTCTGTACTAGCACTCATCCCATACGTGAGGCACAATTAACTTACTCAGTGATTCATTAACTAACTCTCTAATATGCTATTAGGTTATCACTTATTAGACATACTTCTGATGGGTTACCCAGTAGCCACTTTAGGCATGGCGCCCAATCAAAAGCCACTTTCCCATATGACACTAGACCATACTCAAACGAACTCCTAAGCCAAGGAATACACAAGGTCAAGAAAATAGAGTTCAACATGGTAGGAATACCCACTTGGTCAAACAAGACTTCATACGAGGTGTACTGACTTACGATACTCTATCTAGAGACTTGACCACCTATGGTCAACCACGAATCAACATTCGAAACCCGCATAAAGGACATGACTAGTTACAACACCATCACAAGACAACAGTCAAACTCAAGATCGAGGACAGAAACAGGTACCCCAAATCAACCATACGATAGGGTCCAATCAAACAAATCAAAGTCTTGCCATTACTTAAGCAAATGCGAATATGGAAAATTAAAATTGCATAGGCAATAACCGAAAAAAGACAATCTTTTTCCATATTGATTTAAACATTAAAAGTTGATCTAGTTTTCTAAATGATCTAAGTTTGATTGCAGTTTGTCTACCTTATCTAGGTATAGTCGTTCATGGTTTACTAACTCACTAAAGTTCATTTGCATCGTACATACATAAATACGTCATTATGGGTTTCCAAACCAAATTCACAAAAATATAATTAAATAAACATTAATAAAGAAAATACGATATGCATTGTCCAAATAAAACATCATTTTCATTCTATCTTGACACAGTTTATCTAAACTTTTTTTTTTTTGAAACCAAGATATACTTTCTAGAAAATAGAAATATACATTTAAGGAAACTTAAACTAGATAATCATTTCCCAATGAATAAAGTTCCCAAGCATAAATTAAAAAAAATATACTAGCTGAGGATATTAATTTGTATATATATCCTTATATATACCTTAATTAATAAACCAAAAATTCAACCGCAATTAATATATATTTAAAGAAAATATACATTAATTAAAAAGGGCAATTAATATATGAACAACATGGCTCTGCAAATAGGTGGCGAAAAGCGACTCAGCGCTTGGGCAGATGTTGGATGGGATGATCCACCACATGTGTCATAGTGGGTGTTTTCCAAGGGTCATTGGGAAGATAGGGCTCCATTTCTGAGAAGGCAACGCAAAAGTATTCGTCTGGTATCCAAATATTTTCAGGGTTTTTTCAAAGGGTTCCCACGGCATCGTATGGGGAGTTCCAACTAGCAAGGCCCAAATGATAAGGGAGAAACACTTACAGGGGTATGAAATCAGCTAATTTCATTTTCGCAAATTGATCTTTTGTTGAAGTGGTAGCCAAGGGAACCCAAGTTGCTCCTAGGGCTTCCGTGTCTGTGGTTGTTGTTGGTTTGGCTGGTCCTAGGGCATTCGGGTCTGTTAAACAGGAAGATGACACTGTTACTATTGGTAAAGATGCGGGGAGCTCAAGTAGTAAAGCTCATTTGGAAAATGGTAACTTGGTTCACTTTGTTCCTTCGAAGGAGGTTTGGTTTTCGTGACCTCTTTTTGATTTCTCTGGTTCTGTTGTGGTTGATAGGGCTTCCAAGTTGCATTATGTGGCTATTTTAGGGGAAATCTGGGGTCCTCTGACCAACTTATCTAAATTACATTCTAAATTATGCAAACGTTGGCCTGCATTGATTTGTTTTCAGATGTTATCTTCCAATTCCTATGTTTTGCTTTTCGAATCCCCCCGTTGCAAGGATGATGTTCTTGCAAATTCATTTCATTGGTTTGGTAATGTTGTAGTTAGGGGTTTTGCTTGGAAACCTTTTTTTGTTCCGGAATGGGTAAAACCTAAATCTCTTCCAGTTTGGTTTGGATTGCCATAGCTTCCCTTTGAATTCATGGATCCAGAGGTGTTGAAATCCATAGGGGATAACTTTGGTAATTTTTTGACATCTAAATCCATTTTTGAGGAAGGGAAGGTTTTGGTAAAATTATGCATTTTGGTTTCCCCGTCATCAGTATGCCCAATTTCTTATAATCTTAAATCAAATGATGAAATTTGGAAGCAACCTATTGTGAAGATGAATGATGATTTATGTCAAAATTAGATTGTTGTGGATGCTCCCCTATTTTTTGATTTTTGTAATGTTAAAACTGGTATAAACAGTGAGGCAGATCGAAATGTTTCTTTCAATCCTGCCCCTGCTAAAGACTCCTCTCAGGTCTTGGTGGGGCCTGTTTGTCAACTCAAGGAGGACCTTACCAATGCTACTCAAATTAATCATAATACTATTGTTAAAGAATCTACTCAGGTCTTGGTTGGGTCTGTCCGTCAAGTCAAGGAGAACCATAACTCTTTTGCTCATCTTAATCTTAAATCTGCCATTGTTGTACTTGAAAGTGAGGCGAACCCCTTATCTTAGGTTGTATTGGAAGTTCCCAAGTCCGTCGATCATGATAAAGATGGCATTCCTAATTTAGGTAACCAGTTGAGTCTTCCTCCATTGCAAGATTCCCATGTTTGCCCTGTTCAGAAGGAGGGTCTTGTTGGTAGCTTAGGGGATGAGGTCCTTAATCCTCTAGAATGATCGTCTGGTCCTATTGCAGACACTGGGGTGATTGCTCCAGTTGTGTCTACCACCATTTGCCATGATGAGGATGCCTTAATTCAACAAGTGAAAGAGTTACTACATAATGAGCCTCTTAGGGAGTGTGATATGCTTGAGTCTATGCATATTTCCCCAGATGAACACATGGCTCAGGAAGTTGAGAAGTTGCTTAAATCTAATAAGGATTTTGAGGAAGAGGAGGTCTCGGAAAAGGTTATGTGCTCTATTGGAAATGACCTGGATTTAATTCATAAGAGTTTGTCAAATTCTCCTTCCTTAAATCCATCTGAGGTCCTTGTTAATATCTCTCAAGATAATCCAAAATGAGCGGTTCTTCAGGAAGTGGCCCTGTCTCATCGGCCATCTCTGGTTAAAATGCCCATTAGATCTTCTATTGCCCAGGTTCAGCTGAATTTCCCTAACACTATAGTGTCCCCGGGCAGGGGTAGACCTCTAAAGAATCATAAAATTCAGTTGGAAATTGATGTGGGTATTCAACTAGTTTTGTCATCTTCCCTTGGGTTTAAGAAGGCTACCATATTGTCCTTTGGGAATGGAAAAGGTAGTGGTTCCTTCAAATAAAAAAAAAAGTGTGTTATCAGTCCTCCGGTAACTAGATCTGCTGCGGTCGAGTGAAGCTTACATACAAGCTTTGGGGAGAATTGTTCTTCTCCCATTAATGAAAAGAGGGGAGTGTCGACCTCCCCTCGAGATCAATGAAGATTATCTCATGGAATGTTAGGGGCTTAAATGCCCCTAACAAGAGATGCTTGATCAAGTCTCAATTAGACTTGGTTAAGTGGGATATAGGTTTGCTCCAGGAGACTAAACTTTCATTGGAGAACTCCATTTCTGTATTTTCTTCTTGGAAAAAGTGGAATTTTTTTTCTTGTTCGGCTGCTGGGGCATCGGGAGGCTTGGCTTTGTTATGGAATGATTTTGTAGTTGATGTGAAATTGGTTGCGTTTGAGCCAAATTGGATGTTGTCATTAGTTTCATTCAGAGCTTCTAGCTTTAAAGTTTGGGTGTTTAACATTTATGCTCCCTCAGGTATCTTGGCTAAATACAATCTTTGGCAAGAGCTCATTAGGGTGTCATCCCCCCTTAGGAATCATTCTTTTGTCATTTTTGGGGGAGATTTTAATGCTATTTTGGATCTTACTGAAAAATCGGGGGGGATCTATCCAAATAAGAAGTCTATGGATGATTTTAATGCATTCATTTTTGACATGTCTCTTTTTGATTGTAAACCTAATAATGGCCTATTCACATGGACGAACATGAGGAAAAATTTCTCTCAGATTGTGGAAAGATTGGACAGATTTTTACTCTCATCTAATTGGTTTGATTTAGACATTGAGTTTTTCTCTTCCATTCTTCCCCTGTCTGGGTTGGATCATTTTTTGGTCTCTCTGACTGTGGTAAGGGATAGACCTTCACACAAACTTCCTTTTAAGCTTGAGCCAACGTGGTTTAGGGATCCCTCTTTTCTTCCCCTCCTGCGACAATGGTGGGGAGAGGCTCCATTCTTTAGAGGTTCTAGAATGTTCCAGTTGGTCAAGAAGATTAGTTTTTTAAAAAACAATATTAGGAGATGGAACTCCCTTCATTTCAAGAATATTTTTGAAGAAAAACAAAGGATTTTAGATATGTTAGAGGTTGTAAATAGGCAAGTCTTGTAGCATGGTTTGGGATCTAAGGTATTGGATGAAATCAGGTCTCTTAGGAGTGAATTAGACAAAATTTTGGCTAGAGAGGAGGTTTATTGGAGACAAAAGTCTCGGGAGTTATGGCTAGCTGATGGTGATAAGAACACAAAATTTTTCCATGCTAGTACTAAAATGAAAAGGGTCAGGAGTAGGATTTCTTGTATTCAGGATAGGCAGGGGAATATTCTCTCTGAGGATGGGGATATCTCTAAGGAAGTGATTAAGTTTTTTAAGAATTTTCTTTCATCTGAGAAAATTGATGAATCTAACAATATCTCGTCTCTCATTCCCTCTCTTGTTTCTCCCGAGGATAATAGAATGTTAATGTCTCCTTTCTCAATAGAAGAGATTAAGGGGGCTGTTTTTGCTATGAACTTGGATAAGGCTCCTGGGCCTGATGGTTTTACTCCTTTGTTTTTTCAGAAATGTTGGGATTTTGTGGGTCAGGATGTCCTTTTGGCTTTAGAGGAAGCTAGGAGAAATAGATCTATCCTTAAAGAAATGAACACTACCTTAATTGTCATTTTACCTAAGAAGGAGGACCCTAAAACCTTCGCAAATTTTCGTCCCATAGCTTTATGTAACACAATTTATAAGATATTTTCCAAAGTAATTGCTATGAGGTTGGCCATTATTTTACCAAGAATAATCTCCCTTGAGCAAGGAGGTTTTGTTACATTCGATCTCTGCCCAGAAATACCCTACCATGATCCTTAAGTTAGACATGATGAAAGCTTATGATAGGGTCGAATGGAATGCATTAAAAATTGTCTTGTTAAGGTTGGGTTTCTCCCTGGCTTGGATAAAATGGATTATGGCTTGTATTTCCTTGGCAAGATTTTCGGTTCTTATTAATGGGTCCCCTTGTGGTTTCTTCCACTCTTCTAGGGGTTTAAGGCAAGGGGACCTACTCTCACCTTTTTTATTTATCTTATTAGCTAAAGCTCTAAGTCGAGCAATTGGCTCAGCTCATGAGACCGGTTTATGGAAGGGTATCAAAATTCAGAATTTTGATTAGAGGATTTCCCATTGCCTTTTTGCTAATGACACCGTCTTATTTGGTTGTGCAACCTTGAAGGAGGCTCGAGTTTTTTATCAAGTAATCAGGAATTATGGAGCTTTTTCAAGTCAGAAGGTCAACAAGAAAAAATCTAAGATTTTTTTCTTAAACACTCACTCCCTGCTCCAGGATAAGCTTCAAAAGTTTTGGGGTTTCCAACTTGGGGATCTCCCTTGCACTTATCTAGGAGTTCCCTTTTTTGCTAATAAGGTTAAGGTTAGTTTTTGGGATAAATTAGTTTCTAGGGTGTCTAAGAAAATCTTGGCATGGAATCACAAATGGCTCACCATGGCTGGGAAAATTGTGTTGATTAAGTCTGTACTAAATGCGGTGCCAATTTACTTAATGTCAATTCTAAAAGCTCCAAAGGCTGTTATTGTCAGTTTAAAGGATACACTGAGATATTTCCTTTGGAATAATAATAGGGATGGGAAATCTAGGATCCCCTTGTTAGCTTGGGATAAGGTTTGTCTTCCTAAGGAACTTGGGGGGGCTGGAATTCATAGTTTGGAAAATCAAAATCTAGCCTTGGGGGCCAAGTTATTGTGGAAATTTTATTATAATCTAGCATCCCTTTGGGCTAGAATCAAGTTCACTAAGTATCTTTCTAATGGATCTAGGGAGTCTATTTTTAGGGCCTTGACTCTACCTAAGGGGTCGACTATTTGGAATTTCATGGGAAAATGTAGAAGTGTCTTCCTGTCATATCTTTCTTGGGTTGTGCATAAGGGTATGAAAATTAGATTTTGGGATGATGCCTGGAATGGTTATTGTCCTATGGATTCTATTAGGGATTGGTCTCCCTTGAAATCAATACTTCTGGATAAATGGGGGGTCTATTTATTGGACTACTTTAATGTAGTTCATAATGGACATCTGGTGATGGCTCAATGGAAATCGATTGAGTTTCTTCTTGTTAGCCCTAGTCTGAAAGAAGATTTTTATTCTATTCTTAAAGACAGACTTATCATTTTGTTTGAGAAGGATGATGAGCTGGTTTGGACTAAGAGTTCATCTGGAAAATAGTCAGTGAAAGATGGATACAACTCTCTTATGTTGGCTAAGGATCTCTCTTCTTGGCCTTACAAATTATTCTGGCATCCAGAATGTCTGTCAAAGGCTGGAGCTTTTGCTTGGCTTGCTATTCAAGACAGGGTTCTAACCGGGATGAGACTGGATAGGATGGGTTTATGTATTATTTTCCCTTGTGTTTTGTGTAATCAGAAATTGGAATCGTCATCTCATCTTTTCCTTCATTGTGATTTTTCTCTAGGATGTTGGAATTGGTTTTTTGAGAAGCTAGGATTGTCTTTTGTTACTAGTGGGGACCTTCTCTCTCACTTCAGAGCTTGGCCTCTCTTGTTTTCCTCTTCTTTTTATGCCTACCTTTGGATTATAGCCCCATCGATTATTGTTTGGAACATTTGGTTAGAAAGAAATAATAGGATCTTTAAAAAATCATCCACTTCACTTTTTGATATTTTAGTCAAGATAGAGGCTTCTATCTCGAAGGTGGTCTTGTCATATATTCATAAGAATTTAGAAAATGTGACATCTTTTTCCCATTGGGATGGCATGATCACAAGGACATGGAAATATCTGTCTAGCATACCTTCTCATGGGTCAGTTGCAAAGGTTGTGACTTTTAAAAATAAGAGAATTGTGGCCAGTTGGGCTCCTCCTCCTCCGGGTCATTTCAAACTCCATTTTGATGGTGCTTCTAGGAGGAATACGGGTATGTTTGGAGCTAGGATGGCCATTTTTGATCATAATGCAGTCCTAATTGCTGCTCAATGTCATGCTCTTGGGTCTCAATCAAACAATTTTGCTGAATGTCAAGCTTTGTCACTTGGGATCAAACATCTTTCCATCCAGGGGGATTCAATGGTTGTTATTCAAAGTGTGTTGAACTACAAAAGTAATTGTTGGCATTTAAAGTTCTTAATTGATCACATTTTGGAGAAATTATCCTTCTTTGATAGTTATGTATTATCTCATTGTTTTCGATAGATAAATAAACTGGCAGATTTTTTGACTAATTTGGCTATTGACTCGGTTGCTATTCATAAGAATGTAGCTGTTGGTGACATTCCTCATGTCGTCCTCTTCGGGTATATGCCACATCCCAAAGATTAAGTCATCTATTTTGAGTTATTATCTTCATTTTTTATTGAAGTATATATATTATCCTCTTCTCAGATCATTTTGTATATGTTCGTCATGTGTTGATAGGAGGCTTTTACTTCTATTTTGCATATGGAGTATTTGTACATTCCTGTATATGGGCTAGATGTTAATGCGTGTATTTCTTGAGGGATGGAGAGGTAATTTTCAGATGGCAAAATTTTGTGTTAGTATCTTCATTTCTTAGTGAAGTATACATATTATCCTCTCCCCAGTTCAGTTTGTATCTATCCTTCATGTGTTGATAGGAGGTTTTTATTACTATCTGCATTTGGAGTATTTATACACTTCTACATTTGGGTTAGATGTTAATGTGTGTACTTCTTAAGGATTGGAGAAGAATTTTTCAGGTGGCAGCATATGTAAACAACTTTTTCATGATTTGGATACTCACTCATGAATTGGCTTAATTATATGGGCATGATATTAAAATTCATCATTGGTTTCATTTGCTTGAGATATACATGTCATCCTCCTCTTGGGTCAGATTATTTTTACATCACATGTGTAAACCATCTATGCTCACATATGGGGTGTTGGTATATTTGTTTCGTGCAGAAGGATGGGGTGTATATACCGGGCGCTACAGGTTAATTGGTTTATTTGTGGCTTATGGAAGTTTTCTCTAATGTTTTAAAATGATTTTCTATTTTCAGGTCGGGGAGAGATTTTCTAAGTTTGGTTTTTCGATATTGATTTGACCTTGTGTCTTGTCAGTAATATCATAATTTATTATGTGTTTTGGTTGTGGCATGTGGGTTTGGTGTAGTCCTTATCTCCAGCCCTTCATTATTTTTTCACATGCTTTCATCTCCTCAAGCCGTCAACATGTTTCTAAGGTTTTCTTTTTTGATGCAAATATCATTGTGCTAGCTGCCTTGTGCTTGTTCGGGTTTGACAGATTTGTCTTACAGATTATTTATTTTTAGATTGATGGTATCCTTACTTGCAGGATAATCACTTATGGGTTTTAGTGGAAGGCTTTTGCATTTGTGCGAATTAATTCAAGCATGCTTCAAATGGATTTTTTCAGTATCTTTATGGGAAATTCAGGACATTTTCTCTTTCAAATACATTTCTCTGTCATTTTCAAAAATCAGTTCCTTGTTTATTTCTAGTTTTCGGTGCTCTTCATTCTGCAAATGCCTTCCTCTCTGCTTGTTGGAGTTTATAGAGTGGTTTTAGAAGCTCGATCATTGGGGGAAGAAGATGGAATTGAGGAGAATTCTGTTAAACTTGGCAAGATTTTCAATCTGTTTACTCCCGCGGTGGACTTTGAGTTTCGTAGGCTTTTGGGATGTCGGTGGTTACAAGTTGGTCGTCAAGTTTCTTATGATGAGCTTCTCTCTCATTTTATTACTATTTGTTTTGATGTTTTGCTCGATATGGATTTGGTTCACCTCTTGGTATCCACGTTTGTCTTCCCGACAGTGTGCAATTGGGAGTTGGTCTCTCCTGCATTGGCTAGTTATCGGTTTGATATGGGTTCTTTTTATTACGGGGGTTTTCTTCCTCGCCATGAGCTTTTGGCTAATGGCTGGTCTAGTCATTTGCTTCATCAGTTACGTATGGGATTGATATGCAATTCCTTAGAAAATACTAGAGCCTCTATGGATTTTTTGTTGTACTTGGCTCCTAACCATTATGTGGATAAAGCATGGGTTATTTTTCAGGCTTTACATTCTTTTCTCTCTTTGGGATTTTTATGCTCTGCTCCTGCTTGTGTGGCGTTCCCTCTATGGGTGATTCCACCTCCATTCTCTTCTCATGAGCCACCGGATGAGAGCTCTAGTACTTAGTTTTTGGACAACTAACATATTTTCTCTTTTGTAGCTGGTAGTATGGTTTTTTGCAGGAATGAAGGCTACATGGCTTCTTTTTGGTTTGAAATAGTTAGCTATGGTTCTGACAGAGAATTTTCTCTTATTCATCTTCCTTGTTGGTTCTTCATGTTCATCTCTTCTTCGGTTGGAGTAATTCTAGTTTGAAGTTGTCCTATGGGACTTTTGTAAAAAATATCAGAAATAGGAGGGTGGGGGTTTCATCAGTATATATATTGTAAAGGGTACTATATATATCTGTTAAGTCTAAATATGGCTACAACTGGAGGTTTTCTTGTGGGTTCTTTCCTGCTGGTATTCCATGTCTGAACCCGATATAAACTCTTTATCATTAATATATAGTTCAGTGGATTTTCCACTTTTTTTTTTTTTTTTTTTTAAATAGACATTAATTTATTAATCACTACAATTAATATATAAACATGTTATACATTAATTAGTAATTATAAATTAATAATTATTAATAAAATATATTAATTAAAAATTAATATTAATAAAACATTTAAAAAAAATAAAACTAAAATTTAATATATATAGTTTTTGTTTTTAAATAACAAAATGGGCAAGCCCGCGGGGCCCACCTTCCATCCATAGAAGGTGCAGGGTTATGCTCTAAGCGTGGGGGTTGCGGCAACCATGGTGGACGTAGGCCCATGACATCCACACAAGGGACATAGGGTCTCTGCGGCCACCACATGGTCACAGGCCTCTGCAGCCACATGGTGGACCCAGGTTGCTACAACCACCTTGTGTCGTAGGCCTCTGTGGCCACACGATGGTCGCAGGTCGCTGCGGCCACCCTGTGGTCGCAAAGCTTTGCAGCCACTGGTGGTCGCAGACCTCCATGCGGTGGCCAGCAGAGGGGAGGGGAAGAGAGGGGGGCCGCGGTTTGAGCCTCGACTCCTCCGCCCTCCAATCCCTAAATTCCGCCCTAAATAAAAAAAAATCAAATTCATTTTGAATATTATTTTATTTTGTATTTTTATACAAATTTTATTAAAAAGAAAATGGAAACCTAAGATTTCTTGAATACACAGTCCCATACAGAGACTAAAATGAAATTTTCCAGAATGACATGGTTTTCTAAAAAGTAGAATTTTGTTGATTAACCATCCAAATAAACAATTGTTTTTTTAAACAAAGCCATATTGGGCATGAAATCATTTCTCACAAATCTATTCCGCAATCTGCCCAAACTTCAACTAATTTCCAATATGAAACTTAATCCTGAGAGCATTCAATGGAGAATTTAAACCAAAAATGCATGGAGAACAACCAAACCCAATTTTTGATTAAACAAAGAACCAAAATGATAAACAAAATCCTACCTCATTTAGCATTCCTGGAAAGATTTGATGGAAAGCCCAACCTCCAAGCTCTAGAAATTTCTTCTCCTCCAAAGTCCCCAAATTTTTATTTCAAAAAATATTTTTCCAAAAAAATCTTCTCCAAAATCATCCTCCGAAAAATATTTTTAAAACTAGGTTAAATGGAGAAATGTTTGACCTAATATTTATTTTTGGATTTAAAAAATATTTTTCATTTAAAATAAAATCCCAAAAATCATTCTTTCAAACTATATCAAATATATATATTAAAATTGCTTTTCTAATTAAAATTGATTTTCTCACTTAATTGAAATTAACCTTTCTATTTCCAAAATATAATGAGGGTAAAATATATTTTTTAATTAAAATAAAATCCCCAAATCAATCTTTCACAGTATCAAATATATATTAAACTTGCTTTTCAAATTAAAATTGATTCTCTTTAAATAATTAAAATCAATTTTTCTATTCTTAAAAGGGAAAAGAGATTAAATTAATTCTATTTCAAATAATTTCAAATCTTTCCCTTCCAAAAGCATAACAAAATAAATAATCAATTTAAAATTAACCATTTAATCAAACTTGCTAGCAATTTGGATTGAGCAATTCTAATTAACGATTAATCGCATAAAGGGAGCCTATTTAATTTTGTCCCTTAATTTCTAATGCGTAAACACACATTAACTAAAATTAAACATTTAAGGATTAATTACTCAATTTAATCACACACAAAAACATGCAACCCAAGAAAGCCAAGCAGACAGACGACCTGCATACCCACCCAAAGGAAATACCGACGATGATTGATGACACTCACTTGAGCATGACTAGGGTCACACAAGGGTCTCACAACCACCTAATCCAGTTTCTAAGGGCCAATGAGGAACACTCAAACTTGAGAATCAAGTGGAGACGAACCTCACACCCATGCAGTACTGTACCCACAATCTCCTGCAACCATGAATCACACATGCATATATATATATATATATATTTAATAAAAGTGTTAGCCTGAGATTAATAACATGAATCAGGAGAACTAATAAGCTTACATACAAATTGATGCGAAAACCACATTAACCGGTATGCAGAATAATCAAAACATCTGACTATTACATTATAACATGATAAACTAACCAAGGTCAAACCAAAATTAGAATCTGATTAGGGTAGGGGTACTACATGGTTAAAGGTAAATTATGACAATTATAGCCACCAACCTTGTGGGGGATATAAGTGTGGCAATCAATGAGATTATAGCATTCTATTAAGAGTTGCAAGATGTTAACACCCACTATAAGGATTTAGGGATGGTAATAAAAAAATTGATGGTAAGTTTTCAAATCATTGACACTATCTTGAAGGGATGATGATGTATTGATTTGCATGTGCAAGAAAGAGACATGGTGTTCCACAGTCAAATTCCCTAGTTTGGAGATGTTTGGGGGTTGCATCCCTTGATGCCAAATAAGGTTTCAAACTTGCAAGTGGAGGAGATGGATGTTAAGGTCTAGGGTTCTCATGGCTAGGGGTTTGTAAAGGTGCTAACAATCCTCATCTACAAGGAGTTTGTTTTTATGTTTTTTTGGTTTGCTTTTGTAACTGGTAACCATTGGTTGATGTATTGTTTTTGGTTAATGGCTATTTTTATATGAATTAAATCTAACAATCACTACAAGAGGCAACATAGAAAATACATGAAATCATAATTAATACCAAGACCAAGAATATACCTAATATGCATCTTCATACTTTAAAGCAATTGACTGGGGCTCATCATCTACTCCAAGCTTCTCAAGATCTTGAAGAGTAGCTTTAGGAATTGTTTTCCAAAGCTCTTCTAGTTTGTTAATTTGTTGAGAAGTAACATGGCATTCTCTTAGTTGTTCTTGCTCTAGAGGGGCCCACAAATAGCAAATATAGGTTTTTGAGGCTTGTTGCTCCAACTTCCAATCTAATATTTTTGAAATAGAAAATAATCAAACATAATGAAAGATGTATGTTGGGTTTTCACAATCCACACAATGTTGAATGATAGTAAGAGCTTCTCAATTTTTTTTTTGTAAAACATAAATACAAGCAAGATGAAAGCAATTTTTTTCAAAAGTTCTTATTATCATAATCAATATAATTAGTAAAAGTAGTAGTATACCGATTACTCACTCAATTTATCTCTTTTCACTCCTTCAATCAAGACTCAAACTTGGCGAGGGTGACTCAACATGGGTGACAAAAGTCATGGAATATGAAATCCATGACATCAAGTGTTCCAAACAAATATTAAAAAATAACTAGGATCATGCATCCCTCTTATGAAGGCATCTAAAGTAGGTCCCACTACCTAGTGGGGATTTGACACTAATACATTTAGCCTAAAATTCCGATGAAGGTTTCCGACGGAGAAGGTATATTGTGATCAAATTTGATTTTTTTTGAAAAAATGCCCGCATTCGTCAAAATTCTGACTATAATTCAACATTTTGTTTTGACGGAGGAGGAATTGGCAATGAAATTTGTGTTTTTTTGAAAAAGTGCCAGCGTTCGTCGAAATTCTGAAGACCGCGGGCATTACTTTAAAAAAACCAAAAAAAACCAAGTCATTTGATAAACATTAATCCCACCTCTTCATCCCATCGACCTCTGCCATATTCACAAAACAAATGAGCATTACAAGGAGGGAAATAATTCTGGATTGTGGTGCCGCCAAGATCCGGTTGAAGAAAAAAGGTAGGGTAATCAACCAATTCATTCACAGGATGTTTTCTTGAAGACAAAATCATTATATTTGTGACAATGGGTTGAATTTTCTTTATGTAGCGATGAAATTGTTTGAATTTTACATAAGAGGTTGCATTTGTGTTGGTTGATGATCAAGTTTTATCTTTATTATAATGAATTTTCCTACTCATAATTTTTTTTTCCCTAGCTCATATTCAGTCTGGTAGAAAAAGAGATAAATAAGATTAATTTGGATGGTTGATCAAATGAAATGATCAATTATCCTCTTTATAGGCATAACCTCTTCAGGCATACTCTAATTAAGGAGCGGGATGACCTAAACCTGCATGATCAAATAGGGAAGAACACAGTTTGTCCCACTCTTGTATTTGACATCCATTGGAAGTGGTCTGAACGTAGGCTCTAGCTGAGGAGCGTACCTTGGGTATGGATGCTGGTATATATGGTTGTGATAGAAACTCCCTGCTGCAGGACCATCAGACCACTATGTAGTGACCGAGTGCCATTTTTTGTCAGTGTTTTGGAAGGGAGGATAAACATACCATGATAGGAAGGTGGTATAAAATGGAAGCTAAGAGGTATAAGGTTATGAGGTGTGGGTTAGGATAAGATAAGTGTTAGTTAAATGAGAGGGGGGGGGGGTGAATCAGATAAACTCACAATTCAATGTTCTTATCAGATTCAACCTCGGTAGAACTTACTTGACATGCAACTATGACTGTAAATCATTCAAACTCATAAACTGATAAACTTGAAACATCAAAACACATATAACACCATATTTAACGTGGAAACCCAAATAGGGAAAAACCATTGTGGGATTTCAGACCCACAAAGAAAATATACTCTTCTAGAGTATGCTCAGTTAAAAGCCAATCCTGTTAAAGATTACATAAACACATTGTTATATGTGACCCGGTCAAGGGATTTCCCTCAGATCTATCAAAATCTTTCACTTTGTTAGAAGTGACATTGTCAAAGGATTTCATACACTCAATTAGAATGTTACCTTGCTAGAGGATTTACAAATAAGACTGTTAGGTCCACTTGGTTAAGAGATTTCTTGTCACTTACAAAAATAAATAAAAGTAATAAAATATATCTGCAACTTCACATCTGAAATGTTATAGCAGACTCTATGTGCTCAAAGTAATCTTGTCATAAGACTTATCTTCTTCCTTGCTGGGCTTCTCACTCTGTTCTTCAATCAGATCTTCAATCTTCTGTACTGTGTAGTCACTTCAGCAACATCACTATTCTTCTATTTGCTCGCATACTTTGTTCATCAACTTTCCTTATTTATAAGCAATTCCTAACCGCTTAATCTCCTTAATCACATTTCCCATGATTAATATTGGCCATCAGATCTTCAAACTTGACTAGGTTCATTGAATCCTTTGAACTGACAAATGTTTTATCTTGCCTTAAAACTTGTATTCCTTCCTTGGTACTTGTGCTTGATTATGACCATTCAATATGTTCTATAGATCTAACTCTTGAATTTTCATTGCTATTGATCCTTAACAAACTTCTTGCACGACATTCCAATCTTCTATAAATCTCTAGCTCATTGGCATCCTTCATTTAATAATGTATTTATTCATCCAATGCATTCTGTTACTGCTCGGTTGATACTTGGTTAATTCTTAACTTTACTTGGTAGACATTCTTATCTCGGTTACTGTCTCAGTAGCTTTGCTTGCTGATGACACTCGGTGAATAGTATCAAACCTTTTCTCATTCTATTGCATGAAATCTTTTCTCCTTCTTATTCAGTCTTGGAATACACATATATAGGATATCAAAACGATCAAAATATTATAATCTCATCACTGTCTAACTCGGTAATAGTTTCCCATTGAATAACTTATTACTCCCCTTCACTTTCACATTCTTTCAGTGTCACTTACCGACATCTTTATACTCATCAAAGCATACTCTTTAAGATATGGCAACATCATACTCAATTAGAAAATCAATCGCTTGACATCAATAACAAAATAATATTATTAAGACAGTAATCATCCTTTATCAATTATATCATCAATCTCCAACAACCTTCTCAATATCCTCATACCAACAAACTTAATGTAATGCCAACAATCTCCCCCTTTGGCATTGATGGCAATACCAACTTGATTTATTCCAATTGATTCAAACTATTGTTATTCTTCTCCTATTATCCTTGAGTTGTATTCTTCTATTGTAATCTTCTCCCCCTGTCATTAGTCTTCTCCCCCTTTGACAACAATGCCAAAAGTAAATCTGATCCATGATTACTTTCCCTCTGAAGTAATTTCCTTGTTTGTTAAAACATATACAAATGTATCATCTCAATCTCAGTCAGGGTATCTTTTCTTCATTCACTATTTCCTGCACAACTTTAGGCAACCTCCTAAAGTGTGTAAATCAACATCAACTCACAAATAGTATTCTGTAGAGTCATAGAATTGATGCTTTCACCGAACTCTGTCAGTGAGTACTAGATAGGGGTAGGACCCCTAACTTACTTCTGAGATACTCAAAAGCGTCCCTTGGCAGTGGTTTTTTGAAGATGTCTGCTATTTGTTCCTTTGTGCTAACATATTCCAGCACAACTTTCTTTTCTTGAACTTCTTCTCTTAGATAATGATACTTTATAGAAATATGCTTTGTCTTAGAGTGCATTACCAGATTCTTTGACATGTTAATAGCACTTGTATTATCACAAAATATAGTTACTGGTTTGGTAACTGTCTCATTCATACCTTCCAATAGTTGTTTGATCCATGCTATATTGGTACAATTCAATGCTGCAGTGACATATTCAGCTTCAACAGTTGACTGTGAAATGCATCCTTGTTTCTTGCTAAGCCAACTCACTAGTCTTTCTCCCAAAAAGAAAGCTCCATCGCTTGTGCTTTTCCTGTCATCAATATTTCTTGCCCAATCAGCATCAGTATAGACTTTTGAGTCAAAATCATTCCTCTTTTATATAGTAAACCATAATCTTCAGTGCCTCTCAAGTATCTGAAAATTCTCTTGATTGCTGTCATATGGGTTTCTTTGGGATATGCAGAAAATCTTGCAACTATACCTACTGCATGTGCTATATCAGGCCTACTATGAATTACATATTGCAACTTTCCAATCATAGATTAGTAAAGTGTCTCATCAATAGATGTAGATTCATCATTCTTTGATAGTTTACAATTAGTAGTCATAGGAGTACTTACAGGTATAGAATCCTCCATTCCAAATTTCTTCAAGATTTCCTTTATATACTTGGATTGAGTAATGAAAATCCCATTTTTCATTTGCAGTATTTGTAAACCTATAAAATACTTTATTTTACCAATTAATGACATCTCAAATTCTTTGCACATTTCATTTCCAAAGTTCTTGCATAAAAAATCATTTCCACAAAAAATAACATCATCAACAAATATGGCTGAAATCAGTATTCCATTATCCTCATCATTCTTCATATACATGTTGCTATTTTCATTAGTCCTCATAGATCCAATCTTTATTAAGTAGGAGTGCAACCTTTCATACCATGCTCTAGGTGCTTGCTTTAGGCCATATAAAGCTTTGTTCAACTTACATACCTGATCTTTATTCTTCTCTTCAATAAATCCTTCAAGCTGTTCAATGTAGACTTCTTCTTCTAGTATACCATTCAAAAATGTAGATTTAACATCCATTTGATATACCTTGAAATTTTTGTAAACAACATATGCCAACAATGTTCTCACTCCCTCAAGTCTTGCCACAGGTGCAAAAGTCTCACCATAGTATATTCCTTCTTCTTGAGCATAACCTTTGCAAACTAGCTTTGCTTTATTCCGAATGACCTCACCTTTTTCATTTAGCTTATTTCTAAAAATCCACTTTGTACCAATTACATTTTTCTCTTTTGGTCTTGGGACCAGTGTCCATGTTTCATTTTTCTTGATTTGTTCAATCTCTTCTGTCATAGCATTCACCCAATCTTCATTGCTTAATGCCTCTTTTACTATCCTCGGTTCAAACATAGATATCAGACATGTGTTATGTCTCAGTTTGTTTCTTGTCATCACTGGAGCATCCTTATCTCCTATAATCTGACTTAATGCATGATTTCTTCTGACATATTTTGCTAATATAGGATTGGTAGGCTCTGTATGATCTTCTTCATCACTCGGTAACTGAGTATTTTATTCATCGACTTTCTTGGTAGGACTTCTCAGTTGTACATATAAAAACTCTTAATAATCTTCTAGTTCTTTGGAATTTCCTTCATCATTCCTTTCTGCAAATTCATCAGTTTTCACATTTGCACTTTACACTATTTTGTTAGATGATTTGATTAGACATTTAAATGCTTTACTCATAGAGGAATAACCAATAAATGTTCCTTCCTCGCTTTTCTGATCAAATTTTCCATTTCTGTCATCTTTGTGAACATAACATCTACTTCCAAATATTTTAAAATAACTTACATTTGGTTTCTTGTCATACCAGATTTCATACAGTGTCTTCATAGTTCCTTTCTTTAGTTGTACTCGGTTCAGGGTGTAAACTACAGTGCTTATTGCTTCTCTCCAAAATATTTGAGGTACTCTCTTTTCTATCATCAAGGTTTAGGCACAATCTACAATTGATCTGTTTCTTCTTTCATCTATCCCATTTTGCTGTGGTGATCTCTGTGCAGACACTTGTCTCTTTATACCATGATCATTGCAAAATAAATTAAATTCATCTGAAATGAACTCTCCTCCTCTATCAGATCTTAGATATTTCAATTGTCTTCCTATTTCTTTTTCAACTCTTGCCTTATACCATTTGAACATTTGAAAGGCTTCTGATTTCTCTTTTAAAAACATAACTGACATCATCCTTTAGTAATCATCCAAAAATAATATGAAGTATTTATCACCATAATAACTTTGAACTTTCATAGGACCACAAAGATCAGTGTGCACAAGATCTAAAATTCCTTTAGAAGTGTAAGACTTACTTGTCATCTTACCCATCTGGCATCCTCAACATATTGCATTCTCAGGTTTTTCCAAGCTTGGTAGACCTCTTACTTGGTGCTTCTTACTTATTTTGAGCAGGTTATCAAAATTTACATGAGAAAACCTTTTATGCCATAACCAAGCATCTTCTATTTTTTCGTACAGACAATCATTCCAAGTTGAGTCAAGATGAAATGTATTACCTCTTGTTTGAGTCCTGGTAGCAGCCAACTTTCCATGTTTGTCATGAACTTTGACAATTCCTTTCTGAAATTCTATTCGGTATCCTATATTGTTTAGCTATGCTACACTCAACAAATTGTATTTCAGACCTTCAACCCAATATACATCATCACATCTACCATTGTCAAGAAGTGTGATAGAACCTTTACCTTTCATAGGACATGGTGCATCATTACCAAATCTTACATAACCTCCATCATAATCTTCTAATTTAACAAACTTGTGTTTATCACCTGTCATGTGATGTGAGCATCCACTATCTATGATCCAAGAATCATTATTATTTATGTGTGATATTAAGGCTTTTTCTTCATACCTTTCTACATCTGATCCATCTTTGATAGCTACATATACAACTTCCTCTGTCTCATTCCCATAAGATTTATCATCATTGGATTCCTCATCAGCTACTAGGCATGTCTTTCTATCTCTCCTTCTGAAGTCTCGATGCCCTCTATATTGGTTGTCTTTTTGTCTGTCATCTCGGTATTCTATGTTTTCACTAGATTCTTTGTCAGGAGAGTTAGAAGGCATATGTCCAATTTTATCACAGTTAAAACATTTTAAAGGTAACTTTCCTTTATACTTACCTTTGCCTCTCGATAACCTTCTGGCCAATAATGCTTCAAACTCTTCTTGCTTTCTAATTTCCTCATATAGTTTGTGTACTTCTTCCATGTTTTTGTGAAATCTCTCACTTTCTCCACTGTGATTTCCTTCAGCATACTTATACATTCTATCATTGTAATCATTCTTTAGATAATATGTTGCATATTCTCCAATTCCTGATAAGTGCAGCTTCATCCTTTTCTGCCATGTGGTGAAACTTGACTTGTTCAACTTTGGTGCATCTCTTTTATACATCTTTGGATCTTGCCTCAAGTTCCTTTAAACTTTTCTTTCAGAGTTCTAGCTCTGATACCAATTGTTAGTTAAATGAGAGGGGGGGGGGGGGGGGTGAATCAGAAAAACTCACAATTCAATGTTCTTATCAGATTCAACCTCGGTAGAACTTACTTGACATGCAACTATGACTGTAAATCATTCAAACTCATAAACTGATAAACTTGAAACATCAAAACACATTTAACACCAAATTTAATGTGGAAACCCAAATAGGGAAAAACCACTATGGGATTTTAGACCCACAAAGAAAATATACTCTTCTAGAGTATGCTCGGTTAAAAGCCAATCCTATTAAAGATTACATAATGACATTGCTATATGTGACCCGGTCAAGGGATTTCCCTCAGATCTATCAGAATCTTGCACTTTGTTAGAAGTGACCTTGTCGAAGGATTTCAAACACTCAATTAGAATGTTACCTTGCTAGAGGATTTGCAAATAAGACTGTTAGGTCCACTTGGTTAAGAGATTTCCTGTCACTTACAAAAATAAATAACAGTAATTAAATATATCTGCAACTTCACTTCTGAAATGTTATAGCAGACTCTATGTGCTCAAAATAATCTTGTCATAAGACTTATCTTCCTCCTTGCTGGGCTTCTCACTCTGTTCTTCAATCAGATCTTCAATCTTATGTACTCTATAGTCACTTCAGCAAAATCACTATTCTTCTATTTGCCTGCATACTTTGATCATCAAATTTCCTTATTTATAAGCAATTCCTAACTGCTTAATCTCCTTAATCACATTTCCCATGATTAATATTAGTCATCAGATCTTCAAACTTGACTAGGTTCATTGAATCCTTCAAACTGAAAATGTTTTATCTTGCCTTGAAACTTGTATTCCTTCCTTGGTACTTGTGCTCAATTATGACCGTTCAATTTGTGCTATAGATCTAACTCTTGAATTTTCATTTCTGTTGATCCTTAACAAACTTCTTGCACAACATTCCAATCTTCTATAAATCTCTAGCTCATTGGCATCCTTCATTTAATAATGTATTTATTCATCCAATGCATTCTATTACTGCTCGGTTGATACTTGGTTAATTCTAAACTTTACTCGGTAGACATTCTTATCTTGATTACTATCTCTGTAGCTTTGCTTGCTGATGACACTCAATGAGTAAGGAGTTTGAAGCCTAGATACATTGAATTGGCCTTGTGGCCATCAATGAGTGTTGACCCAATAGGAGAAGTCTTGAGAATGACAATTTTGGAAGTGTGGCATTGTTGAGAGCCAACACTTATGTGTGAACTCCATCTTCACATATTATGATTAGTTGCCATGATACTTGACCCTATCCTCATGGTGTTGGCTCAATTCATATTAGTGTGTTTTGTTGAAGAAACATGATGTGAGAAGTTTGATGTAGAGGCAAGGGTAGAACTCAGTATTTCATATTAGGACATAAATCACACTGATTAGGCAAGTCAGATAAGGTCTCTCCAATGTTTAGGATACACAAGGGCAACATTAGTCATGTAAGTATGCATGAGCATGGGAATGGATAGTTGCTTTCCTTTTAGACTGATTTGGACAGTATTGAGAGGATCCTATAAGGAATTACTCTCACCATACTCTTGATGATTTCACAACATTGATAATGAATTCACATTAGACACTCATGGATTACCCCAATTAGACATTAGTCAACTTAAGATATGGTACAAGGATTGCATACCACAAAGCCATTAGATATGTTGAAGATGAAAAAGAAGAGTTAAATGGTTTTGGTTCAATGATGATAATTTCCATATTCAAGTAATTTAATTTGGTATATTATACTGAAACGTGATTTCATAACTAACATTTCAACTTCTATATAACTAGTTCTATAGTCTGATTTTCTTGCCTATGAAGAAAGACCATGTCAGACAATATCAACGAACAACAAAATAAGGAGACAATTGCTAGATTGTGGTCTAACTTGAAAAGAAAAGGTGATGGAAAATTTTATTGTCCCTGCAAAATTTGTAAGGGGTTAAAGACTAGAAGACTTCTAATCAAAACAACTAAGAAACATTGTAGGCTGCATGGTCACATTGAAGGTGGACATGATTATCATCCATTGGTAAGTTTTTCATTATATCATTTTAACAATTTATATACATAATAAATCACTTGATGATGAGATCATGATCATGGTTTATTTATGTTTATCAATTTTATATAGGTCGAGCACCCTAGAGAACATGATATGGATCAACACAACCTGAAGAATATGGTTTTTGAAGTGGACGAACATGGAGGTGTGAATATCGAAGCTGAAGATAATGATCCCATGGAAGATGATGATCATGCGCCACAAAAAACAATTGAAGATGATGGTACATATACATTGTTCCATGACACATTTAGTACTCGTGCAACTGATCATGATGATGAAGATGACCTTGATGTTGTTCATGATGTCCCTCTACTTGAGAAGGCATCTGAGACCCTTTATGAAGGCTCGCATACAACTCTTCTCTTTGCTGTATTGTTGTTGGTGAACTTGAAGGTTATGAATGGTTTATCCAACATAACAATCTCATGTATGTTAAGGTATATCATATATGTCATAATAAATTATGAATCATGTTGTACCATTAATATTCTTTATATTAACAAATTATATTTTTTTGCTATAGATTGATAGGTGAGTTTTTGTTACCACCATCAAATATTCTACCTCGCTCATACTGAGAATTATCTGCCATTATGAAAGATATTGGAATGGAGTATCAAGCAATAGATGCTTGTCCCAATGATCATATTATATATCACAAACAACATGAATTTCAAACTAAATGCCCTGAATGTCATATCATTAGATATTGAATAGATCAAATAACAAAAAGGGTTCCTCTCAAGGTTCTTCGCTATATTCCCATTATTCCACGTATGCAACGATTATTCAAGTGCACTAGCTTGGCACAATTTATGGATTACCATGCACCCAATAGAAGTCGAGATGACATTATTTGAATGCCTACAGATGGTTCAACATTTATGGACATAGAGGAAAAGTGGCCACACTTTAAAGAAGAACCTCGTAATCTCAGGCTTTCACTGGCAGCAGACAGTGTCAATCCATTTGGAGAGATGAGATCTATTTACTCAGTGTGGCCTATTTTTGTTATCAACAATAACATTCCTCCATCGATGTCAATAAAGAGGGAGCACATAATGTTGGCAATGATTGTTCTAGGTATTTTATCATTTAAATATAGTCGTCTACATTTAATTATAAATATTGCAGTAAAATGGTCATAATAATTATGTAATATTTTTTTTCATTCAATTAGGTAAGTACCAAGTTAAAGATATGAATGTATATATCGAGCCTCTTATCAACGAGTTGTTGGAGTTATGGAATGCTATCACTATGTATGATGTCTCTAGACCAATAGGACAAAGACAATTTCAATTCCATGCGATGCTTTGATGGACAATACACGATGCCCCAGGGCTAACACATTTTTGTGGTATGTTATAGTGTTTAAGTTGTGCATGAACATTATAATTCAAAAAATTATCATATTTAATCCAATTATACATTATCTTGTAGGTTTTCAAACAAAGGGAAAATTTGCATGTCCAGTTTGTGGTCCAAAGATAAAATCTCGTCATTCAAAAAGTTTAGGAAAGGTGGTGTTTGATGAGTATAGGCACTTTATCCACAAAAATCATAAGTATCGAAATACTAAAAAACATCTTTTCAATGGGAAATAAGAGAATACATCAAAGCCACAAAGAATGACAACTCACTTGTGGAAGTTGGAATATAGTAGAATTAATCGTCAAGGTAATGCCATTCCATCTAATGGTTTATGTCATAAAACATATTTTCTATTTTGTTTTATTTATTGATGATGTGATTGATGATCGTGAAGGTTGTGAAGGCATAAATGACCACCTTCCTAAGGGACTAAAAAATTATCCCCAACAATTTAGTAGGTTGCCCTACTACGAGCAGTTACAAATTGTGCATTTGTTTGATACTATGCATATTGCAAAGAATATAATAGAGACATTATGGAAAATATTGGATGGAAGGCGTGACAAAGAAAAAAATGTCAAAATATGTAGTGACATTCAGGATTCCAATCATGCAATTATAAATGTCATTCAATCAAATAGCCATGGAGACCAAATTAATATAAGTGAGCTTCCTTGGTTATTAATGAACCAACAAAGCAATGCTATAAAAGAAGTCATACGAAAAATTTGATTTCCCACAAGATTTGTTGTGAACATAAACAATCTCATATCAAAGAAAAGTCAATTTGGGCCAGGAATGAAAATGCATGATTGGCATACCTTCATTAAGGTAATTCATGTTCTTGTGTTTTTACTATGTATTTAAGTACTATGCGTATGTGTACTTTTCATTGTATTATATTAGAAAAAAATGAAAAGATAATTTTATAATTATTGCAGTACGTTCTACCTCTATCTCTCCCAGATGACTTCAACAATAATGGCAAGCAAGTCATATACGATCTTGGAAAATACATGAGGTAAGTAGTGATATTTGTTCAATTCATTGTATAGATATTATATTTGTGATTTGTTTTACTTGTTATGTAATATATTTTTTTGCGTCTTGAATATCTTGTAGGTGGTTGTCATGTAAAGAAATCCATAAAGAAGATATAAAATATTGGAAGAGAAAAATTCCTCATATAATGTGTGAAATGCAAAAGTGTCTAACTCCAACTTTTTTCAATGCACAAGAACACTACCTCATACACCAAGTTGAGGAGATTGAATTGTGTGGATCTATACACACTAGGTCAATGTGGATGGTTGAGAGGCACTTGAAAGTTTTGAAGGCTTTGGTTCGACAAAGAGCACATCCTGAGGATTCTATGGTGGAGGGATATATGGTATACCAGACTATGATGTACATTTCTAAATATCTTCTTAAGTTTGCAACAAAGATCCACATGGATCGCATTTGGGATCCTAACCCCATTAACAAATTCGAAGGGGAGTACTTGACGGGGAAAGGTAGATTGAGGAAAGTGAGGTAATTATAAGATGTTATTGTAGTTAATTAATTTTTAATTTTCAAAATAAATTGGTTGTAAGACGTCTATTTATTTTTTATACAGTTGGTCAAGAGTGGGATGGACTACATTTGTATATTGCAAACAATCTTGATTGAATGACGGTATGGATTGAACATTGTCAACATTCTAGATGCATATTGACAGGGAAGGTGTGGCTTCATTGGTTAAAGAAGCTCATCGTAATGGATTTTCCAATGTTACACAAAGGGAAATTGATTTAGCATATGGTTTAAGAGATAAATAGGTACGTATAAATTTATTAATCACCCATATGTTTATCAACTCACAATGCAATGACTTTTACATGTTTGACATATCATAGGTCAAACACCACAACGCTATGTGCTGCAATGGTCATAAATTTCACATAAAAAAGTTGGATGACACGAAGAAAACTTGTGATTCTGGCATCATTGCAGTCTTTGAGGTGAAAAATATTTCATCAAGAAATGACATACATCCTCAACAGTCTCAAAATTGATACTATGGCATTTTGGATGATATACTTGAGTGTGACTTTAATTCCTTCAAATTAGTTTTGTTCTTTGTCAAATGGTACAAGCTACAATTGAATAAAAATGATCCTGATAGAACTATTATTGAACATGATAATGGTTTTACAATGTTTAATACAAGGTCATTTGAACCAGTTGGGGATGAACCCTATGTTCTTCCAAGCCAATGTGAGCAAGTATTTTACTTAGAGGTTCCACATAAATCAGGTTGGTCATTTGTTGTTAGACATGATCCAAGAGGAAGGCCGATAAAGTATAATGTGATGGAAGAAGAAGATACTGAAGAATTAGAAGATGAAGTAGATGAAGAAGTAGAAGATGAAGTAGATGATGATGATGATCAACAATTTCAACAAGAAGATCGACAATTTCAAGAAGAAGAAGAAGAAGAAGAAGAAGAAGGAGGAGGAGGAGGAGGAGGAGGAGGAGGAGGAGGAGGAGGAGGAGATGATGATGATGATGGTGAAGACAATGATGGTGGTGGTGGTGGTGATGATGATGATGATGATGATGGAGATGATGATCATGATGATGAATGAAATGTACAAGGTATGCGATTAGTATATTATCTATTTAATATTGATTTCTTGATAGAATTTTTTTTACATAATTAATTCATTATGTTTTGAATTCTAATACCATTACATAATTAATTCATGATGCACCTTTTAATATGGAGATGGAGATAGGGAGAGTGACTATTTATGTGACATTTTTAAAACTTTGTGTTTATTTATGGAATTTGGATTGTTTATTAGCTATGTGATGGATGTTGATTTAAAATAAATATGTGATGGATTACATGTTTATGATGATACGTGACATTTTTTGAACTTTGTGTTTATTTATACAATGTGGATTGATTATTACCTATGTGATGGATGGTGATTTATGATACATATGTGATGGATTACATGTTTATGATGACACACATGTGATGCTAATTATGATGCTCAATTACATATATGATGATACATCATGTGATTCTTATGATGCTTATGATATGTAATGCCCCGCTAGGAACCCTAAAGGAAAACAACACAACTAGGCAACTAAAGGGTGAAATGTATTTTTTTTTAAAGATTAAGTGCATTAATTATAATAATAGCATGTTTAATAACACAACAAAAGTCTAACACATGATTTCCTAAGGGTTACCAATGAAGATTAAATTTGCAGATTATATAATATTTTTTTTTAAAGATTAAGTGCATTAATTATAATAATAGCATGTTCAATAACACAACAAAAGTCTAACACATGATTTCCTAAGGGTTACCAGTGAAGATTAAATTTGTAGATTATATTAACACCATGGTTAATCAATTTGTCCATCCAATTAGGAAAATTAAATGCAAAAGATAACACCTTGACATACATCTAAATTCCATAATCAAAGAATCAAAGTATTCCAATGCATTTATTTTCCCATAAATCATATATATAAAAGATTAAAGCAACTGAATTTACATACATTCCACCGATTTAATATTACAATATCCATAAATACATGGCTTCCAAAAATACCACGGAATCCAAAAGTTACAATATCAAGGTTACATAAAAGTTTGATACAATAACCACAAGGTCTCAACTGAACAAAGATCACGAACATGAGCTGGTACATGAACCACAAACCAAGAAACACCAGTGAAGCCTTTCCTCGCCTGAAGATACAATCTAGAACATCTGATGGGAAGTGGCACTACCACTCGACCATGTGATCCTAAAATGGAACCACCCCACCGTGCTAGGAGATAGTAGAAGACCCTCAAGCAAACAAAATAAGATAAGTACAAAACAACTACATGACTCCATAAACATCCATGTGACTCAACTCACAAACACTAGTGACTCTAAGGAGAGAGTGTCATCGCATGGCTTAAGGTGGTTACCCTGGTAGGCCTCCATAGGTCCTAGCCCCCATCTTGGGTTATCCTGGTAACCTCTCCCAAACCTACGGCTTCATCTAAGCCTCATGCGAACCCTACCAATCCTTTCATGAAGACAAGGTGACAAGTTTTCCATTCTAGGCCTTCTCACCACATCCTGAGCCTATACAAGCACTCAACCATGTGCGAGGCATATTATATTAATTAATATTAAATCTACCCACCCCCTAACCAATTATTAGGTTATCACTTCTTAACTGACTTTCGAGGGGTTATCCTACCATCCACTTCAGGCACGGCCCCCACTCGAAAGCCACTCTCTCTCATAGGACACTAACAGGAAAGGTCTCTCTATGAGAATTCTATGGCGAAACTGACAGCCATATCAAATCTTGACAAACCACAGGTGAAGGATATACAATCACTAACCTAGGATTGACCATTTGAAAACATAACACACAATGGTACACATCAACAGGGTTATACAACAACACCTGACCAAGGGGTATAACAACATATGACATAACGACAACTCAACCAGAATTGCAACGAATTTAAGCTTGACTGCAACACCATTTACACAAGATCCTAATACAGGCAATCTTTTCTTTAAACAACCAAAAGCATAAAATACTTGTAATTAAAGATTTTCCAAAAAATAAGAAAATACACTAAATTAATACAAGGAAATGAATGTTGTCATTTGTCTAATAAGGTTAAATAAAACCACATTAAAATTAATCTCCTAATGTATTTCCAAGCATAAATATAGAATCTTAAATTATAAGCTTTTTTGGAAATAACCAAATTCTAAATTAATTATATATATATATACATGAATTAATTTGTACAATACTAAAATAATACTTGAATGACATAATGCCCAAAAATTAAAAAAACTATATGTGAACACACACACACACACACACACACACACACACACACACACACACACACACACACACACACACACACACACACACACACACACACACACACACACACATATTACTTATCATAATTTAATTAAAAAACTGAATTAAATAAAACTGGGCACGAAACCCGAATGCACCATATTTTGGAAAACACAATTTATAACCCAGGAAAAACAAACAAACCACATAACCCACTGCTACCACACGGTAGGAGGTGCTACCGCCGGTAGCTATACTACCATCGGTAGTAACTACCAAACTTTTTTTTTATATATTTATTTTTTATTTTTTATTTTAAAATTCCATAGCATAAGAATTATAAATTTCAATTTTCAATAAAATTTATTCCCCCAAAATTTATTAAATAGAATTTTCCCCAAAATAATTAAATAAAGCAATTTCCCCATAATTTTAATAACCCAATAAATTTGGCATTTGTTATGGGAAAAGATTTGATTACTTTCTTTAGTTCTTGGCCATTTTTTTTTACTTCATCCTTTTATGCACGTCTATGGATTATTTCTCCATCTATTTTAATCTGGAATATTTGGTTAGAGCGTAATAATAGGATCTTTAGAAACACTAGCTCTTCTCTTCCAGAGGTCTTACTAAAAATTGAATCGTCCATTTCTGAGGTCACTTTGTCTCATATAAGTAAGAATTTGGAAAACCTCACATCTTTCTCACATTGGGATAGTAGGGTGACTAGGGTTTGGAGGATGTTATCTATCCTTCCCTCTCATGGATCAATTTTGAAAAAGGGTGACGCCTTAAACAAAAGAAATTTGGCCTCTTGGAAACCTCCTCCTCTTGGTAAGTTTAAATTAAATTTTGATGGAGCCTCTTGTGAAAATCTTGGTTTGGCTAGGGTAGGTATGGTGATCTTTGACCATCATATTCACATTATCCAAGCTCGGTGCCACACGATTGGTATTCAGACTAATAATTTTGCTAAATTCAAGGCTTTGTCTATGGGCTTGGAGTTGGCTATTTCCCTAGGAATTAAAGACCTCATTATTGAAGGGGATTCATTGTTGATCATTCAGAGTGTGTTAAAAAGGAACTCTCATTGTTGGCAGTTGCAATATCTTCTAGATCATATTCTCCAGCAATTAGAATTCTTTGACTCTTTCTTCATTACTCATTGTTATAGAGAGATAAATAGAGTAGCATATTTTTTGGCTAATCTAGCTATTGACAGTAATGCTAATCTATGTGATGTTAGTTCCGAAGAAATTCCCGTTTCCGTTTTGAAATACTTGCAGTGATATGAGGTTTTCTTGGTATCTTATTTTTGAGAGTCTACCCTCTTTTGCTAGTCAGGGTAGGCATGTTTATTGTTTATGTCCAACTGCAATATGGCTCTGTATGTGGGAAAGTGTTCTCATATATGTAGTTTGGTTTCAAGCTGACATAGGAAGTAAGGGTGGCTATGTTTATTGGTTATTAGAGTGAAAACTCAGTTTTGATCTTGTTTATCTCTAAAGTCTTTTTAGTTTGTTCTCGCATGAGGGGCATTTATTTTTCTGCACGATAATTGTGATGTGCTCAGCCCTTTCGTATGAGGATTATTACTATATTGATTTTTGGCTTAGGTGGTGTTATTTCAGTACTTCTCACAAAAGTGATAATGTGGTATAATCATTATTTATATTTCTTGGCTTATTTTGGATTTGGTATCAGCTAGGATGCATCACTCAAAATGATTTTTTTTGGATAATTGGATTTTTACATGTGCAAATCATTCATTATTGTGTAAGGTGGTTTAATTATATAGGTTTTAGTTGCTTTTTTGCTTCAACTATATATTGATTATTGGTGCAGAACTCATTTGTTAGCTATGTCGAAGGAAGCTCGGTGTGTATTTCTCTATGTGGGGAAGGTAATTATCTCTCATGTCTATTACACTTCCGGTTTATCGCATTTCATTAGATTCACCAGAGGTAGAGATTGTTGATAATTATGGGTATGATTCTGAGAAGCTTGGGAGAGTTTTTGTTCTGCATAATTTGGAGTTGGAGTCTGAAATTTGTAGGGTGGTGGGGAATCATTGGTTGCTCTCTCCTTCTTTTATCTCTTTTTCAAAAGTTTTGTCTCATTTTTTAACTATATGTTATGATCTATTGTGGGATAAGACTCTGGTCCAACTTATTGCATCTAAATTTGTGGCTCATCCATTTCTTGATATGCATTATCTTGGGTCAGCTTTGGATAGTTATAATTTTGATATGGGTACTCTTCCTTATGGGGGTTTCCTTTCTGTTCAAGATCTCTTGGAAAATGGTTACTATGGAGAATTTCTTTTTGAAATTTGAATGGGCCTGATTTGTGACACTATTAATGAAGCATTAAAAGCCGTGGAGAGGTTGTTTGATTTCATCTCTCCCCAAGTTTGAGTAGGGCACGGGATGTGTTAATCGCCCTTCATGCTTTGATTAATTTCTATTTTGTTTCATCTGCTTCTCCTCTCCCTGTGGTTCCTATACAGGCTCTTGTTCCTTATGAAGCTCGACCTACTCCACCAGTTGAGAGTTTTAGTAATTGGTTTATGGCTAATTAATCACATGTTTTTGCAATTATCTCTTACTTTTTTTTGGCAAGCTATCTATGGGAAGATGGAATTGGAAGCCGCATTGCACTATAGTGCAAGTTTTTGGGCGACTCTATTTGGCTCAAATTTCTAGATTTGGATAATATTGGTCTATTTTAGTTTTGACATACTGGATGTCGATTCTATGCTCCCCTTTGGTACAAGTTTATCGGCTCCTTGGTGTCTCTGCATGATCTTCTTGAGGAGATATTTTTTTGATATCCACATTTTGTAACCAGCTGATGCTCCCCAATTGGTAAAAGTGTATGGGCTCCTAGATCTTCTCGAGGAAATATTTTTGATATTCAGCTCTTGATGTTGTAACCAACTGAGATATAATCAGTTGATGATCTTTGTATCTGGATATGTCCTATGGGACCTCTGTATATAGGTCAATTGTATGGGTTTGGGTGGGCTTATGCATCATCTGGATATGTATCTACTATTTTGTAAGGGTATTTTATTTTTCTTGGTTTATATTTGAGGTGATAACCGGAGGTTTTCTTGTGGGTTCTTTCCTGCCGGTATGCCTTTTGAACCTATTGTAAAAATTATTAAATATAATAAAAAAGTTTAGTGGCTTGCCCACTTTTATTGAAAAAAACTAAAAATAACCCAATAAATTTAATTAAAATTAAATTTATTACTATAGTAACTAAATAATTACACACAGATGTACAAATATTGACAGAACAACCATAGCCGATTATCGAAACTAATACCAAACAAGAGGGAATATTTTCTCTGGTAAATCCCATTTTCTACCAAAACTTGCAACTTTTATGCACAGTAAAACATCTTGGCAAAATTTGCGAGAATAACTTTTCCAAAATCCTCACAAATTTTAATCCACAAACACCCAGGAAATAACTTCTTTCCATAAACTAAAATTAATTTTCAAGAATGGACTTTACCTAAGAACATGAAATAACTAGAAAGGGTTTTGGATTTGACAAATATTATTCACACACATCATTCAAAAAGAGGGAAGAAATAAAATATTTTCTTTAAAAACAACCAGAAGAGGCCACCCAACCTATATAGCTTTCCTGGAAGATTCACGTGGAAGAACTCAGTCCTGTACCAGTTATCCAAGCCAATCCCTCTTCCAGCAATCCTCAAATAATTTCTTCTTCAACAAAATACTGCTTCCAAAATATTTTTCTTCCCCAAAATCTTTGCCTCCTTCTTGTGTACCAAAAAGAGAAAGATCTATTCTTTTTAACCTAAAATTTTAGGTTACATATATTTTTCCCCAAAACCTAATATTTAATTTTAGTAATAAAGGAAATTTTATTTTCTTTTCTAATTCCTAACAGAGGGATAAATTAACATGCAATAAGAAAAAATCATTTTTTTTTCTTTTCTTTTCTCATGCAAATTAATTAATTTTCTAAATAAAGAAAATAAAGCAATACTTTAATTCTAATTTATTATTTTATTCATTTATTTATTTAAAATTCTAGGAAACAATAAATGAAATTAATCTGATTTATTTTTCACTAAAATTTAAATAAGATATAATTCGAATACAATGCAACTTGCAATCTAATTTAATAATTTCTTTTAATTAGTTAAATTTATAATATCAATGCATAAAACACATAATTCCCAAAAATACCAACTATGAGATAACTCCATAAATTTAATTAATTAATTAAATCCACTAAAGACACAAACTGAGCAAACCCCAAGCAAAGACTCATAAAAAGGTCAAACGATGAAATACGAAGGCCAAATAAACTGACAGGATGACCAACTGATGACACTCACAAGAGTGTAACTGGGTAAAATAGGGTCAACTACTACCTCCTCCACTTCCATAAAATAAATATAAGGCACACTCAGACCTATGAAGCCAGGTGGAGATGATACCCCATACCTACTTTGTACTTGTACCTACAATATCATGCAGCACTGAACCACACATACATATATACAATATAGAAAACATGACATGCATATCGATGAAGGAGAATCACGATGTTCCCTGTCTTACCGGAATGAGTGAAGGAAAATTATCCCCTTGCATCCAATACACTTGCAGACACACAACATATAATTTCACATTGCATAGATAAAATAAAGTGTCAATACATAGCAATAATCCATAAAATGCCATAAATCACAAGTACTGAAATACTGCAATTAAATTATGCATCTCATATCCTAATAAAGCTTGAAATAATGTCATATAAGTCTGAATAACCAATCATGGTAATGTATCCATTGAAAGTAAACAATAATAAAATATGAGTCTAATGAGTTCAAACGAGGAGGGGTACTACATTCTCCCCCCCAAAACTAGGCTTACTCCAGGAAGCCTAAAACAAATAAGAATACAAATCTCTCATCTTTGCTGCATCCTCCCACGTCACTGAGGTCTCATCATCTAGGTCCCATAGGGCCCTTACCTGGTCGATGGTACGACCCCTGAGGATCAAATCCCGATGCTAAAGAATGCGCATGGGCTCCATGGAAAGCTGCCTGTCCTTGACCTGTAAAAAGTTCCAATCAAGAACATGTGTCACATCAGGATGATAAGGTCGAAGAACTAAAACATGAAAGACATCATGGATGTGGGATAGACTTGGTGGCAAGACAAGATGATAGGCAACAAGTCCTATCCTCTCAAGGATCTCAAAAGACCAACAAATCGAGGTGCCAACTTAGAACCCTTTCCATAATGGATTAGACTCTTCTGCAGACACACTCTCAAAAACACATGGTCGCCAACAAAAACTGACGATCTATCCTATGAGCATCTGCATACTTCTTCTGCCTATCCTGTGTAGCTACCAATGCTCATGAATCTGCTCAACCTATTGCTCCATCTCTAGAAGAATATCCGGTCCTATGAGTACCTTGTCCTCTAGCCGATCCCAACTCAAAGGAGTGCGGGAAGGATGACCATACAATGGGTGAAAGGGGGACATACCTATGGAGCTATGATATCCATTATTATAAGAAAACTCCACTAGATAGATATAATCCTCCCAGTGTGACTGCTGGTCCATAACATACATGCGAAGCATGTCCTCCAAAACCTGATTCACTTGCTCGATCTAACCATTTGTCTCTGGGTGATAAGATGAACTAAAGTTCAACTGAGTCCCCAAAGCATGCTGAAGTGAGGTTCACAATGTTGAGGAAAAGACAAGATCTCTATCACAGATGATCCACCTCAAAATCCCATGCAATCTTACCACATCTTCCAAGAAGACTCATGCCACCACTGCTGTCGTATAGGAACGAATAGGAACAAAGTGAGCAACCTTTGTCAATCTGTCAACTATGACCATGATAGCATCATGACGACACAAAGAGACATGCAACCCAACAATGAAATCCATGGAAATGATATCCCATTTCCATTCTGGTACCAAATTAGGCTGTAAAAGCCCTACCAGATGCTGATGCTCTGCCTTCACCCGCTGACACTCTAAACACTTCGACATAAAATCAGCAATGTCGCGTTTCATACCAGCCTAATGATAAACCTATCTAAGATCTGTGTGCATCTTCTTGACACCTGGATGTGCCAAGTAAGGTGCATGATGGGCCTCAGTCATGATCAAAATGCGAAGATCCTCTAAAGGAGGTACATAGATCCATCCAAGGTGATGAAGAAGTCCATCTACCTCAAATTTATATCCAAAACATCTACCCTCTAAAGGCCTTTCAGAATCTATCACTGCTCTAACATCCTGATACCAAGTATCCTGAGGAAGAACTCCTAGAATCCTCTCTCTCAAGTCTACTCCAAGGGACAATGTTGAAACTTTATGCCATCTACGACTCAAAGCATCTGCCACTACGTTCTCTTTCCCTTGAATATAACAAACCTCATAATCATACTCGTAGAGGAATTCCATCCATCTCCGCTGTTGAGCATTCAAGTTTGGCTACATGAATATATACTGCAGACTGCAATGATCACTATGCAGCTCAAACCGATGCCCTAATAGGAAATGCCACCATCTAACCAAAGCATGAACTACAACTGCCAACTCTAAATTGTTAACTGGATAGTTCAACTCGTGGTTCTTGAGTTTGCAAGACTCATAAGCAACCACACGTCCATCCTACATAAGCACTGTACCTATACCTTCCAAAGAGGCATATGTGCATACCATAAAATCTCTAGATGGATCAAGAACTGCCAAAATTGGAGCACTAACAAGGAGTTCCTTCAAGGTATGAAAAGCTCCCTCACACTGCTCTGACCAAACAAACTTCTTCCCTTTCCTCTAAAGAGAAGTAATCGGGTGTCCTATCTAGGAAAAGCCCTGAACAAAGCGATGGTAATATCCAGCCAAACCCATAAAACTCCTAACTTATGAAATGTTGGTTGGCGCTAGCCAATCAACAATGGCTTGGATCTTTGAAGGATCCATGGATATACGTTCTCCTGAAACCACATGACCAAGATAGTTCACCTCAGACTGGAAGAAGTCACACTTCGTCAAATTGGCATAAAGCTGATTCTCCCTCAAACATTGTAATACCTGATGTAAGTGACCCTCATGCTCTTCCATAGTTCTAGAATAAATGAGAATGTCATCCAAGAATACAATGACAAAATGATCAAGGTAGTTGCGAAAAACCCCATTCATGAGGCTCATGAAAACTGAAGGCATGTTTGTCAACCCAAATGGCACCATTGTGAACTCATAGTGACCATAACGAGTACGAAATTCTATCTTATGAATATCTGCATCCTGAATGCACAACTGATGGTACCCAGATTTCAGTTCAATCTTAGAGAACACCTTGGCTCCCTTTACCTAATCAAAAAGATCATCTATATGAGGCAATGGATATCGATTCTAGATGGCTACCTTATTCAGCTGTTGGTAATCAATGCATAACCAAAGAGAACCATCCTTCTTCTTAATGAAGATAACAGGCGCACCCCAAGGGGAAACACTAGGACGAATAAACCCCTTGGCCAATAATTCCTACATCTGCAACTTTAACTCACTCAACTCCTGAGTAGTCATCCGATATGGAGCTCTCAAAATACATTCTGCACGAGGAACCAAATCAATGTGAAAGTCTATGTCTCACTTCGGAGGCATACCAGGAATATCCAATGGAAACACATCACCATACTCTCAAAGAATAGGGTGACCATCAAGAGTGATTTATCAACTCTCTTTTTCATCCACATCCTCAAGAGTGACTATAAAATGCTGACACCCTCTACACATGCACTGCTTAAGTTGCATAGCAGAAATCATACGTAGGGATATCGATCTCTAAACTCCAACAATCTCCACTTCCCCGCCAAGGTCATCTAAACACTCCACTGTCTTCTTGCAACAGTCTACGCGAGCATTGTGAGATGAAAGCCAATCCATTCCCAACACAACTCCATAAGAACCCAAAGGAATGACTCGAAGGTCAACTGAAATAACCAGGGATCCTAGGTCCAACTCACAACTGGGAATAAAGGCATCTACAGAGACACAAACACCTATAGCCAACTCTACTGGCCACCTCCCCTATCTTTCCTAGCCATGACCTAGCACTGAAAAAGAGAAAATGGTTCAGATCTACGGAAAGGATAAAACAAGGGAAACACAAACATTAAGACCTAAGTAAAAAAGTCAAGTTGAATGGGCTCACTACAAACCCAGAGTACCCAGTGTTGAAACTTGGGCTCTAATACCAAATGTAATGCCCTATAAGGAAACCTAAAGGAAAACAACACAACTAGGCAACTAAAGGGTGAAATATTTTTTTTAAAAAAGATTTAGTGCATTAATTATAACAATAGCATGTTTAATAACACAACAAAAGTCTAACACATGATTTCCTAAGGGTTACCAACAAAGATTAAATTCACAGATTATATTAACACCATGGTTAATCCAATTGTCCATCCAATTAGGAAACTTAAATGCTTAAGATAACACCTTCACATACATCTAAATTCCATAATGAAAGAATCAAAGTATTCCAATGTATTTATTTTTCCATAGATCATATATACAAAAGATTAAAGCAACTGAATTTACATACATTCCATTGATTTAATATTACAATATCCATAAATACATGGCTTCCAAAAATACCACGGAATCCAAAAGTTACAATATCAAGGTTACATAAAAGTTTGATACAATGACCACAAGGTCTCAACTGAACAAAGATCATGAACATGAGCTGTTACATGAACCACGAACCAAGAAACACCAGCGAAGCCTTTCCTCACCTAAAGATACAATCCAGAACATCCAATGGGAAGTGGCACTACCACCTGACCATGTGATCCCGAAATGGAACCACCCCACCGTGCTAGGAGATAGTAGAAGACCCTCAAGCAAGCAAAATAAGACAAGTATGAAAGAACTACATGACTCCGTAAACATCCATGTGATTCAACTCACAAACACTAGTGACTCTAAGGAGAGAGTGTCATCGCATGGATTAAGGTGGTTACCCTGGTAGGCATCCATATGTCCTGACCCCCATCCTGGGTTATCCTAGTAACCTCTCCCGAAACCTCCGACTCCATCTAAGCCTCATGCAGACCCTACCAATCCTTTCATGAAGACAAGGTGATAAGTTTGCCATTCCATGCCTTCTCACCACATCCTGAGCCTATACAATTACTCAACCATGTGCGAGGCATATTATATTAATTAATATTAAATCTACCCACCCCCTAATCAATTATTAGGTTATCACTTCTTAACTGACTTTCGAGGGGTTATCCTGCCATCCACTTCGGGCGTGGCCCCCGCTTGAAAGCCACTCTCTCTCATAGGACACTAACAGGAAAGGTCTCTCTATGAGAACTCTATGGCAAAACTGACAGCCATATCAAATCCTGACAAACTATAGGTGAAGGATATACAATCACTAACCCAGGATTGAGCATTTGGAAACATAACACACAATGGCACACATCAACGGGGTTATACACCAACACCTAACCAAGGGGTATAACAACATATGACATAACGACAACTCAAATAGAATTACAATGAATTTAAGCTTGACTGCAACACCATTTACACAAGATCCTAATACAGGCAATCTTTTCTTTAAATAGCCAAAAGCATAAAATACTTGCAATTAAAGATTTTCCAGAAAATAAGAAAATACACTAAATTAATACAAGGAAATCAATGTTGTCATTTGTCCAATAAGGTTAAATAAAACCACATTAAAATTAATCTCCTAATGTATTTCCAAGCATAAATATAAAATCTTAAATTGTAAGCTTTTCTGGAAATAACCAAATTCTGAATTAATTATATATATATATATATATATATATATATATATATATATATATATATATATATATATAATATAATTATATGAATATATATATATATATATATATAATATAATTATATGAATATATATATATATATATATATATATATATATATATATATATATATATATATATATATATATATATATATATATATATATATATATATATATATATAAACATGAATTAATTTGTACAATACTAAAATAATACTTGAATGACATAATGCTCAAAAATTAAAAAAACTATATGTGAATACACACACACACACACACACATATTACATATCATAATTTAAATAAAAAACCAAATTAAATAAAACTAGGTATGAAACCCGAATGCACCATATTTTGGAAAACACAATTTATAACCCAAGAAAAACAAACAAACCACATAACCCACTGCTACCGCACGGTAGTAGGTACTACCATAGGTAGTATATGCTACCTTACAGTAATAGGTGCTACCACTGGTAGCACTGCTACCGCGCCGGTAGCTTTACTACCGTCGGTAGTAACTACCAAACTTTTTTTTTATATATATATTTTTTATTTTTTATTTTTAATTATTTTTAAAAAAAATTCCATAGCATAAGAATTATAAATTTCAATTTTCAATAAAGTTTATTTCCCCAGAATTTATTAAATACAATTTTCCCCAAAATAATTAAATAAAGCAGTTTCCCCATAATTTTAATAACCCAATAAATTTAATTAAAATTAAATTTATTACTATAGTAACTTAATAATTACACAAAGATGTACAAATATTGATAGAACAACCATAGCCAATTATCGAAACCAATACCAAACAAGAGGGAATATTTTCTTTGGTAAATCCCTTTTTCTACCAAAACTTGCAACTTTTATGCACAGTAAAACATCTTGGCAAAATTTGCAAGAATAACTTTTCCAAAATCCTCACAAAATTTAATCCACAAACACCCAGGAAATAACTTCTTTGCATAAACTAAAATTAATTTTCAAGAATGGACTTTAGCTAAGAACATGAAATAACCAGAAAGGGTTTTGGATTTGACAAATATTATTCACACACATCATTCAGAAAGAGGGAAGAAATAAAACATTTCTTTGTAAAAACAATCAGAAGAGGCCACCCAACCTGTATAGATTTCCTGGAAGATTCACGTGGAAGAACTCAGTCCTGTACCGGTTATCCAAGCCAATCCCTCTTCCAACAATCCTCAGATAATTTCTTCTTCAACAAAATAATGCTTCCAGAATAATTTTTCTTCCCCAAAATCTTTGTCTCCTTCTTGTGTACCAAAAAGAGAAAGATCTATTCTTTTTAACCTAAAATTTTAGGTTGCATATATTTTCCCCAAAACCTAATATTTAATTTTAGTAATAAAAGCAATTTTATTTTCTTTTCTAATTCCTAACATAGGGATAAATTAACATGCAATAAGCAAAAATCATTTTTTTTTCTTTTCTTTTCTCATGCAAATTAATCAATTTTCTAAATAAAGAAAATAAAGCAGTACTTTAATTCTAATTTATTCTTTTATTCATTTATTTATTTAAAATTATAGGAAACAATAAATAAGATTAATCTGATTTATTTTTCACTAAAATTTAAATAAGATATAATTCAAATACAATGCAACATGCAATGTAATTTAATAATTTCTTTTAATTAGTTAAATTTATAATCTCAATGCATAAATACACAATTCCCAAAAATACCAACTATGAGATAACTCCATAAATTTAATTAATTAATTAAATCCACTAAAGACACAAACTGAGCAAACCCCAAGCAAAGACTCATAAAAAGGTCAATCGATGAAATACGAAGGCCAAACAAACTGATAGGACGACCAACTGACGACACTCACAAGAGTGTAACTGGGTAAAATAGGGTCAACTACTACCTCCTCCACTTCCATCAGACAAATATAAGGCACGCTCAAACCTGTGAAGCCAGGTGGAGACAATACCCCGTACCTACCCGGTACTTGTACCTACAATATCCTGCATCACCGAACCACACATGCATATATACAATATAGAAAACATAGCATGAACACTGATGAAGGAGAATCGCAACGTTCCCTATCTCACCAGTATGAGTGAAGGAAAATCATCCCCTTGCATCCAATACACTCAGAGACATGCAACATATAATTTCACATTGCATAGATAAAATAAAGTGTCAGTACATAGCAATAATCCATATAATGCCATAAATCACAAGTACTGAAATACTACAATTAAATTATGCATCTCATATCCAGATAAAGCATGAAATAATGTCATATAAGTCAGAATAACACATCATGGTAATGTATCCACTGAAAGTAAACAATAATAAAATATGAGTCTAATGAGTTCAAATGAGGAGGGGTACTACATGATACACATGTATTTATTGTTTATCAACTTACAAATTTAGTAATGCTTATGATGCTCAATTGTTGGTGTTGATTTCATGTATATTCCCTGTGTGATGTTGTCACCCTTTGTGGGAACAGGTCATTGACTACAGACATCGTCAACCATTTAGTTGAGGATCCTACATAGTCTACATAAAGTAAAGGTAAGGAATTAAAAAAATTACAATGATTTTGATGACAACATCTTTTTATTATTTAATACTCTTTTTGTCTACAATGTTCATGTTGTGTACTATGTAATTTTTAGCTAACATAAGATAATTGAACCCCTTTGACGAGGATCCTACACAGTCTCATGGATGGATAGGTATAACTAGTCAATACACCCTATAGAAACAATTTTTTTTTTTAAATTACTTGGAAAGCAAACTTCCTCAGTTTTTCAAACCTCAACATTAGCAGCAAATCTAATACAGTTATCAACACTTGAGGCCCCACTTGGAATTATTCAAATTTTAATCCCAAAATCAACTTTAGGGCCGACTTCTTCATCAAAATTACCCTCATTTGCAAAATTTCTCTATCATTACCAATTAAATCTCTCATTTGATGGAGTGCAGGTACCCCCAAATAGGTATTTGTCAGATCTATCTTTGTCGAGTGAGGGAAATGCAGGAATAGAAAATGAAAGTGAGACATGTAGTAGGTCTACAATAGGGATATCAACAAGAGGTCAAAAGATTAGAAAAAAATTCAATAAATGCATGAAAATTTTCCTTGCTCAAGGGGGGTCATGTTCTTATGATGATGAGACCAAAGGCGACATTGAGGTGCCACTGAGGTACAAGCATATATAGAAACAATGGGTGCCCAAGGAACTTCCTCCAATAAACACCGATTTTTGTGTTAACGATAGGATATATCGCATAGCACCTTCGTCATTACATGGTTTCGGCTTATTTTCCATGGATGACATAAAGGTCTATTACAATAAAGTTGCTGAATTGATGGAGTTTGCCGGACCTTGTTACAATTAGAATAATTGGATGCAGATTGTTCAATATAAAAAAAATATGCGTAGGTATGCACTGTCAACAAATTATATACAATAGAAAGATAATGATCAAAGTAAATGAGTGGCTATATACATTAATATTCAGCCAAAAGAAACAAGGAATATTGCAGGTTTTATAAATAGTACGCGAGCTGGGTCAACTAATAAACAACCCAATTTCATATTTGAGGCATGCGAGGGAAATCATGTATTCGTATGTGCGATAAAATCAATAAGTGCAGGCGAAGAGCTTCTAATCAATTACAGTTTGAATCATATAGATACAAACAAAGTTAATATCATGGGGGTGGTACGTACTATATACCATTTAAATTAACCAACCTCCAATTAATGAATCCAATATACCCTTTTATTTTGAAGTTTTTTTGCTAATTCTATTGGTTTAATTTCGCTAACATTTTTAATATTTTTTCTTTGTCACAGGGCGGCATGGATCCATCACATATTGCAGATAGGGATGTAGGTCATGACACTTCTATCGAGTAGGTAAACCTCATTGTAATTGTACAAATTAGATAGAAGCAAACTGTTACATTATTATGTTCCTTTTTTTAGTGATTTAGACTAATTTTGTAATTGTTAATGATATTCTTGACACAGACGGATGTTCGAGGAAAGGGAAAGGGAGCTGCAGTACCTAAGCACCTCTCTAGGGATGTGGACTCAGTAGGATTAAGCGATGATGACCCTAAAAATTCCACACACCCTATGGAATTCATAAAAAAGCCTCTTAGAAAAATTACTAAAGAGATTGTTGCTTTGGCAGTTGTGCATCCTATGACTGATGAGATATGAGAGAGGGTGCAAGTATCGATTTGGACAACAAAAAACTTGCAAGTAAGCAGTAATGCAAGCTTTAATTATAACAAAAGTTCAATAATGGTTTATATTTTATTCTCTTTTATGTCATTAACAAAAATATGTACGTGTTGTTTTTACAACAATTTATTCACGCTCATGAAAGTCGTTTCCATGATCATGGTGTTGCAGGTACTTTAGGTGATGAAAATTTTCTTGGATTATTGCTTGCTTGGCTTATCAATTTGAGTACCCAAAACACATCATACTTGATACTATCAATCTTAAAAATAAAGGTTCATCCTTGTTTACAATTCTTGCACTTTTCATATATTTACTATTTGATATATTTAATGTATTATTCTTCAGGTGCTATCAATGTTCCTGTGCAAATGCCGCCGCTGCCTCATCAGAGGTTAGCCCCACTTGTATTGCCGACTACAATGTTGGCAACACGTAGCATGCAGACATCCTCTACTGCATATCATATTGGCCCGCCCAATGTTGGTAGATCCCTCTTTTGCTCTATCTTCTGTTATGTGTTTATTTCCCTTCAAGTGTTCTTTCTTGGGGGCATTTCATAGTGGATTCATTTTTTGCAGGAGGAGATGCACATGAGGATGTGCTAGAGGCAACTACTGCTGATAGCATACCATCATTTCCTAGATCTTCTTGTATTGCTAGTACGGGAATGTTGCAAGCCACATTGGTGGTGAGTGACGAAGAAATGATTCCCTTAAAGATACAAAAGGTTCCAAGTACTTTAAAATTATTATTATATATAGTCTAATTGTAATTTACTTTATGATCACTCATTTTGGACTAATGATCCCATGATTTTTTTGCAGGAAATGATATTTTCTATAAACATCTTAGTGACATTGCATTGCATATATTTGGGCCCACCATATGTAAAAGGTGGGACATCATATGTGAACTAACCCTAATCCACTATTTTGGTTTCATATCATTGCTAGAATAGTTTTCTTTTGATCCATTTCTTGAACCGTAATAAATGTCGCTTCAGTTCATTTCTAAATCTAATAGGTTTGTTTTTTCTTTAAAAGGTGGAATGACCAAGAAAAAAGGTTAAAAGATGAATTGACAAACCAAATGGTTGAGTGGTTTGGAAATGACACCTTTGACAAAACCAAGCTCCTTGAAAAAGCTAACACATATCTAAAGTATGTGAGGGACCAATATAGGACCCATTTAGAGAGGAACATAAAGTACGAGCATCCCCCCATGATTCCAGAGAGGGAGTGGAATGACTTGATTTTGGATGCCAAGGAGAGAATTGAAAGGAAAAAAGGAAATACACCACCAGACGCTAGAAGAAGGTACGGGATACTATAAAGAATGTAATTATGTACTAATTAATTACTCTTTATATTTGTATAATCTAACATATTTCAAACTTTTTATAGACTGAGTGACACGTCAAAGGCAACCAAAGAAAGACAAGAAAAGCACAGGCAATACAAACTCAGCTCTGGTGGTTATATGAAACTTGCTGCACGAATTGTAAGTATCTCATATAAACGAAATATTGCATCAAATTTTAATAAATTGCAAAAGATTTTTTTTTATCAAACAATGCAAGCAAAATTCACAATACCAAGCAAAAATGCAGGGCTTTGAATTCAATAGAGCGCCCACAGAAGATGACAAGAGAATTGCCTACCAGCAAGGCTATTCAGCCGTGGCTGATTGACTACGAGAATTAAGTGGGCATACACAATATTCAAGTGCATCCATCACATAGGTAAATATGCTAAAGGGAAATTGTTTCAAGTTGAATACTTTACCAATAATCTAATTGATGTTGAGTTCCAACATCAAGTGACTATATTTGTTTTAAATAAGCAAGCAATGATAACAATGTGCATGACATTGGAATGCAACCAGTTAATCATGAAACACCACTTGCACATGAAGGTCCGGATGTGCATCCCAGTAGTGGAGGTATTCATTTTCTATTAAAATTTATTTATGTAGTTATTAATACAATTAAACATCTTAATTTGTAATTAGAGTAGTAATTATTGTAACTTTTTTTGTTAATATTTTAGAGCATGTAGTCGGTGGTGACCAAGTGGAGCATGATCTAGGTACACAACATCAGGAACGTGATGTTCCCCACTCAGGTAAAGAGGACCACTGTTATTCCTTTAAACAAATATAATTGCAATTAGTGTTCAACATTAATGTAACCTTTAGTATTTCAACTCCAGATGATCTAGAGGGTGTTCAACATGTTGAGGTTGAGGCTAGACAAAATGATGTGGCCCCATCAGGTAAAGAGCGCAATAATTATGTGCTCTAAATTAATGAAATACTTGTAACAATAATAAAAAATGTTTTGAATTTAACTCCTTTCTTTGTTATTGCAGAGGACCCCCCTTCGCTTCAGTGTCCTCATCCTCAGTATAGGACTAGGCATACATCGAGATCAAAACAACTGCAGAGGGGGGAAATGATGAAGAAACCGATGTTCCACTTAGTCTTTTCATAGCTTCAAAGAAAAAACAAAAAAACAAATGATTGTAATCTACCTTATTTGATAATGACTGATTTTTATATGTTAGTGAATGTAATTATGTGCTAATTAATGGTTATGGATGATATGTGTTAATTAATATTGATGAATGTTGTGTGTTAATTAATGTTAATCAATTTTATGTATTAATGAATGTTATGTGATATTAATAAATTAATGTTATATTTTATTAATGGTAGAAAGAAAGAATGAATGAATGTTATAAGATGTTAACGGGGAATTAGGGGGGGGGGAGGGGCCAAATGAGCTTCCACCTTCATGTGGTTGGCCCTGTTAAGTAGAGAATATTAAAATATTCTCAAAACCAAGTGAATCTCAACAAGATAACACACTTTTCAATATTTCATTATGTTGCACAGTTAATCTTATTGAATAATGTATATTGAATCTTAATTGCAGGGTCCAACAGAGCCAACATGAACAACAACACCACAAGTTGCTAGGTATAATGAACTCCCATATTGTCTTGTATGTACACTAACAATATGAGTTTCTTCTAGTGTTTATATCCATGGCAAGACTGCAAAAGTTATGAATATGCCTCATCCTTGTAAGTTTTTTTATTACTTGTCATTTTCTTTAGCATTTTGTTACTTCATGAATGAGATTTTTTCAGATGTCTATTCCATGAATACCTCTCTATTGTATGCTTCATGATCTCGCTTTTGATTCAACTCTTTATATGTCCTAAAATTGTATGAGCCTAATAGCTTCTACTCTTATTGATAGTTTGGTGGCTCTGAACAATGGCTCCTTCAAAGAAGCGTGATCCTTGTAATTTTGGCCTTCCATGATGTGAAAAAGAGGTTATGTTATGAATAATGGTCCAGATGATTTAGTTATTTCTTATTATGTTGAGTATGAGTAAATTTGGGCTTCCTTGGCTATGGTCACTATTTTGTACTAACTATTGTCATTTAGTGTGATTTGAGCATGGACTTCAAGTAATCATGAGGGTGGAAACAATATTCAAGTGTTTGGGGGTGCGCGACCTTGACCAAGGGATGAAAGTATCGGGAAAGTACAAGTGATTCATGTGTAGATCAATGTATCATTCACCTATTAACTCCTAGCAACATTATCAAATAAAAAAGCAAAGAGGTATGTTGAGTGCATATATACATTTTATGTTGCCATGATATAAGTAAGATATCAAACATGTAACTTAGATCGATTTTCAATTTCATTCATAAATATTAGATCTTCCTTGTGGATTTTTGAATGCATAATGTCTCGTTGATTTCAATATCTTTATTGCAAGTACTCTTTTTATCATGAAACTCCACTCATTGAGGTCTCTTACTAAATGTAAGTCAGTTATCCTATCAATGATGATACGTTTTGCATGCATTTTATGGGGAAATCTTATTAATAGCTATGGTTGGGTTGTTAATTGTTTTGTGAAAATATATACAAGTAGATTGGGACATTAGAGTTATAAACACCATAAATTGTGTTTGAGATCATTGTCCTAATTCTAATAGTCAACCACCATTAGCCCAATGCCACACCAATACTATTGTGACACCAAGGTTTGTGCATACTGGTGTAAGGGCTACTCTTAGGACATTTCATTACCATTACATATACACACCTAGTGGGATTTCCAAACATAACTTGTTTGAGTAGGTAGTATCACTGGTAAACTTGTGATTATCACAATTGGTACCCTTAGGATAGTCATTAATATTTGGTCTATGGAACTTTTTTATGGCTTTTAAATGCTTCTATGGGCTGTGCAGGGGTCCCACACATCTCTTCCAACATTCCATACAAGGCACTTCACTCTCACATATCTTATATTCCACTTTCTCTATGCTGCTATCCCAGATCTGTCTGACACATGCTGTTAACATTGCTTTGATAACTCCAAATTCATATCTAAGCTCATCCTAAGGTAACATGTTTGTAGTCAATCAATAAGATTTCTCTATGTGATTTCAAGTAAGAGATTGATCTATATAGTTAATTTTGTGATTGATTTGAGGGATACATCCATTATCAAACCTTAAGAAAATTTTGTTCCATATTTTGTTTTAATTCTCAGTGAGTAATTTTTAATAGTAATAAAGTGGTATATATCCTTATATTTCAATGACAAAAGATCAGTTATTTGAATAAATACATATAAACATAAAACATATTTTTTAAATATTATCTATTACAATTAAATATATATAACGATACCATATTATACATATCCCCATTTATATAATTAACAATAAAGACTTATTTACAATATTATATATTCATTATAGCTGATAATGCTTACCAAAAAAAAGAAAGATAAGAGTTTACATGTTGAACCATTCTTAAATAGATATGGTTGCGAATTGCTTTGATATATTATGTATAACAGATTGCTATAATCAAATTTTTGTGCTATACTCTTGGATCCAATACTCATGATTTTGGATTTTAGATAGCATGCCTCGCTAGATTACTTTGGACTATAGGTGTAGATTCATTGTGGTTTATGCTAAAATAATTCAAACAATTGTACATAGTTTATGGGTAACTTCACTTAAAAAACTCATGTCTCATCTCAATTATGTTCAATTACATTTTCAATTTGAAGATTTGGTCAAGTTTGAGGTAGGAACTCAAATTCCTCCTTTTTTTTTCAATTGAATTGATTTTAGTTTGTTGCAAATGAATTGTTGAGTGAATTAAAGTATTCTTCCAATTTAAGTCTCTCCATTTGGATGATTATATGATTTGTATGAACCAAATTTGGAAATTACGATTATATATGAGGTTATGCTATTCAATTCTATTTGGGATGTTGAAATGACAAATCAAGGGAAGATTGTATTGTTGAGTTGATTAGAATCAAAAGGCTAATCTTGAATTTTCATTTTATGCACTTTGAAATTTTAGGGTTTTTGAGGTCCATTAGTTAAGGGTGTTTGTCTTGGTCCCATAGACTATTTAGTCTCATGGATGTCATTAAAACCTTTCATTCATTCATTCAGCAATGGTAATTGGCCTCATGACTGGTTTTTGGTCCAAACTTGGGATTTATTGAAAAGTGGTATTTGATGATTTTGAGATGATATTCTATAATGGAATCATGATAACATATATGTGAATTTTGATAAGGGATCAATTGGGATCCATTCTCTTGGTGTTGTGCCCAATTGAGTATGTCTTGCTTATGTATGAAAATGACATTTTGCAATTGAGACAATTTGATGTATTTGAGATGTCTTGCATTTAGATATCGCATGAGCTTAGTCCTAGAGTGAGACTAGGGAGTGGCTCCCGCTCGTGTCCCTTGTCTAAAAGTGGTACGCTTGGCATTCATGTTTGGGGAGTTTTGTAATCAAGTGATAACATAACAATAGACTTGGATTAAAACAAATAACAAGAAAATTGGTTCCTTGAGCATGCCTTGAGGGCTATCACAACACCAAGGGTGTTTTGGGAAGGCATTCTCACACATGTAGCATTGGGACTTGTGCGAAGAGGCATGCCCACTCACACAAGGATTATGTGATCATTATTCTCATTCACATGAGAGAATGCTTGGTTCCATATGGTCTATCCCCATGTAGCACATACGATGAAAGGCATGCCTGCACATGGAGCGTTGGGACTTGTGCAAAGAGACATACCCACTCATGTAGCATAGAGATTGTGTGATTGTCATTATCATCCGTATGAGAGAATACTTGGTTCCATATGGTGCATCCACATGAGCAAGTACAATGAAAGGCAAGCCCGCACATGGAGCGTTGAGACTTGTGCGAAGAGACATACGATGACACTTCCTCCACTGCACTCTAGAATCTAATGCCTTGTGTAGTTTTAAAGTAGTGACCCTATGTGGATTCATGACTTGGTATCATCCTTCTCTATTGATGTTGCATTGTATTGTTTCATTACTTGTGTCATGTATGTATCATGTATGGCATGTGTGAGCCTATCATCCCCCTTGTATACTTTGATTGACTATTTGGAACTATCTCCACAAGCACGATGGGGTGAACCTAAGGGTTCCACGTGGTCGGGTGGCATTTCAAACCACCATTGGGGATTGATAGACTCAATTCATGATCACCTTGGAGAGCACTTCCACCTCCCTCAACACATGTTCTTTCTCTTTCATCTATTCTTGCAAGTTGCAATTCAAATGTATATTGAAATAAGCAGTGTAATAATTGATGATATGTATATTAAACACTCCAAGTGGAGATTGATGTAATTGAACATAATTGATATGGTTTATGCTAGCTTCACTTAAGTATATTATGGGCCCATAACCCATAGGTCCCAAGATCAATTTCATAACTAGAAAATAAGATATCTAAATGAGTTGAAAATTTTTAGGAGTAAACATGTGGGCATGTTGAACTATACAGGGGGAGAGATGACCTTTAAAATTTTATTTTTTTATACCAAAACTTAAATTCAAATACCCTAGTTAAACAAAAGAAAGGTTGGAACTATTTTATATCAAGTGTTTTGTGGGTGGTCATAATGCATTTATGTTTTCTTTTAAGATTCTAGTAACATTATTTTTAGTACTATCTTTACCTATTGTACTTTTCTATTGGACTCAATCAACCCAATAACCTTGTACATGTGATTTATTTTATTAAAGAGGATATTCATGTAGTCCAAAATCCATGATTATCGTCTTTGAATATATAATGAGTGACTACTTAGTATGAGATATATACATGTCATTCAATAGGTATATGTCATGTATTGACATAGGATGACACTTTATATGAGATTATCAATTTGGGATATACTTATAAGAAATATGTGTATATATAGTAGATAAATTCATTTCATGTATATATATAGTAGATATGTTTTGGTAGATCCCAAGAACAACTAACTTAGATAAGGTAGATAAAGTCATTTCATCTCCCTGATTGGCTTTAAAGGCTCTTATATTTGGGTTAGCTAATTCCCTATCAACACCATTTTTAATAGGTTTACCGGTACTCAGTGGTTCATATAGTCCTCTTAGGAGTTGGACCATCTCAACCATGGTGCACCTGATCATATTAGCTTGAAACCAGTGCGCCTCATATTAGCTTCAAACTTATGCCCTCTATTGGTAGCTGATGGGAATAGAATATCATTCGCTGTACATATCAATGAGGTGTTATTTACGTCTAGATAATAATAATTAAAAATAAAATAAAAATTCATCGAAACTATGATGGAGACTAAGCTTTCCACCAATGATGGAATCGTCAGACCAACAACGTTCTTATCGGTGCAAAGTTTCTGCAATCTATCAAAATTCTAACTCAAACTACACAAACATCCGATGAGGATGCTGTATGTCTGATGACACTTCCTTGTCGGATGGTTGTTGATGTATATTAATGGACTGACAACAAAACCGTTGGAAAAACAACATTCCCGTCGATGCAAAGTTCCAGACTTCCGTCGACATTCCGACGCAATATAAACAAACATCCGATGAATTTTTTGACCGGAAGAGTGATCATGCCTACCATCAGTAGAGTCCATGGTTTCATCGTACTTTCGACAGTCAGAGGCATTGTCAACAAGTGCGACGATGATTTTAGGGGTAGCAATGAGAAGTTGCATAAGGTGTTAGACTGCCAGCAATTGTGGGATGACGGGGGATGCCACATCCCTATCTCCCCATTCCAGAGACGTGGTACTAAAGGGGGGGGGAGAAGCGTCCCTATGAAACACTGGATAAAACATGTTAAAAACAACACAAAAGGAGGAATATCCAATGGAAAGACAATTAAAGGAATTAACCCTCCTAGTCCTAATTCTTAAACTGAATGAAGTCAAGGTTGGAGTGACATTCTGTATCACATAGCCAACATAACAAACCAACAAAAAATTGAGTGTCAGTCTATTTGAGGATTTGTTTGATGAAAGATGATACTTTATGTTTTTTGTTTTTCTTTTTCTACTAGTGACCATTGGTTGATGTATTGTTTTTGGTTAATGGATGTTTTTGTATGAATTAAATCAAACAATCACTGCAAGAGGAAACATATAAAATAATGAAATCGTGCAATTAATATCAAGACTAGGAATATACTTGATATGCATCTTCATACTTTCAAGCAACTAACTGAGGCTCATCATCTACTCCAAGCTTCTCAAGATCTTGAAGAGTAGCTTTAGGACTTTTTTTACAAAGCTCTTCTAGTTTTTTAATTTGTTGAGCAGTACCATGGTGTTCTGTCAGTTGTTCCTACTTTGAAGGGACATGCAAAAATAAAAAGATAAGTTTTTGAGACTTTCTGTTCCAACTTCCAATATAACATTTTGAAATAGAAAATAATCAACATAATGAAATATGTATGTTAGGTTTTCACATTCCACACAATGTTGAATGATAGTATGATCTTTTCAATTTTTTTTGCAAAATAGAAAGACAAGCAAAATGAAAGCATTTTTTATGTATGAAAAACATACACAATTTTTTTCAAAATTTCTTATTATCATAATCAACATAATCAATAGATGTAGTAGTATACTAATTAATCACTCAATATATCTCTTTTCACTCCTTTAATCAAGACTCGGACTCGGCGAGGGTGACAAAATTCATGGAATATGAAATCCATGACATCAAATGTTCTAAACCAATATCAAAACAATAACTAAGAGCCTACATCCCTCCTATTAAGGCATATAAGGTAGGTCCCACTAACTAGTGGGGATTTGGGAGTGGATATGCTAATATGTTTGAGGGGTAGCATTGATAATTTGAACAAGGTGTTAGACTGGAGGCGATGATAGGACGATGGGGGATGCCACATCTCTGTCTCCCCATTCTAGAGACATCCCTGTCTTGGAGACGTGGGCCTGAGGGGGTGGGGGAGATGCATCCCCATGGAACACTAGATAAAACATATCCTTTTAGAATAAAGAAAGGGAGGAAGCTCCAATGGAAAGCCAATTAAAGGAATTACCCCTCCAAGTTCTAATTCTTAAACTGAATGAAGTCAAGATTGGAGTGACATTCTGTATCAGATAGACAACATAACAAACCAACAAAAAATTGAGTGTCAGTCTATTTGAGAATTCATCTAATGAAATATGATACTATATGTCTACCAATGTAACATTGTGAGATTCTTTACAATGATACACAAAAGTGCAAAATTAGTGCAAAAAACTGGGAAACATTATCTAGAAGTAAGAAAGAAATGTGGCATAATTAACAATGAAAGATGGTCATTGGTAGAATATTTATTTTCTTGAATAATGAGGAGGAATAAAAATGGCTACAAGGCATCATATTTGGCTAGAAAAAGCAACAATATTGTGTTTCAAAAGCATCTATTGATCTGCCAAAAAACTCAGCTACCCCTATTCATGGAATTACTCAAATTAAATAGGTAATGCCCAGCTAACTCCTTGCAGGCCTCATCAAACATTGAACAAACAAGGAGCTACACCAACAAGAACACACTTTCTCCAGTCTTTTCCATCCATACAACATGTATCTAATTATCAAATGAATCTAGGATTTGTGCCTAACCTAATAGATCTTTGTATTAATGCCATTTAGATGAAATGGAAATGTAGCATTGTGTTAATGCAATTTAGATGAAACAAAAATGCAGCATATGGTTAAACACCATCGAACTCACCAGTGAAATAAGACCCAGATGAGAACTTAAGGAACTAAGACTTTCTATCCAAAATAAAGTTGTGAGTTGTGAAGTTTCATCTATCCCACCATATACCAATTGGCCTTTCATTGTTGATTCAAGTAATTGCAATCTAAATGGGCCTAAAACAAGGGAAAACTGAATGTCTTATGCATTGAATAAGAGAAAAAGAAAGTCTTAGTAAAATAGCATTTAGCTCAACTACGTAGAAAGAGTCTATAAGCTCTGGCTCTATTTACCTTCCCACTTAGCTTCACATCTACTTTGTTATAATATACCATATTATAGTGTCACATTTTTAAAATAGGATTCAATAATAAATTATAACATAAAATGATAAAAACATAATATAACATAATGAAAATGTAATTAAGTTTGAAAAATCCAAAGGCATGGAATGCGGATTCTCTAAAACATGAGATATAAAAGGGATAAAAGATCATTTGAAAAGAAAAAAGGAGGGAAGAAATGAATGGAATCATGTTAACCAAGGAAGAATTAACAGAAGAAGAAATAAATGGAAAGTAGAAATGTAGTATCTCTTTCAAAGGGTCAAAAATATGAAGGATTGTACTATTTCAAAGGGTGGAAATTGTGGAAGGTTGTTTCTCTTACCAAAGGGTGGGTATGATGAAGAGATGTGACCTCTCCCTAACATGGGAAGATATAAAGGGAAGAAGGTTCATTTCTAGACAAAATGGAAGGGGGATCAATTTGAAGAATAATTTATTATTCTCAAAGGTAGCAATGAAGGGTGGTGACTCAAGTCTTATGAAAGGTGGCGACCCTTTCACCAATGAAGTATGAAAGATATCATTCCAATCATTCAAGGATAACTTATCAACCATCATTCAAATAATTCAAATCAAGAAAACAAATGATCAACAAATCATTCTATTAAATCAACAATCACTTAATCATCACTCACCAAAACCTCAAATCATCAAATTAAAGGAATTCATCCATTCAATCCATCAAGCAATGAATGGGATCAGATTTTGGCATTAATAATTAATTGAGTATACAATAGACTCAAACATATATTGCGGTATCGGGTTTGTGGTATGACTTCCCTATGCATAATTTATTGAACTTTCTAATTAATGATGTGTTGTTTATGACTATTTAATATAGCATAATGAATATTATTTCTATATATTCATTGCTGACTAATATTATGTTATTGCTTTGACTGTTTAATATATAGATATATAGAATACATGACATTATATTGGATTTTCTATATATATAATTTTTTTCAACCATGGTAGGGGTAATGAGGGATTACAAGGAGGGGAATGACGATGCAGTACTCTTCTAGGTACGCCACCTCATGGTGGTGACCAAATGGTCCCATGAAACCAAGGGGTACTGCCTTTGGGATTAGAAGGGATGAGCTTCTGAGGCACCCTATTATGAATAAACCCCATCCCTCTATCATGGAAAATTAATATACCAAGAAGTCCAATCAGAGGGAATTGGAAATGGATGGCAAGATGAAAGGGAACAATTACATGATACCTCCCAAGCCACACCATCTCATATGGATGGAATGAGCCAGATGAGGCCAAGAGGGATGGTATATCCACTCTTGGGCATAGGGTAGAGGATCTCTAAGGCACCTTATTGAGTCACCTTATCCTATCTCTCCTATGGTTGAGATTCCCCAAACATATTTAAGATATCTTATGATTAAATTGACATTTCTGCTATATGCTGTAATGATTCCTAATTAAGAAGATCTGTTTTATGAATTATTGTTGTAAATGGTTTCTAACCTATTTTACAGGGGCCCAATTAGGTAAAATATATCTCTAACCTACTCTTGTTCATTTATAAATTGTGATTTAGGGCATTTAATAAAAATGAACATTACACATACTCCCTTCCAAGTGGAGATTTTGAGCATAGCATTCTTCTTCCTGAATATATAGAAATAATCAATGTGATTGCAATTCATCACAAGTGCTTCACAATTAAATCTAAAAATACTAAAAAAATAAGGAGTAAATAACATCTAATTCAAGCTTGGTCAAGTGAAGTAAGTCTTACTATATAGTGATGCTCTAAAATTTAAATAACCTAAACAACTATGAATTGAAAATAGTTCCCTAAAAAAAAAAAGATTCTAAAGGGGCTAGAGCTCCTGCTAATAGATTTGCCCGGTTTGTAGAGATTCTAAAAGGGCTAGAGCTATTGCTAAATTGCTAATATATTCCCTTATGAAATAGGAGAGCCATAGGAGGATTAAGGAGAACCCCTCTTAAGCTTGAGCACATCCTATAAAAGGTAAGAAAAATGCAAATGAGAGTAGATATATTTTATCATGATATGAAAGAAGCTTAACATGGACTTAGGCACATACATACATGAGCACACAAAATATATTCTCATAAATACATATATTGTATTGCAAAGATACATTGCTATATAAACACGTGGCAATTAGTTGCCATGATAGCATTTATCGAAATTGATCCCTCATTATTTTCTATGAAATGGTTCATTTCAATACTTTTGTAGTCTATCGAGGGAAATAGTAAGTAAACCTGAGAGAATCAAAATGGTGGCCATATAGATCTAAGGCTAGCTACAGTGAAGGATCTGCCAAAGGTAATAGTAAGAAAATCTGCATGTGAAGATTATGCTAGTTTCTTGTATCCTAATGTTTTTTGTGGGGCTAAACCATTTCTATAAACCCAATATTTGTCTCTTGATATAGTATGGATGGAGCAATATATGATAAGAGGTTAAGAGTCAATGACTACAGACTAGTGACTAGAGTGATGATATTTGTAACATAAACTGTCATAGTAGTTTGAAAACATGACTGAAATATAGGCTTCCCAGTTATCTATAGTTTTCTATTAGATTTCAGTAATAAGGAAATAAGTAACATTTTGGCCATTTTGGCCACAAACACCAGAGTTGTGTCTCATCCAAATTGCAAAATATTTTATGAATGTCAATTTTTTTGAGCAAAATAAGAGCTACTCATTTTGAATTAATAACTTTTACAACATACTAGAGGTACCATCTATCAAATTCATCACATATACATAATGACATTTGTGAGTGTAAATGACATTGATTTTGACTCTTTTTAGTTTTTTGTATTCATTTCTCCACTTAATTTTTTGTAGTGCAATTCCTATTCAACCAACAATAAGTTTTCTTTCTTTAGGTAAAGTTAGTTTCATATATTCCAACAAGAAGTGTGCATGTATAACTTCTCTGAGAATACCCACCAAAGTTACTTACAAAGAAGGGTTCTCTATTTTGAGTTAGGCCATTGTTATTTGGTAGGGTTTATAAAAGTGAACAAATACTTTGATCTTTCATTATTATAAACTAGGATTAGTCCAACCCTAAAGGATTTGGAAGGAAGACTCATAAAAACATGACAATGAAATGATCTTTTTCAAAATAAAACTATGAAAACGTTCAACAAAACATTCATTCACTCATAACATTACCCTTTCCATGATCATCATTTATTGCAGAAAATGAGAACATAAAACCCCCCTTTTTTCATGCATGTGAGACTGAACTCTTTTCTCGTATTGTAATAAGAGGGCTCTTAGATTAAACAAACCTACCTCCCTGGAAAATAGCGTGCATGGGATACTTACAATGGTTTTCATGGCTATGTTCTTTTTAGTAATATTGTATGCAACCACATACATGATCCTCTAAAAATGGCTTTTACTGCTCTTAGGATGCTAGAAATGTTTCTTCTACATTGAGAACCCTTGCATGACTCAAACTTTTGTCCCTTCTTGATATCATCCAATTTCTATAATGGCTCAAGAATGATTTGCATGTGATGTTTTGTGCAAAAAAGTTTATTTTCATTATAAAACAACAAGATGAGGGGAGAAACCAAAGTTGCAATATAGAGGGAACCCTAAGTTCTATGTGAGAACACAACTTACTCTGATTTCCCTCCAAACATTAAAAATGAACCTTTTTTTTCTCTAATACACGTGGAATAAGTGCTTTCTTGAAAGCTTTGATTTCAATAAAAAATAGGAAAATAATGATTACTTATTTTAAATAAATCAAAGACACTTGATTTGATTTAAATCCCCTTTAACTATCTCCAAAACTTTAACTATGAGGGCCTAAGATACTATATGGGCCATTTTTTGACTTGAAGGATGAAAAAAAGGTAACAACTATCTTATCATTAATGAACAAAAGGAAAACAATGTTCCTTATACTAAGCATTGGATTTCCCTTTCACTCTTATATTTGAAACAATGGTGGTGTTCATGAAGAACAACCATAAGACTTGGAAGCATGAAAGAAGACCAAAACCTTCAAATAACAAATAATATTCATTCAACAGTAGTCCCTATAACTTCTAATAATCCATGACATCATATGTGTGTATTATCTTCCAATTAGTCATTTATAGCTGTTTTGCAAAAAAATAGTAGAATTTAGTCAAATTAATCATTTATAGCTGTGTCGCAAAAAAAATAGTAGAATTTAGTCATTTTTAGTTGTCTTGACTAAAAGTTTTAGTATCGTAGTCATTTATTTGCCAAATTCTACTAGTGAGTGTGATCCAAAATGTTGATGCAAAAATTTACACACAATATATTCTAGAAGCAACAGATTATTTTCCTATCAATCATCACCCCCTAGCCCTAGGATGTGAATTCCAAATTGATTTAGGAAGACCCATATTCCTTCTTTATTGGATGATCATCCAAGAAGTGTATTCATCTAGATCAACCAAACAATGAGATAGGATATCATCCTCCCCCACCACCACCTCCAAGGAAACCTCTTGTGAAGAGGACAAAGGAATATCTATTGGAGTAAAAAGCTCCATCTACTATGTAGCATCGTGAGAGTTGCCAAAGTCCCTCAACTAGGTCACTAGAATATAAGAAGTTCTATCAGTATAAATAGCCACACCAATTGAGGGGAAGATTCTAAAGGAGCAATAACAAGTTCCACTTAGAGGGAAGAAAAATCCTCCACTGCCAATGGAGTAGCAACAAGAAGGGCATCCATGGTCAAAAGGTCAGGAGGGGCATTATGCCATCAAGTGAAAGACTTCACAATCCTACAATGAGGATGGAGACACTCAAAAGATAGATGACCAATGCCAAATGATGATATACAATTAAATAGAAGGTTCTTATAGTGAAGTGGCTAAACCTATTTCCTATCTTCCACCATCAAAATGAACGCTCCATGAAGAGGCTTGGAAATTTATGTGTCAACTAAAAATATGAGCATAGGTTGAGTGCCCAATGTTTGTTAAGATATCATCCACCATAAAAAATGACCAATAATAGTGCCTATATCTGCAAACAAAAACATATCTCAATATCAGAGAGGGTGGGGGTAAGAAAATCTTACCAAAATTGACACAAAATTGAGAGATTTAGTTTGTGGTTTGAAAGAGGGAAACTAGTTTGGGAGAGATGGAATGCTCTCCTGAAACCCACAATTGATCATTCAACATAGCCTCCATATCTTCAACAAAGGTAAATATTGTAACAAAGAAACCACTAAAATAAGAGTAAAGCTCAATACAATCCTCAATGTGATACCTCCATAATTTTGGAGCCCATTATGTAAATTAGGGAGGGAAGGTCTCAACACATTGAATTTGCAAAGACTACCCCCCCATAGATATACAATTATATACAATTTTTCTTGATGATGAATTTGAATTATGAATGTGTTGTATCAAAATGAGAGGGGTAGACATCATTTTATACTTACTAGTTTAAGATTAAATTAAATTTTTGACATGGGCCGACATTAGATCTAGGTTCCCACTCAATTTTAGTTACCATTATGAGGCCCCAAAATGGGCCACCTTTGGGAGGACTATGGTGCCCAATTCCCTTGTCCAGGACATTAGGGTCCGAGGATTAAGGGGAGAAAAATGCAGATGATGAAAATTTGAGTTTGATATAGGTGTGAGCAGAATTAGAGCTTCAATTAGGCCTTAGGGGATAAATGCCAAAGTGAGGGCCCAAGTGAGAACAAAATTGTAGTTGAGTACAATTTAGGACAATACATTTATCCCCCACTTTAGCGAGAGTATGAGACTAAGCATACTCACGGTAAAGTACAAAGGTTTGCATTGAAAACTTTCATTAAGATGCCAAAGAGATAAGATACACCAAGCCCCCAAGGGAATTTAGGATCTTACTACTCAAATATCAAGATAAAAGGGACATAATAAGAGAAAGGAAAGAGGATGATAATCATGACTGCTAGCCTAGTAAGGTTCACTTACTACGAGTCATAAAAAAGAAAAATACCAAATTACAAAGCAAAAGGCTCAGTTTGCAAAGTATTTGGAGTATCAAAACATGTGACAGTGTGTGCATAAAGTGAAACATTGAGTGAAGTGTATGCCTCCATGTTAAAGTGATTGCATACACCTTATCGGGAGCAATTACTTTAAGGTATCATGCATCCACATACAAACATGTTACCACAATTATATGCCCCCAAGAAAGGACAAATAAAAGGATAATGGTCACAAAACACATAAGGGATCCATGAACTTTGGGGTCAGTATGATCTTATAATAAATAATGTATATCATGAATATTCTTATTGAAATTACATCATCCCCCAAATGTAGTGGAACCACAAATACATTGGAAGAAGGGAACATGTGACTTTTGAGTCAACATGCAAGAGACCAAAAGAGATCTCAATACTTCGCATCGTCCCCAAGTAGACAACACAAGGGACAACAAATAGAAGAATGTCACAACAAATTCAGCCTCTCTATTATCTTGCACCAACTGAGTCACAAGGGTCATCCAAGGAGAATCTAACATAATAGAAAAACACATCATGAAGGAAACACATTATGAACAAGCAAGAGAGGAGAGAGAATCTATGAAATGAATAAAGCTAATCAAATAAATCATCTGCCTCCCAATCTTGCTTATCATTGTTTAGGGAAGGTGGACAAGATGCAAGAGTAGGAACTTCAAGCATGGTAGATGGAGATACTTCAAGTTCCAAACAAGGACCATGCTCTAATGATGTGTCACTTTGTCTATCACTAGGAGATATGATTAATGCTTTGAAAATTGTTTAGATAAATCATTGTCAACATTAACAAGCTCATACATATCATCACAATCATTAGAATCAAAATTTTTATCATTAACACCATCATCCATTTATTCATCAATATTAATAAAAATAGGATCTCTCACATGAATAGAACATGAACCATCATCTTTCTTAAGCATTTTTAATCTTGGTGATTTAGGTTGAACTTCCTCCATAGGGTTAGCCGAAGGCTAGACAAATGGGAGTAAGTCAATATTTGGCATCTTTAGAGAGGAAATGATTTGAGAAGAAATTTCATGAGCCTTAGCACAACATCTCCATCAGTGTTCTCTCGTGCATCTATTTTGTTTAGTTTTAGCTGAGGGTTGTGAAGGTTTAGGATCAATGGACATGGGATTCTTCTCTTCCTTTAAAGTAGGAGGAATGGGAGAAGCTCTACTAGAAGGGATCACTTTCATTGAAGAGAGCCAAGGATATCCCAACTTCACATAAAATTGATTTGATGTAGGAATGATAGCAAAAATGACATCTAAGTACTTAGTAACACTCTCAACTGGAAGAGTAATAGAACCTATAGTAGGGAAAGAGAAACCATCATACACCTTGACCACTACATTATATTTATTATATGTTACTTGATTCAATTATAAAGTATGAAGATATTCTTCAACACATTCACCATACACATTGGATCAATAAGCACTCCTTGTGAGAGTTTGTCTTTGATCTTCACAGTGATATATACAGGGGCCATTAGATGCATCAATAGTCTCACTAGGATTGAAAAATTAATGCATAGTTAATTATGAGGTATAGGTTTATCAACAAGATTCACAACATTATTAGACTCAACACCAAGGTCATTGGGAGAAAATTCAAGAGGCTCAGATTTAACCGCATTAGTAGAATGGGAAGACAAAGGATTAGTAAAGATTTGGAGAGTCTAATTAGGAGGAGCTATAGATTTGTTTCCTTTGTCATTCACACCAGCTATGGATATGGAATTGTTATCAATAAAATCTTGAATCTTAATCCTTAAGGTATAACATTCTCAGTATCATGATCAAGTTGACATTGATAATGGCTATAGGCTTTTGGATCATGATAGGGTGGAAAATGTTTAGAGGTATTAACTGGTTGGATGGGAAAAATATTCAACACATTTTTATTTATCAGTTGTTTCATTATACTATGCAAAGACTCAGAAAGAAGAGTAAATCCTTTTATAAATTATTTGGATAAAGGGGCCACACTCGATGTCATGGATGCCACTTGAGTATTGATGTTGTCATTTATACTAATGTATCTCTTGTTCAGTTTAAAATTCATAAAATATTTTTGAGCACTCTCATTCTTATCAACTGGAGCCATTGAAGGAGGTGATTCAAATTGACTCACTACACAAAGTTTAAAATATTTTTCACATGAGTCAAGGGATCACTTTTTCAATTGTAAAGCTCCAATCATGGGAATTACATATGTTTATGAGGGATAGCATGAACAATGTCATCAGGTAATGGGCTCACTACATCAAATGTGGGCACATTAAACTTGGATTGGGTAATGGAAGCCAGCTATTGTTGTAGGGATGAAACAATTTGGGCTAAGTTATTGATGGTTGCTTCGGTGGATGGATTGGAATTGGACATATTAGATTGTGATGGAGGAGTAACATTGTTGTATGTAGGTGTAGGTTGAGAGTAAGGAGGTGGGACACTATGATATGTAGGTATAGGAGATGATTGGGTCACAAATCGAAGACTCAGAGAAGGAAGTATAAAATAATTTTGATTAACAAGTATCTCTCAACCTATTTATTGAGAGATCACCCAATTTTTCAAAATTTTTTTGGCCTATCTCTTAAGGGGGCATACCACCCATTAAATTAACATTTATGGGGCATATTTATTCATTGCCTATTTTTTCTTTCTTTGAAACGACGCGATAAACCACACCGTCTCAAAGAGGGGAAATGTAGTCACATAAATATTTCCACATAACTAAATGAATATTTTCTATTTATTTGATTATCTAACCCTCAATAATCAGTTAATTAAATTAATATTTAATTAATTCATCCTCAACCCCTTCTCCTATTAATTAAATAAATTATTTAATTTATTTAAATTAATTCATTTAGCCACACTCAAAATAGATTAAATGAATTAATCATATTTATTTAATTCAACCCCCCCTTTCCTCTTTTAAATAAATAAATAAAACATTTATTTAAATCCCTAATCTAACCCCCCCCCCACTTGCATTCTCCTACAAATGCAAGTTGCAACCACAATTGAAATAAATTAATTTTATTTTAAATAAAATCCTATTTTCCCTCACCCACCAAACCCACTTGCAATCCTAAATCCCTTTCTAGACTCTTCTAACCACTCCTAAATATTGTCACATTCCTAAGCAACATGAAGTCACTTCTCAAAGCCTTCAGAGTCTTTGAAAAACATTTAATGTTTTATGTGTTCAACAAGCTAACCCCTAAAGTCTTCCAAACCACAAGTGGCTCTTACATAACCATTTATGGTTAATTCCACTTGCCCGCGTGGTTAGAGACTTTACCTCTAACTCAACCCTCATTTGACTCATGGGTCTCTTCAAACATTTATGTCTTTGACCATGATTATCCCCGTTAACTCTTGCACAAGAGTTTATCCATTGGATAAAGGCATTATTTATTGGATAATGGCTGTATTCATTCAACTCAACGTTAACCTTACCTCCTAAGTTAACCTTCAAGTCATGTCAAGCATTTAATGCTTCTTCCCTCTCCTCTCAAGCCATCTCATGTTGACATTTGTCATCCTGGGACTGGTTTAAAAGCCCTCACATGGATCATAAACCCATTAATCCTAGCCCTTGTTGAGATTACTCAATCTCAACCATCCATTTCTCTATTTTTCCTATAAATAGAGCCCATTCCTTCATAATCCAGATCCTAAAATCTTGTATGCATCTAAGTTATAGTGAATTTTAGAGTAAAATCATAATCCACATTGTCTTTTGGTTAAAATCAATAATAGCTAATTAACTCATTTTCTCTCATTCCTAGCTAGCTTGCATTTGCATATTTTCATAATCATCTTCAATCTTGAATCTCCATAAGACTTCCATAGTAGTGCAAAGCTGAGAGCTACACTCATGTAGAAATTGGAGTGGAGAGGAACAAGGGAGGAGCAACTATAAGCAAGTTGGAGGGTATTTGGGGATGTTTTATTGCATTCCTTCATTTTGTTATGCTTTCTATTAGATGTTTGATATCTCTCTTGACATGCTTGCTTAGGATAGTGATTTCCTTTGTCTTTCATTTTTGATTTAAGACTAACATCATTAACATTTGATATTGTGTGTTTGGTGTCCCCTAATATATCCTTTTTGCAGAGCATCAACAAGATATCCCCCTTGACTAATATGTGTAGGATTAACATTTTGTGTGGGTGTAGTCATGATAGACGAGGTGAATGTAGGCGCACTAGGAAATGATGTAGGCATAGGAATGGAATGATTGACTTGACTAGTATTTTGAGTGTAACTAAGTACTTCAACACAACTTATGATAGGCATGATATTAGTGTCAACAAATCAACACCAATTTTATCACTTTGAACCATTCTTTTTAATCCTTCAATCAATGGGATTGACTCACTTTTCAGGTGTTGTTGACTCATACATTGTTGAATATTTTCAAATTCATTGTCAATCTTCTCCAATTGGTCAATTGTAACCCTATTTAGTGATTCATCCCCATCATGATAATTATGAAAAGAATGACCGTGAATAAATGACATCATTTGTTGAATTAGAGGAACCACCAACATTCTCATGAAATAAGTTATCCAAATAAGGCTCAATATCATTAGTATTTAAACCTTGGGAAGCCTTAATTCTACAACTTCTTCTCATGAGAATATTATAGGTAGGGATAATGAAAATAAACCTCATGCACAAAGGAGAGAAATTCAAATACACAAATTGAAGATTGTGATTAAACAATGCAAAATTTTGAAAAAGTGATCGATTAACCAATTAATTAAGCAATTCGATTTGTGAATCTAAAAGATAAATTCCTCTAATTCATAGCATAACATATCATAAAGATCAAATCCGAAAATAGATTTGAAAAATTTATGCAACCCACAAGTAAAATTTAGAATTATAAATTAGGGGTTTTTGTAAAATCAACATCTAAATTTATGTAATTCAATTGAAAATAAGATCTAGGAGTGCAAATTTGAATTTTAAATTTGCATAAATAGTTAGATCTAAAATAATTAATCCAAATTAACCAACCCACAAGTTCAATATTTGAATTATAAATTAGGGTTTATGTGAATTTAACCTTTAATTTTATGTAATTTAATTGAAAATTAAACTTGTAATTGTAAATTTTGTGATGGTGAAAAATTAGGGTTTTACCATAGAATGTAGTAAAACTTCTAATTTTTGCTTAACTACCATCACATTGGGGAAAGATTAAATTCAACAGATCTAGCCTTATTAGATATAGGTTCTAATAAAATTCCTAGTTTCCTAAGTGAAAAAGCTTATTTTCCTTAAATTGAATTGATTTAATTAAAGATGTTTAAATTAGGCTAAATGTGTGGATATTGAAGAAATTATGCATAAACAATGAGCTATAGTTATCAAATGGAGAGCCACAAACCTGGATCTGAGCAGTAGATGAAGGTTTGGATCTATTTGCAAAAACTCGTCTTGAATTGTCGAGACTATGGTGGTGGTCGCCTCGATTCTCCAAAATTTTTTCCATCCAAAAAGGAACCCGTTCATCTCTGTGAACCTATTGATCCTCTAAAATGCATCTCTGTACCTATTTCTGCACACAGTTAAAAGGGGAAAATTGTTAGGAATAAGGGTTTGCCTTAGGTGAAACCCCAGTTTTGGAATTAACCAGGAAATAGAATTGAAATGTAAATAAATTACTATAATGGAGATGCTTTCCTTTTGAGGGAAAGGCTGAAAATATCTGAAACACTAATGATATACCTTTTAATGAAGTTTGGTTTGTCTTCACAAGGAATTAGGGTTTCATGTAGATAGTCTTCATAGAACATAGAACATGAATGTCATCTCCAATGCTTGAATCTTGGCTTCAATTCTATTCCAATTCTTAATAGAAGATTGATTTCTTTCTCACTTGAATGTAGACCTCAATTTTTCTTGATGATGAATTTGAATTATGAATGTGTTGTATCAAAATAAGAGGGGTAGACCTCCATTCACACATTCTTGTCAAAAATTAAAATAAATTTCTAACACAGGCCGAAATGAGATCTAAGTTCCTGCTCAATTTGAGTTACTATTATGAGGCCCCAAAATGGTCCCTATTTGAGAGGACCATGGTGCTAGGTACCCTGGTCCTTAAGTACCATGGTGCCCAACACCTTGGTCCCAGACATTAAGGTCCCAAGATTAAGGGGATAAAAATGCAGATGATGAAAATTTGAGTTTGATATATGTTGTGAGTAGGATTAGAGTTTCAATTAGGCCTTAGGGGACAAAAACCAAAGTGAGGGCCCAAGTGAGGACAAAATTGTAGGCGAGTACAATTTAGGATGCTACACATAGGTTTCTTAGTTTTATTCTAAAAAATTTGTTTACATTCACATTTTTGAAGTTTTATTTTGATATTGTTCAAATTATATATTGTTCAATTTTGCATGCATATTATTTATAACTTTCTTCAAAAAATGTTCAAATTTATAGCCTTTCTGCTACATATATATACGTGTATTTTCCATTTTTTTTGAGTTGTTAACTAGATGAGTGACATTTTTTAGTTTTGGCCGATGTGTCCTCTACTAACATGGACTCCTCACACAACATAGCTCTCATCACCATTGCAACCTCCTTGTCAATTTTTAAATATATATACATATATACATATATATACATATATACACACACACACACACACATATATATACATATATATATGTGTGTATATATATATGTGTGTGTGTATATATATACACATACACATACACATACACATACACATACACATACACATATATATCTGTGTGTGTGTGTGTATGTATATATATATATATATATATTTAAGTGTATCATATAATTAACCGTTCAAGGTTTCATGCAACTACATTTAAACATAGAAATACACCATTTAAGGGTTTCATTCTTTTTGAATGTGTGTGTTTGTGTTTGCTTGTATGCTTCTTATAGTTTTCTCAATGTAGATGAAGAATAAATTACATGCTAGAAGTAGGTGAGATTCAAAGAGAGCACAAACAACATTGCTTACACATAAGAGAGTTATTGAGGAGGATGAATTTATTCCAGTTCCACAACCAATGGACCTTGTAGTCCAAATAAACATACATGTTACAACAAAGAATGTTTTAGTGCAACAAAAATGATCTATAGCTAATATGGAATCTACCATGAGAGACATTGAAGACAATGGAATGTCAATGAGGGTAGGATCATAGAAGTGGGAACTTCCAACAAGCACATTGGCAAATTTGTTGTTTGGTATTACTTATACAAAGATGAAAGGTCCCCCAACTATTTTTAACCAAGAGGGAGAGGAAAAGATAGCAGAATGGTGCAAGGAGATGGCTATAGTTGGGCATGAAATGAAAATTGATAATATGAAGAATGAAGTTGCACAAATATGCCAAAATAGGCCAAATACATTTAAGGATAGAATTCCTAGTAAGTTTTGGTAGAAAAAATTCAAAAAAAGGCACCTTGATCTCACAATAATGACAACACAAGGACAAGATAGAGACCATGCACTAAGTTTGAGGTCTGCAGTTGTTGATGAATCATATGATACACTATCAAAGACTTATGCAACTAATCCATATGATCCATTAAAGATTTGGAACTATGATGAGACTAGCCTTCAAGCTAATCAAAATGATGCAATGTAGGTGATTATGAAAAAGGGAAGTAGAAGCATTTCTTACATTATACCAAAGAGCAGGGAGTAGATAATGCTTTTATGTTGTGTGAATTTTTTTGGTCAAAGGTTTCTATTTTTTTAGGAGAAAGAGATAACTAAAGAATTGCATAACAAATTGTAAACCAGATGCATGCATGGTTGCTCAACCCCATGCATGGATGACCAAAGAACTCTTCTTTAATTGGTTGCACCATTATTTTGGTTTTGTACTTGGGGGTGTGCCACCCACCAATAGGCACCTCTTGATATTTGATGGACATGGTAGCCATGTTTCTTACTCAATCATTCAAGAAGCAAGGTCAATAGGTATTGATTTGCTAACCCTACTAGCCCACACATCTCACAAGTTGAAACCACTAGATGTTATCCCCTTTGAAGCATTCAAGTCATATTTTAAGAAAGAAAGAGTTGCATGGACAAGTAAGTTTTTGAATCTAGAGATAAAAAGAGCAGCGTTGGCAACACCTAGCAACATTACATTTGAGAAATAATCTACTACTGAAAACCTATAATCAAGTTTTAAAAGGACATGTATTTGGCCCCTAAATCCAAATGCAATAACATAGGATATGTGGCAAAGTGAGACATTCCAATTCACAACCATCGAAGAAGCTTGAAATACAAAAAATATTTTCTCAAGTATTGTTGCTCTAGAATTAAAGATTCAAGGGACACCAAATAACCTTGAGGACAACATATTTGACCCAATGATAGAAACACTTGAATTGGTAGAGAAATGCACTACAATTGAATCACCTGATATGGAAGAACACCATGCTCCAATAGATACCCTTGATATGGAAGAGCAACATACTACAATAGGTACCCTTGATATAGAAGAACAAAATACTTCAATAGGTACACTATAGTTGGAAGAGTAGCCAAGTGATGTGGATGTGTCACTATCACTACCATGTGTACGAGATAACCCATCATAGTTATTTGAGGGGGTTGCTAATCTTGGTGTTGATCTAAATGTGAGTGAAGATAAAATTCTATCAATTCCACCTCCATCAACAATTCAAGGACCAACTACCTTAGTTCATTTTTATGTTAATTATGGAGAATATGAACCAATTCAATTGGGAGAAGACAAGGATGGTGAAGAAATTTTTTGTGAGGGTGAAGTTCAAAATGAACAAGTTAGAATTATGCCTTTGGGAGGTCAATTGAGTCCACACATATCCCAATTCTTGAAATTTTCTGTCCATTTGGTGAAGGATACGTCAAACATTCTTGTTGGTTATGGGATTCATCTTAGTGGAGGATCCTAACTCCTCATCATAGATGACTACATGAATCTACTAATGGTTCAAGAGGAGAGGAAGAAGGAGATTCAACTATTGAAATATAGAAAAAAATAACAAATAGAACAACAAAAACTGGAAAGAAATACGCAAGAAAACTGAAGGAGCAACTCATAATTCAAAAGGACCTTCAACAACAAGTAGTTGACACACTACAATAAAAAAAAAAGAAAGAGTAACTAAAAAAAGAATGAGAAGCTGCTAAAAAACACAAAGAAGATGAGAGGGCTAGAAAAGATGCTATAAGGGAAAGGCATCTCAACACTAATTCAAATCTCTTGCTAGAATAACATGCACTATTGCGATATATTCTTTCAATTCATTTCCCCCAATATTCTCCATCATTTCCTAAGGAAGGTAATACCCAAACCCAAGAAAGTTCCATTCCTAAAAATTCAGAGATAACAAACTTGGATGAGTAGTTTTGGTGGACATACTTCTGAGGACAACAATGCATCAACACAAAGATTTGCAACAATTGGCTTCTCTTTTCCAGTGTGGTTTACATGATAGTAATTCTATAGTGGAAGGGGGAAACAATATTTTTTGTATTGGAATGACATGATGATGTTAACATAGAATGATATAATACATGCTAATTTTTTATTTGTCAATGTTTTGAAATTGTTCTTGACATCGAAAGATCCAAGTTCTCATCTTGAGAACTATTATATTATAGGAGAGTAACTGATACATTTGCAATACCAATATAGCTGACTGATTGTTTTCAATAGTGAATGATCAACTATATCCATTATAATGTTGTGTCTTGCTTACTATTTCTATATTTGGAAAGGTATATATATATATATATATATATATAGACATCCATATATACATGTGGTAATCATTTTATGAAAAATATTATTTATATTTCATTTATGGGCTCATGTATAATCAACTTTGTTATATCCAATGTTCAATTTGTTCGCATATAAATATAATTGAATTTATTTACATATAAATGCAACAAGTAATTGAAGAAGCATGCAATGCATTTTACAAAGCATTTGATTTAATTGAAATAAGTAATAGACAAAAACCTTAACAGTCTACTAAATGTATGTATGTAAGTATACATACATGCATACACACATATACATACATATATGTATATGTATGTATGTATATATATATATGTACCATATATATCTATTTTCATACATACATACATACATACATACATACATACATACATACATACATACATATGTACATATAGTTGACCAAAAGATAGGTTCAAGAAACCCTTTATAGTCAAGTAAATGATAAATAGAAATGCAATATATTATTACATATTGTACATATATCTATACAATATGTAATGGAATAATATATTGATGAATAACCCTAGGCCGACTAGGTCTGGGGGAGCGATTAGATATGATTGTTGTCAAAACATTTTGCACCCTTGTTTGAGCTATTAACTTAGACAACCTTGTGAAACATGGAAACAACCTCCAAGTGTGGGACCTTGTGCATGTGAGGTTGAATCTTTGGAGAGGTCTGGCTTCCTTTCCAGTCAGGATGTAGTGTTGAACCAACCCAACACTCATAAATCTTACTCCTAAACCTATTCTACTAGCCTAGAGGGAAAATGGGAGAACAAGTGCAAAAAAGTAAAAGAGGTGATGCAACAAGATTGAAACTTTGATCCTCCCTACCCATAATTGCACAAGACATCAATAAAACTACCTAAATACATACACATTTTCCTACTTAAATCAGTTTACTGAAGGGCATATGAAGATTAGAGATTAACTAGATGTTACAAGGAACTAAGAATTCACAAACAAGATCTACTAAGAAGTTTAACACAACATATAATCTAGAAACGAAGAAAACACATTCAAACAAAGAGGTAAGATATTTTACACAAAATGTTTAAACTGGAAATAGGTAAAACATATATAACTTTATTAATGCAAGGAAAGGTGAAATTTATAGTTACAAAAATTATGAATTTCTATAAGAGAAATAGAGAGGCCCTGAAAATATGTTATAAAATTGCCTTTATAGTGCATACATAACTCAAATAATTAATTGAACTCGGAAACCCTAACCAAATAGGGTTAGGTTATAGCAAGAAGGAAAACACATGAATCAAATCAAAGATCCGATTGCTTGAATTCTAGAACAGGTCCAAAGGATAGAAGAGACATTGTTGTAGTCAATACACGCAAGATGCATTAAAATCCAAGCGACTTTGTCACTAGGATGTCATTTACAAATTCTCTATTAGGATGGGTAACTCTTATGCATACAATAAATGGGAATGGTCATCCTTGAGAAGCATTTGGAGAGCATAGACAAAGTAATTGAAATCATCCTGCATTAGCTGGAAGTGGTTGGAGCATAATCAGATTGGATTAGGGGCCCCAATGAGGTCAAAATTAAATGTCGACCTGCTATTCAGCAAAAACCCTCAGGCATCTATTTTAATTCAAACATTCAATCTCAGGTTTGAATGTGGTCTATCAGATTTATCCCTCATGTGTAAGTGAATGGATCTAATGTATCATGGAATTATTCATAATGGGCAATTAAAATATCGTCATTGATCTATATCTGCATTATAAAATAGACGATCAAGATCGGATGAGAGGGTCCACCATTTTCCTTAAGTCTCATCCATATCTCCACAAGTGAATTTCTCTTTTCATTTTGTTATATGTGAAACTCCAGAGTAACACAGTTTACTCCTTTCCCTTTCTCCACAGCTCCGCAGATACATTTTCTTTCATTTGTTTCTACTTGTGAACTTGTGGAGTAACACATTACACTTGTCACCCACAAGGTTATCGAGCCAATGAAATGACCCCACATTGGTCTCCTGTCAGTATCCACAATCATTGGCCCCACACCATTGCTTTCATCACCTCTACGGCTTTGTAGATCACTTTACCAATTGTGATTTCTACTTGTAGAGTTGTGGAATACACCATTGCATACTTATATTCATAACTCCGTAACCAAATTAGTTCTTAAACATTATTTTCTACCAATGGATCTATGGAGTATATTTTGTGTTAAGACAAGGCAGTCGGTAGTGGGTATGTTGGGGTCAGTGAAGGAATGTTTTGGGGACCCTCTAGCTAGTGACCTTAAGTGATATGACCGATGATAACAAGTCAATGTAAAAATAGAACAAGGATGGAATCTAAGGCATGAAGCTTAGGGGGCTTTAGGGTTTAAAGCCTTAAGACAAATGTAGAAAGGTTAGAGCCATTTTTGACATCTAAAATCAGTTATGGTTGATTACTTAAGGGTTACATGAATTGTCAAAAATAATAATGGTAGGTTCTTTGCAGCGGTGGCACTCCCCTTGGGATGTCAGATGAACCACCTTGCTAAAGATGTTATTGCCTACCATGGTTTAATTATTTCCAAACTTCTCAATTGCAAGATGGTGTGGCTAGAAGGGGAATCAAATAAAATTATACAATTCCTTAAGGGCATCAAAAAACCTTCATGGACTATTGATAATTGGGTTAATAAATCAACATATATTTTTTAATCTTTCAAAAAGGTCTATATCTCTCATGCCTTTCTTGAGGCCAATAGAGTGGTGGATTTCTCATCCAATGGGGTATTTCATGTGAATAAGTTGGTGATTTGGTACCTTAGAGATTGTGTTCTAGAGGATGCTAATTCCTTGATAAGATATGATAGGACTCATGAACAAAGTGTCCAATTCCCTAGTCTTCAATGACGTGGATGTCAGTTTTCAAGTTAATTTCCACTATTACATGGATTTGGGTGAATGGAAGGAGATTTTCCAGACATTATTTTCATTTCCCTTCTCATGCTTTCTAGGTGGTCTTTGCATTGCTTGTTCTTGCCTTAGTTTCAATTCACTAGGCTTGGACTATGAGTTTTAGGGGCTGTTTGAAGGTGGACGGAGAAAGAAAGAAGATTGAACCCATTAACTATGAGGAGTTAAAAAAAATGCTACTACATGGAGAATTCTAAAGAGGGGGGGGGGGTCTTACCCCTACCTCAAGAGGCTCCATGGTTTCAACCTGAAATTACAACTAGATTTACTAAAGGGTGGAAAGACAGGAGGATATCTCTATTTGGGTGGACATTTGACATTGATGAGAAATTCATTTCTCAAGTCATTGGTTTGTCTATTGAAGGGACCAAGGTGTTTAGGGACAAAAAATTCTTAGAGATGACCATATATAAATTCCACAAGGAGGAGAAGGAGAATAATAACCTAGCAAAAGCATTGAAGAGTGGCTATGAAATTGGCAAAAATCAAGTCTCTATGGCGAGATGTTCTTAAGGTACTCATGTGGTATTTTCCCATGGATAGTAATTTCACTAAGGTTTTTGGTCATCATTATGTGTTGCTAAACCATTTTAGGCATAATGTGAAAATCTCTTTTCTGTTCTTTTTTATCTCCTCTATTAAAGCTAGTATCAATGATCATAGAAAAGATCCCAAGAAAAAATTGGTGCTCTATGAGGATTTGTTACTTCTAATTTATGAACATTTCAAATCCCTCCTTTCCCCCTCCAAAATATCCCCCATCCTATCTAATGAGGAAGAAACCTCTAAGGAAGAGGAATCTAGAAATCAATTCTCTGAAGAGGATGATTGGTAAACAAAGGATGATGATTTTGAGTCAGTGTTTGTAACTAAGAAGAAGGGGTCTAATACAACTAAACCTGTTAAGAACAAGTCTCCTATTTTTGAGAACAAATTTGTTACTGATCCTTCCAATTAGAACCTTTTTGAGGAGTTTTTGTCTGCCACCAACAGGGATGGGACAACCTACTTCCCTAGGGATCTCAATTCTACTTCTCCTCTCCTCAATCTTGAACTGGAGAACCCTAATGATGTGTTGGCTATATCCCTTAATGATGTGGTTGAAAAATTCAGAATGAACAAGTGGATCTTTAATGAAATTAAGGACATCAACCTTAAGCTCCACTTAGTTAGCAACAAACATGACAGAAGCAGTGAGGGGTTGTGTACTGAGAATGAAAGAAAAACTATTGTTTATTCTCTACAAAAGACCATGAAAAATGTGGAAGTTCTAAGAAATGAATACAAATGGAGAATTCAAAATTTGGAGAATAAGTTTAAAAACATTAATGATAATATCATATCTCTTATAACCTTTAGTCACAAAGTGGTCAAGAACTCCGTCGATAGCTTCAATACCCTAGTAGAGAAATTGGAAAAAACTCAGCAGAAAGGGATTGTGGTGGATGTTGAAGCCTTGGATAAGATGAAGGGGCAGGAGGGGGATAAAAAACTGTGCAGTGTACTAGAGCCAATATAAAGAGATCTATGAAATAACCTTCCTAAAACATCCAGGACCTAAAGAAAATTTCCCTCAGTATGTCTCAATTGGAAGCTAAAGCCGCCAAGGCTCTTAAAAATTTTAACTAGGCTATTTTGGTTTTTTGTTGTTCTATATTTTTCGTTTGATATTTTTTTGATTGCTTGCTGCCGATTGTTTAATGTTTATCTCTTTGGAAACTTTATGCAAAAAGGGTTTTCTGGTCCCTTCAAAACCTGTTTGAACCTTAATAAAAAAAATAGTATATTGGTAAAAAATGTAATCAATTAGAATATCATAAAATCCTTAACAATCGACTATATGAAAGTATGATATGCAACCCTTGATTTGTAATAGTGTACACATAGTCAATCGAAAGATAGGTTCATGAGGCCCTTTAAAGTTGAGTAAATGAGAAAGGAAATGCAACATATTATTACAGATTTCATATATGTTTATGTGATATTCAATAAAATAGTATATTGGTTCCAAATTCAATATAACAATATATCATGAAAACCCTAGCAACCGACTATATGAAAGATTGGAATGCAACCCTTGACAACTGAGTATATGAAAACCTAGAGAACATTAAAACACATTGAAAATACAAGATTTACACAAAGCACAGTATATGTCTGCAATATGTAAACGTAGTATTTAATTGCATTAAACCCTAGACAAAATTTAAGTGTTCGACATACCTATATTTGAAATATGTATACATATTGTGCACACATGCACATCATTACAAAACTAGTATATAGTGGCATGAAACACTTAAATGATTGCCATAAAAAAAAATTATACAACTATAAATAATTTTTTTAAACCAATTGAAATAGACATAGAATGGAGGATCATTACCATCGTGAGTTTGGAAGACAACCTCACCTGGATTTTCAAAGTATTTTTATTTACTTTGGAGATGAAAGTGTTGATAAACATTTGAATATATGAAAAATCTATCTCCCATAGTCGCTCCTAACCTCTCAATAGTTGGTCTTGAAGTGCACCACCACTAGTCCGTTGGTGGATGTTATCATGTTCCACTATGAGGAATGAATATTCTTGTAGAGAACATTCAAGAAAACTTGTTGATGAAAACAATACCAAAGTGGCTATGAAAAGGCCAATGGCAAATAGTAATGTGGAAGTAAATGCACATTTATTGTGCTTAAAGTTTGTAGAGAGTGGCTTGGCAGCAAACATGTACCCAAATACCATGCATCCAATTTTGGTCAATGATATGTTTTGCAACAAATAAAGGTATTTTTGGAAATTGTATGGTTTGAATTGGGAAACATGCAAAAATTTGGTGCTAATTCATTTTTTGGGTTTCCAACTAGACCCTCTATGACGTGGATTTTTTATTTAAGACTATGTGTCCTCTACTGATGTGGAGCCCTTATACAAAATAACCCTAACCACCGATAGGCCCTCTATTGAACATAATGTACCACTGAGAGGGCGGTGAATCAGTGGTTCCTAAATTCTTTTCCTTTTAAACCAAGCTTGGATTACCGGTTATCAACCTAAACACTAAACAATCAAACTAGTAAGATAAGAGTGGATATCAAAAGAACCAAACACACAAATGGATAATCCACAACACCAGATGTATGAGGAAAACCCAATATGGGAAAAACCTCGGTGAGAAATGCTGCTAGAGACTATTCCTCCAATCCATCCTCACAATAAAACAACAGATTACAAAGATTTAGGGCACCAACCCAAGGAGCACCAACCCCTGCACCAAGTACCAACTTGGTGTAATCTAATAAAATATAATTTTAATACAATGATAGCATCTAGTTGCTAATGAGTTCTGCAACACTTGATCAATATATTTCTATCGGTTAACAACCTCCTCTTGTTTACTGGTTCTCACACTACTAGTTATCAAATTACTCTCTTTGATCACTCACCGGTTTCTCCCAATCTCTCTCTCTTAGCATCACACTTCATAGTGTCACTCTTGGATGCATTCCTAACCAATCACTCCTTACCAGTTTGTTTGACTGTTAGAACTGAAATAGTTTGTTGCTTACTCTATTTCTACTAGTTAGACCCTCTCACCAGTTCAACCTGCTAACACACATTGTAACTCACTAAGAATAAACTCTAAGTTAGATAGTCTTTCTTGCTCAGGATGTCTTTACTCTCCAAATTCGCATCAAGCATCCCTTAATTTTAGTCTCGAGTTGACATATTTATCTTTTAGGGTTCCTGCCAAAGGCTGCATTCAAATGGTGTCATGCTAGGTTTTTCTTTCACCAACTCAATGCCTATTAGATTTGATCCAATCTACTTTTCTAGAATAGTGATTTGCATTACACCAAACAACACCACCATATCCTTTCTTTTTGATGTGTGTTTTCTATTTTAGGATGTCTATGACATGCTTTTCTACGTTTCTCTTTTAAATGCTATTAATGGCTTGGCTATTTCCTTTGGCAAGCAGGTATAAAGATCAAATCTTCTTGCAGGGTCAGTTTAGTCATCTTGCCACCTTGTCTTCCTCAAGCCATAAAATTTTGCCATCCTCCCATGCTTTGCAGGTTCTTCATTAAAGCCGACCTTCTTGCTGACTGTTACATCGATGAATACTTCACCGATCTCTGCATAATCACCACCTAGTTTCCACCTGTCATCCTTATCAACATCCACCTATGCTTAGTTTTCTATGTCAGTTTGACTTCCTTCATCGACCAAGATTGACTACTGGTTCAACTCTCCTTACCGGTATAACCTATTTTCACCGGTTGTCCTTCATACTTACTGACCTCTTCTCTATCATTGGATCAACTTGGCCTTTCATCAAACATGCTAGTCCAACTACTAAGTCCATTTGCTAGTAGCATTAAATTTCTCTATGTATACCGGTTCACATCCTTCAGTTCTTCTTTTTCTTTCTTGATTTGCCTTGTCGGTGGTCCTGCTTTACCGGGAGATGATGCATTTCATGTGTACCGGTAACATACCTTTCTATTTGCTTACATCTCCCATACCGGTCACCACTACTTTCTCACCAATGACCATGCCAAACCATATGACATTAATGCCAACCTAATGCTAATAATACCAACAATCCCCCCCTTTGGCATTGATGTCAACTCACTGCAAGCCTTCACACCGATATAATTCTCCCCCTTTGACACAATGACAAAGGGTCTGGGTACGTCATTCTCCCCATTTGATTCATACTTATCTCCCCCTTTATCAAATCTTCTCTCAGTGAATATAGCCAGTATTGAGACATACAACTTTAAACTTTCCCTATGATCAGCATGTGGTTCAAGAGATACAGATTCTGCTATGAAATCCCCCTAAACCATATATCTCCTTACAAACTTAAGTGTATGAGACAGGTGACACAACTCCCAACTTGTGTCTTAAGTACTCAAAAGTGCTTATTGACAATGGTTTGGTGAAGATTATACTTGATGGCTATATGCTTTGTCCTTGAATGCATCACCAGGTTATTTGATATGTTGATGACACTTTAATTATCACACCAGATGGGAATAGGATCAGAGATGTCCACCTATATGTCCTTGAGGGTTTTCTTCATCCAAAGCACCTGAGAGCAGCATGCAACAACAACAATGTATTATGCTTCAACAATTGATAGAGAGACTGAATCTTGCTTGTTACTATGCCATGAGATCAACCGGCCACCTAGTAAGAATGTACCACCACTTGTTCTCTTCCGGTCATCAATGCAACCCACCCAATCAGCATCAGTATATGCTTCCAAGATGAATTTCCCTTGTCTAGGGTACCATAAGCTATAATTGAGTGTCCCTTGCAGGTACCTAAAAATTCTGCTTACAACATTCATATGTGACTACTTAGGTGTTGCTTGAAATCTAGCCACCATGCACACTACCTGCACTATATCCGGTCTAGAAGTAGTAAAATACAATAAACTACCTATCATGGATCTGTACAATGTCTGATCCACCACTGGTGATTCATTATTCTTGCTTAATTTGCTTCTAGTCACCATGGGGGTACTTACCAATTTGCAATCCTCCATTTGAAACTTCTTTAACATATCCTTTGCATACTTGGTTTGTGAGATAAATATTCCCTTATCTAGCTATGATATCTATAAACCAAGGAAGTATGTCAATTCTCCAAGCATTTATATCTCAAATTCTGACTGCATCTGATCAACAAAATCTTTACAAAGAGTGTCCTTATTGCCTCCAAAAATGATGTCATCTACATACACAACCACAATGATCATGTGATTTCCATCTACTTTGATGTATAGATTGTTGTCAACACTCCCCTTTCTGAATCCTTGCTCCTTCAGATACTGATCTAACCTTGAATACCATGCTCTAGGAGCCTTCTTTAAACCATATAGGGCTTTTTTCAACCAGGACACAAAGGTTTCATCATCATATAACAAAAATCCTCTAGGTTGCTCCATGTACACTTCTTCTTCTAAATTTCCATTGAGGAAGGAAAATTTTACATCCATTTGATATACCTTATAACCCTTGTAGGCTAAAAAAGATATAAACATCCTAATTGCTTCTAATCTAGCTACCGATGCAAATGTTTCTTCAAAATCAATGCCCTGTACTTGAGAGTAACCCTTATACACAAGTCTATCTTTATGCCTAACAATTTTACCTTCTTCATTCATCTTGTTCCAGTAGACCCATTTTGTGCCAATGATGTTCTTGTCTTCCAGTCTAGGAACTAATTCCCAGGTCTTGTTCTTCTTAATCTGCTGCAACTCTTCTTCCAGGGCATCCATCCATTTCTGACTTTTGCTGGCCTCATTGAATGTTTTAGGTTCTACTTCAGTCATAAGGTAAAAATTGACTTGTTCATCATTCCAGGCAAGTCTTCTTATAGTCTACACACCATCACTCTTATTACCTAAACTCTACTCTTCTAGGTGGTTTATCTGCACATCCCGATTAGGGACCTTTTTGGATGCTTCTTCCTATTCATTATTTGACTGAGCTTCTTCACCTTCATCACTGAAATCATCATACCAGTTCACTTGTGCATGTCTTCCTTTGTGCATATCCTCATCAACTCTAACATGCACACTCTTAATGACTCTTCTTAGTCTTGTGTTATAGCATTTATAAGCCTTGTTGTTAGTTGAGTAACCAAGGAAGATTCCTTCATCACTCCTAAAATAAAACTACCTAAACCATCCACATCTCTCTTGATACAACACTTGCTTCCAAATACCTTGAAGTACTTGACTGATGGTTTTCAGTCATGCCACAACTCATAAGGTGTCATTCTGCTATTTGTTCTTAGTTGAACCTAGTTCAAGGTATATGCAGCAATATGAACCACTTCCTTCCAATACATGTCCAACAAACTTGCCTCATTTAACATGGTTCTATCCATCTCCTTGACTGTCCTATTCTTCCTTTCTACCACACCATTTTGTTGTGGTGTCCTAGGGGCTAAGTATTACCTTCTGATTCCATGTCTTTCATAGTAACCTTAAAACTCATTTGATGTGAACTCTCCACTCCAGTCTGATCTTAGAAATTTTATCTTGCACACACTTTCCTTCTCTACCCTCTTCTAAAAGATATTGAATCTGTCAAATGCTTGTGATTTATCTTGTAGGAAAGTGACCCATGCCATTCTTGAATAGTCATTAATGAAGAGCATAAAATATCTTTCACTGGTAAGAGCTCTTGTTCTAGTCAGACCACATAGATCTGTATGTACAATTTCAAGTGGTCTTGAGGTGTTGTGTTCTTTTATCCTAAAGCTCACCCTAGTCTTCTTTCCTTTCACGTATTCATTACAAAAAATTTCTTACTAGTTTGATGATGAGTGGAATATTTCTTACACAACCCTTTTTTCTTACTGCAACTAAGTTATCAAAGTTTATGTGGCCTAATCTTCTATGCCACAACCAACTTTCATCCACTTGTCCCAACATGTATTGGGATTCAAAACATTCTTTCATATTGTATACATTACCATCTATCCTCTTACCTTCGACTACAATCTGATTGATACCCTCCTTCTTTATCTGACAACCAATAGAATAAAAGGTGAATTTATAAACTTTGTCACACATCTGACTTACACTCAACAGATTATGCTTTAGGCCTTCCACATTATACACATCATGTGCTTTTAGTTTTCCATCAATGTTTAGAGTACCTTTTCCCTTTATCTTGATCAATGATTTGTCTCCAAATGTTACTGAGCCACCATTCCAGTCTTCAAATTTGATAAATTTCTTTTTATCACCGGTCATGTGGTTGGAACAACCACTGTCTACAACCCATAAATTTATTCTTTCAACATGTAGGGCAGTCTACACTATCAGACTTGATTCTACTTTGTCCTTTTCTTTCTCAACCCATACCGGTTGAGTTTTCTTCTTCTTATCAGCTACAATTTTGTGCTCCGATTTGGCTACAGGTTCCTGATTAGGATCTGTCCTCTTCTGCTTTATTTTCCCGTTCTTACAAAACTTTTCTAAATGTCCAAACTCTTGACAGTTATAGCATTTCACATTTACATTGAAAGATGAATCTTTGAAACCATTGTAGGACACCGGTTTACTCTTCCTACATTCAAAACTCCTATGACCAAATCCATTGCACTGATAACAAACAACATTCATATCCCAGAGTGCTTTAAATAGATTTCTACTTTCATAACTCATAGTGGGCTTATTGATCAATCTACAATCAGCTGCCCTATATCCAAATTTGTTACACTAGTAAAAATAACAATGAAAGTTTGGAACATACCGGTTAGGTTGCCTTGGTCCTACAAATGTTTGCCTCACAGGGGGTCTTCCTTTCATGTTGCCGACTCTAGTGAATCCTTCATGATCAACCCTTGCATTTCTCCTCAGATTTACATTTCGATATATTGAGTGTGGTCTCTGTTTCATTGATTGTGTATAACGGTTTGTGGGATAGTTTCTAATAGCTTCTGCATAAGTCTTCTTACTGGTTCCTTACTTACCATGAATGTATTCTTCTCTTCACCTTCACTCGAAGAAGTTAACTCTATCTCCTTACTGGATGTATCTTTGAACTTTTTCCTTCTTCAAATCCTAAGCCACCGATATCTTTAGATTGCTTCTATTTTCTCAACATCTTGTCCAAGGCTTCTATGCTACCCTCATATTTACTTCTCACTTTCAGTTCATCCTTACTCTTTTCAAGCTCTTTTACGAGCTTCACTATTTATGCTTCTAGAACTTGATGCTCCCTTTCCTTCTTTAATAAGATCAGAGGATATAACTTCACATATCCTCTTGGCTTCTTCCAATTGAAGTTTCAAGTTAGAGATAACTTGATTTGACTCATCTAGTGATTGGTTTAAGTGATCTTGTTCTTCTATTGCAACAAGATTAACTTTCTTGAGTTCTATTCTTGTTTTACTTAACTCCTCAAGAGAACTTATGAGCTCACCTTCTAGATCCACTTCGGCTTTAATGTTTTCTTCTTCCTCATCTTCACTAACCGGTTCATCTAGAGCCATAAAGAGATTAATTTCTCTTTCATTTTCATGGCAGTCATCTTCTGATACACTTTCTTCATCTGTGGCATCATCCTCAATAGTATATAAGCTATTTTGCTTCTGGTAGCTTCTTCTTCCTTGTTGGTAGACATTCCTTTCTTTGTCTTTACCAATAGATTTGCCAAAACTTCTTTTCTCATCTCCACCGATTTCATTGTAAGGACATTTTACAAAGTGTCCAACTTTACCACAATTGAAGCATTTGAGTGGTAACTTTCCTTTATACTTGTTGGATCCTCTCTTGAGTTTTCTAGCAAAGTTCGCTACCTCTAAATCCATGTCTTCATTGGATCCTTTATGAGAAACCTCTTCCTTGCCCTTTTTGGTGGAGTTGAAAGCCACATGTTTCCTTGAGGATGCTTCACGAGTTATTCTCATTTCATAGGCCATTAGAGAGCCAAATATCTCATCCATTGTGAAGGTCTTTAGACCCCTAGATTCCTCTATGGCAGAAACCTTAGTATCATACTTATATGTGAGATATCTAAGTACCTTCTTGACAATAATCTCATCAGCAATTTCTTCTCCAATTCCTCTGATGGTGTTCATAGTTTCATCTATTTTGTTAATGTAGTCTGCAATCTTTTCTTCATCTTTCATCTTGATGCCTTCAAGATAACCTTTTAATGATTGCAGCTTGGCCTCTTTGAATTTGGAATCTCCTTCAAATAACCTCTGCATTTTATCCCAAGTCTCCTTGGTGGATGCACAGTACATGATCTTGACAAACTCATTATCTGACAACCCACTTAAGATAGCATGTTTAGCCTTTGCATTGTTCTCATACTCCTTAGCATCCAGATGAGTGGGAGGAACACTAGGGACAGTATACCCATTCTTGACAAACATCCACACATCAAAGCCAAGTGAGGAAATATAGATCTCCATTCTTCTGCTCCAGAAGGTATAGTTAGATCCATCAAACATGGGGGATTTTGAGGAGGCAGACTCATTTCTTGCCATTGTGTTCTTTGACCAGAATCTACCCAAGTTGGAGAAATCTTATCAATCGGGAACCTAGGCTCTGATACCAATTATTGAACACAATGTATCACTAAGAGGGGGGTGAATTAGTGGTTCCTAAATTCTTTTTGTTTTAAACAAAGCTTGGATTATCGGTTATAAACCTAAACAATAAACAATCAAACTGGTAAGATAAGAGTGGATATCAAAAGAACCAAACACACAAATGGATAATGCACAACACCAGATGTACAAGGAAAACCCAATATGGGTTAAACCTTGATGAGAAATGCTGCTGGAGACTACTGCTCCAGTCCAACCTCATAATAAAATAACAAATTGTAGAGATTTAGGGCACCAGCCCAAGGAGAACTAACCCCTACTGATTTAGGGAACCAACTCCTGCACCAAGCACCAACTTGGTGTAATGTAATGAGATATAATTTTAATACAGTGATACATCTAGTTGCAAATGAATTCTGCAACACCTGATCAATGGATTTCTTCCAATTAACAACCTCCTCTTCTTTACTAGTTCTCACACTGCTAGTTATCATATTACTCTCTCTGATCACTCACCAGTTACTCCCAGCCTCTCTTCTCTCTCTTTGAGCCTCACACTTCATAGTTTAACTCTTGGATTCCTTCCTAACCAATCACTCCTTACCAATTCACTTGAGTATTAGAATTGCAACAATTTTTCAGTTACTCTATTTCTACCGGTTAGACCCTCTCACTAGTTCATCCTACTAACTCACACTATAACTCACTATGAATAAACTCTAAGGTAGACAATCTTTCTTTCTCAGGATCTCTTTCCTCTCCAACTTCGCATCAAGCATCTCTCGATTTTAGTCTCGAGTTGACATATTTATCTTTTAGGGTTCCCGTCGAAGGCTACATTCAAATGGTGTCATGCTAGGTTTTTCTTTCACCAACTCAATCCCTTTTAGATTTGATCCAATCTTCTTTTCTAGAATGGTGATCTACATCACACCAAACAACACCACCATCTCCTTTCTTTTTGATGTGCGTTTTCTATTTTAGGATGTCTATGACATGCTTTTCTACGTTTCTCTGTCAAATGTCATTATTGGCTTGGTTGTTTCCTTTGGCATGCAAGAAGGTACAAAGATTAGATCTTCTTGGAGGGTCAGTTAAATCATCTTGCCACATTGTCTTCCTTGAGCTGCAACATTTTTCCATCCTCCCATGCTTTGCAGGTTCTTCATTAAAGCTGACCTGGTTGTTGACTGTTACATCAATGAATACTTCACTAACCTTTGCATTATTGCCACTTGGTTTCCACCTGTCATCCTTGTCAACATCTACCTATGCTCGGTTTTCTATGTCTGTTTGACTTCCTTCACCAACCAAGATTGATTATCGGTTCAACTCACCTTACCAGTATAACCTAACTTCACTGATTGTCCTTCATACTTGCTGACCTCTTCTCTGTTGGTCGATCAACTTAGCCTTCCATGAAACATGCTGGTCCAACTACTAAGTCCATTTACCGGTAGCATTAAACTTATCTGTGTATACTGGTTCACATCCTTCAGTTCTTCTTTCTCTTAATTGCTTTTCCTTGTTGGTGGTCCTATTTTAACGGTAGATGATGCATTTCATGTGTACCGGTAACATACCTTTCTATTTGCTTACACACATATGGATTGACATCATCTGCTTACATCTCCCATACTGGTCACCACTAATTTCTCACCAGTGACCATGCCAAACTAGTTGACATCAATGAAAACCTAATGCTAATAATGCCAACACCCTCCCCCTTATTAAAATCCTCCCCAACCCTAATATTGCCAACATTGTGCCCAATCCTAGTCATGATGTCCTTGATGTTAATTCCTCCCCCACATGAGCTTTAACTTCTCATCAATGCAACCTTTGCAATTACTCTCATTTTTTCCCAAATCTCCCAAGTCCAAATTTCCACCATTTTCTATCATTAATTTCCCATTTTGAAGGGCAATTCAAAATTTTGTTGCCATCTTGATCCACATGGGAAATTTGAAAATTCACCATATCCTCTAGAATGCTCCATAGAGACCACAAGAATTTATTTAGTCACCAATTTGGCATTCTCATGTATCGAATAGAATTGAGGATTATATTTGAATCCCCTCCAAAGGGATCTTTTTGAAATTTAGTCTTTTGTGTAGCCTTAAGACCATCCATGTTGTCTAGAATTCAAACTCATTATTTGTCCCTTTTTGTAATTATCCTACCTCCAAAGCCAAAATATTTTCATTATGGTCTCTCATAACACACCCAATGATTGTGGGCCCTAGATTACCTCAAGTAGTCCCATCGAAATTCACCTTCACTCATCCCTCCTTCAATGGGAACCATTTCACACACTAGGCCAAACCTATGTATTATCCCACCCCTCCCCATGAACAAGGGAAGGCTACCTATTATTATTATTTCAAAAGTATTATTATTTTATTTATAAAATATGCTAATTTATATTATAAATTATATAATTTTTTGTTAAATATTCTTATAATTTAATATCAACAATATTCATCAATATGAATTATACAAGCTTATTTTTCAAATATTTTGTGGAATGTTGCTAATACATTAAAAACAATGTAATATCAAAATAAAAAAGGTATTTTACATACATCTATCTAAAGAATATTAATATTGAGAGACCAATTTACTATAACATTCATCATGAGTGCTAACAATATATTAAAATTAAATTTTATAGATAAGACAATGATCTACACATTCTTAATATGAACCCATGCATTTTCTTAACCATCTTATATATCACAATTTGAAAAATAGAAAACCTTTCACTGTAAAATTGTCATAAAAGAATTTATCTATAACTTTATTCTTTAAAATATATTGATTTCTCTTTTCATGAAAAGTGAACATTTCATTATAATCCATAACTAACCTATTAGCAAGCAATGTTTGCATGACAAATTCAACTATATGTCATGTTAAAATGCTATTTCCTTGTGTTGATTCTAGTTTCTCATTTTTCATACATAAAATTATCTTTATGAAAGTCAATCCACCATTCATAGAAATTTGACTCATTTGTAAAAGCAAAAAGTGTTAATTTTTATATATAAAATTTAGTTTGACAAAATCTTGTAGTTTTTTTATTTTAAAATGTTGAAATAGATAACATCTTGCATATCCACAAAAAGAAATTGTCTTTCATATTATTATATATTTTACACAATTGTATAAAAAAAATTAAAGGTAATTTAACTTCATATAAAACTCTAAATATATATTTAAATTTTACTTACCTTTTTAATGGATCATTTTTTAGATTTCTTCTTCTTCCATCTAATACCAAATAATGCAATACTATAGAAAATACAATTGAGTGAATTTACCACAACCCACAATTGAATTATGATATTCAAATTTTGGGTGCAATCTCACTTCCAACCATTTAGCAATTTGAGTTGAATTATAAATTTACAATGCCACAACCCAAATTTTATATTTTTAGTAGAAAGAAATTTAATAATTGTCTACAAATTCATTAAATTCTCTATCAGTACCACTAATTAAAAAAAATATTGAATGTATAACACTTTTTTTTTATGTTTTCATTTCCAATATATAGCTTTCGAGATTTTTTAAGATTGAAATGATCACCCATCTTGTTGATGGCACTTTCTATGTTATTGATGGTTCTCCAAGTTTTTTCATGACATTAAAATCTTGTACTTGAAGTTGAGGCAATAAATTAAAAAATATTACCAAAGATTAGGACACTATCTTCAAAAGATAAAGATATCACCACCAAAACATCAATAGTACAATTTTTTTATTTGTATCTTACTACATACGGTAAATTTCAATTTTTATTATCAATAAACGCTTTCACCTCAAACATCTTTTCAAAAAACAAGATTAACATCATTAATATATATTTTTTATTGTAATATATATTTCATGTGAATGATTTTCCAACTAAAATCTCTACATTGCCAACATAGCTATATTGTGATTTACCCATATACTAATGATAAGATTTGAGAGAATAAATTAAAGTATTATTATTAATATTTATAAAAATGCAATCTATAGCATATGTACAACTTAGACTATTAGGAGACTATACTTAGACTATTAGGAGACTATGCTTGGTGGCACTCTATAGTACATGTGCAACTTGGACTAATGGAAGCTTATATAGCATTGGCAACTCAACACACAAGACAATGCCTAATAATATTACAACTGTTAAAAATAATTGTGAGTGCAATATGAAGGATATGAGGAATATAGTAATGATGTGCCAATCTTTTAGTATTTGACAAGTGGCATGATAAGGACCACTAATATACACATTAAAATAAAATGTTTTTTAAGGTTGAGACATGTATGCATATCACTCATCATAGAGTAGGAAAAAGGAAACAAATCCCTTTGTTATATAAAGAAAACCCATGATGCAATAACATCTTGTCACATAAAATTATTGAAAAGACACTTTGTGATGTAAAGGGACTTGGTAATAGGGTCTATCCAATGATAGAGAGCACATACAAAATGATTTAATTAATTTATCCTACAAAAATAAGTCAGAAAAAATATTATTCAATAATTGACACTCATCTCTTAAATAGGCCTATTCTAGAACTTTTAATTTGAAATGCGAGTTTATCAAAACATTATCCTAAAACACAGCTTAAGACATTGATCATTATAATTAGAAAATCCATGTCATTTGTAAAAAAATCCATTGTCAATGTTTGGATAAGTTTCAATAAAAAATGATGATATATTTCATTTAGTGACACACATATGTGAATCTTTATTACATCCTTACTCCTTGAAATATTTTTAAATAGGTCATTAATTACTCCACCTTGGCAATTGAGATTTTACTTTATTGAGGTCATTTCCATTCTCATTTTTTTTTTTTTTTATTAGATATATATAAAAGGATCAGTTACAGATGAATCATTGTTTATACTATGATCTAATTATCAGATATCACTCAACTGCTACCAATAATATATCAATTTATGAGACTGACACATATACATTCTTGCCCCAACCTACTATATGAAAAATGGGGCCTATACATTTTATTCAATATACATCTGGACAAAACTTGGTATACAATATATCTTATATAATAAGCATAAACATGATATATAATAAGTCTTCATTTCTCTATCTAGGAGGTCCATTCAAGAGGGCCTTCCATCCAAATAATAGTCATATTCCATGGAATTACTCCCTTTTCTGCTAACTATATTTGATACCGATGTTCAATCTTCTGACCTTCATCAATCTCGTGCATAAAATCCTCCAATACATTGACAAAATGGGACCTTTCAATGTTGAATTTGGACCAGGTGTGGCCATGAGAGAGCTCAGATAGATAGACTCTTGTGGTTCAATCTTCTATAAATATTTCAAACTTCTTGACTGCAAGTCTCATCACAATGGATACTTGCATATTAATAGTATGAAAAATGAGTCTCCTTAGAGACTCAGTAAGTAGACTATCCTTTTCTTGATACATTTCCTCATTGATAATTTTACAAATAGTCCAAATAATTTCACAAGATAAAGAAGACCAGAAAATATTTCTCTTTCTTAATGCCTTTAATGTAACCAAAAACAACATCATGATGACTAAAACCATAAGCAAAATTAATCCCAAAAATATTCCAAATTTCCTTAGTAACAATGGAATCAAAGAATATATGCATAGTAGTGTTAGCAATCCTACAGATATTACACACATCAATATCATTATGATTGTTCTGTTGTCATGAAGGATTACGCCTGAAGGCTAAGTTTAAAACTCAAAAATCCTATGAAACATGGAATGATCCTTAGGCTTTTGGGTTGCCTAATCTTGAGGATCAATCTCCAGAGAGGGTTGGTTCCCTAATGAAAACCTCATAAAACTAACTTACTTTGCTAGAAAAGACTAGAAATCTTGCTTAAAATTGAAATCCTAAAGATACAGGAGGTGATTGTGTAGGATATTGTTGGTTATTTCTATTGCTACGATATGTTGTTTTCATTGATGTCAACTTATTCCCATGTATTTCTTCAGTGTTTGTAGATTGGGAAGATCTTATGATCTGGTTTGTAGTATTGTTTTTGTTGATCACTATTTTGCAGAATTCGGTATATCCTCTGGTACATTCTGGTGTGATTAGATCTTGTGCTGATTTTTTGGTATATTACTTGGGATGGTCTTGTGTATCTTTATTTTAGATGGATCATGATTTGGTTCCTTGCAAGTCATCTTTCTTCGTGACAGTTACTGATTGGTTGTGTTCTTGAGCTTTCAACAGTTGACCGATGAAGATTTGATAAGTGGTGTTGGCGTAACTATTCCTAATGATTCTAACATGCTTGATGGTGTTTCCTAGTTGTTTCCTATTTGTTTTAATGATCCACATTGATCGTTGTGTGAGTTATTGGTGGCTTCTATGAACCGGTGATGATTTTTTGTGTTATGTAGTTTTCCTGGTGGTGTAGCATGTCGCAGTTGATCTTGGCATGATTTTCAGTGGAGATGAGCATTTGGGAATTTGAGTTAGGACCATGTCATGCTATGTAAATCATTATATTGGTCTGATGGTTGATCTTTGTATCATGTGTTGTAATTTTGTAATTGAGGGTTGAGGGTTTAGCCGAACTTGTTATCAAGGTTGATGAATTGTATATATAGGTGATATATTCATGTAATTTAGGTGTTGATGTTATGTCTACATTATCAGAGAAAGGTTTATGTGTGAACAATTGATTCATCCTTCGATGTTGTGATTCAGGAGAGATTGGTGTTTCAGAGCAGACATCTGTGCTTAACCAGAACTGTAATCATGCATTTGGAGATGTTATTCTTTAAGTTCATTTCTTCTGGATTGTAGTATGTATCTTGTTGTAAGTCAATGAGACTTCCCTTAGGGTTGTAGCCTTCCGGGAAATTATATTTGAGCAATGAGCTCTAGGTAGTGTGCCTAAATGCATGTGCATTTCCCATTGTAATATTTTCACATACTACTATAGAGTATCATCTTACTATGGGTAGGTTCCCACCATGGTATTTCCCTTAACTTAGTTTTCCATGTCAAAATCCTAGTGTTGTGTGTTGTGCTTTTAATTTTCTTATTTTTCTTATTACTGCAGTTTATCTGATCTGTGTTTTGTGATTAAGTTTGGTATTCTGGTGAAGACTAATTCACCCTCCCTCTTAGTCTTCCCCCTTGGCTACTGTTAACAATTGGTATCAAAGATAGATCCTCCGGTAGAAGTTTAATTGCTTGAGGAGATCCAAGATAGCAGCTTAAGGTGTTATCTTTAAGAAGGATAGTCCAAGGTTTGACGGAAGTAACTATTCTATATGAAAGGACCCAATGGAAGTGCACTTGAAATGTCTTGGTGAAGATTACTGGAAGATTACAAAGAATGCCTATACTGTTCCTCTGAATGGACCGACTACTCTTGATGAGATCAAGGAAGTTGAACATAATATTAGAGTGAAAGAACCATTTCTTAGTGCCCCGACTGATTCTAAGATGAAAAATGTAATGGGACTTCAAGCTGCACATGAGATCTGGGTGAAGCTTGAGATTCTGTATGAAGGTGATAAATAGGTAAAGGTTGCTAAGTTGCAGAGTTTGAAAGGAAAATATGAGACATTGAATATGGGAGATGATGAGAACATACACTCTTTCATGGCTAAGGTGAATGATCTTGTCATAGGTATCAGATGTGCTAGTGGAACCATTGAGGAAGATGAAATTGTTTCTAAGGTGTTGATATCTCTGTCTCCTTATAAACATAAGGTTGGTGCTATTGATGAGATGCAGAGTGTGACTACAGTGACAAGAGATATGTTGTTTAGAAATATTGTTGCGTTTGAGCTAAGTGAGTTTGGAGAATCACATGGCAAGTCTAAGACTGTATTTAGAGCATTTGCTTATGTATCTGGTAAGCAAAAATATGATCGCGATGAGTGCAAAATATCTAGATATGAGAGAGAATAGAAATGGAAGAGAAAGAGAGAGAGATCTAGATGAGATTGAAGCACTAATTTCTTGGATATTACCTAAAGGTGTCGGTAAGTATGATGGAAAGTTGCCTTAAAATGTTTCTCTTGCAATAAGATAGGACATTTTGCTTCTAGACTCCTAGAGAGAATGGATAAATATGACAGGCATGATAAGTTTGATAAGCATGATAGGAATGATAGATATGAAAATAATGAGAAGTATTACAACTCTTATAAGTCTAACCAGAAGTATAGAAATCAGAAGAACTGCTACTATGTTGTTGATGAAGGTATTACAGATAAAGAATCAAAAGGAGATTAAGTTGTATTCCTTGCCATTAAGGAAGATGGACCTGTACCTATTGATTCCACTAGCTGTACTATTGAGGATAAAGATTTAGCTACTAAAGTTGAAGAGAAAGATGAATGGGTAATTAACAGTGGTTGTTCACATCATATGACTAGTGATAAAAGCAAATTTGTAAGTATGGAAAGATATGATGGTGGAATAGTTATATTTGGAGATGACAAAGCCTTTGTGATCCATAGGAGAGGTTCTATTTCTTTTGTTGGTAAGGATAACACTGACAATATCTTGTATGTTGAAGGTTTGAAGCATAATCTTTTGAGTGTTGGACAGATGGTTGATAGAGGTTATGATCTACAATTCAAGTATGGGAAATGCAAGATCTTAAATGCCTCTGGTATAAAGATTGTATCTGGAACTAAGACTGAAGGTAATAGTTTATCAAAGATTTGGATTACTCAAGTAGGGCAATTACTATGCAAATGACCCTAATATGATATGATAATGACCTAAACTTAATGAAGAGACCTAGGGTATGCAAATGTGACCTAATGCTATGAGGACAAAGATGCAAATGCAAATGTATGACAATGTCAATCTAAGACAAAACCTAAGGTTGAAATTATGAAATGGTATTACTCTAATGCAAGAGGACACATGAAAATGGATGACCCTTATTGATATGCAAAGGAGTATGACCTAGGTGAAACCTAACCTTGGCAGTTGACAATGAATTTGCAAAATGCAAACCTTGGATGAACCTAAATCTAAGTGACATGAATGTTGAGACAAGATTTTGAAAAATGTTTGACAACCATGTTTGAAGGTGTTTTGAACCTTGTTGAATGAAATACTCTTGTGTTTAACCTTGTTTTGAATCAATTTGTCTTATTTTTGGAATGAGACACAACTCAACTCTTGACAAGAAAAGAAGACAAGATATTTTAACTTAGACTCAAGAAAATCATGCTCATTCACACATTTCTTATGGTAGGTAAGGACAGTAGGTACTTGAGAGGTAGACTCATTATGAGATTCAAGGAGAATACATAGATGCTTGACCCCACAGGCTCCCCTCCATGGCACTCACTTCTCAGGGAAGCCAAGCATCAGTCCCCATGGAAATCTCCCCATGGTGAACTTAGTATCTCTTCCGAGTATCCGAACTTGTCCTTCTCAAGCAACTAGAAGGATTTTTGGCCTCTAAATACAAGGTGTTTAGTAAGGATTTCTGTTAAGCATTACTCCTTGGTGTCATGCAAGAATGATTGAGACATTAAGCCCACCAAGATACCAAAGAAATTTAGTCACGCAAGCATGATTTAGACCATGAGGCCCTACTTAGATGTTGATATGAGAAAGAGTCCAAGGGTCATCACTTCCCAAGTAACTACAATTCCCACGTAACCCTTCCTTCAAAGCTTTTGCCCATCAGGTATTTATTTATAGTGAGTTAGAATGCCAAGGTACTCTGGCTGTGCTCACTTGGGTCATTCCCTTCTCATGATTGTCACTTGCTTGCAAAATAAAGCAAATGGTTGGGAAGGCAGGCCCTCTAAAGGTAACAAACAATCCAAGCCATGAGAATGGTATCAAAGATCTGGATTTCTGATCACCCTAAGAAGGATGAGAGCATACTCTCCTACTCCAATGTCAAACTTGACAATCAAAGCAAACACACGTTCATTCCATCCTACTTAGCAATCATACTAGGTGCCTAATTATGAATCACAAACACAAAAGTTTGGTTAAATACAAGGCAACCTGCAAAATCACCAAGTTAGAAGTTTGATTTGTTTGGTCTTTGACTAGCAAACCTACATGAAATTTGTTAGTAGTTTCATTTTTGTCTTTACCATGCATAATGCCAAGGTGCTGCACAGAGAATCAATACCAAAGAAAAGCCAAAATGCAGAAACAGAATGCAAAACAAAGTAATTTGCAAGTGAAAATACTGATTTTTACCTCTGTTTCTGGCCTTACACAGGCACTAAATGTAGTGACATAGGTGCAGAAAGTAGTAACACAGGCACAGAATGTAGTAACACAGGCGCAAATTCCTTGACACAGGCGTAGAAGTGCCTAGAAAGCCCTGAATTACCCTATTTCTTGGGTTTTTCACCTACAAATCTGCTCAAAAGCACTTAAAAGCATGGTTAGGGGGTTAGTTCACGTCGGGTTCACCAATTAATGTAGCTAGGAATTTGGAAATCATCAAAGCAAATCAAAATTAAACTAGCTCAATCACGAAAACTAAAATGCAATGACAACAATCCTAAAAACAATCAATGAAAACATGAAAACAAGACATTCAGAATGAAATCTAAGCAAACCAAATGCAGATGTCTCCTTCATGTGGCTCCATTGTCATTCTTTCTCCTTCAAATAGCTTTGTTTTGTAGATCTCACCTTCAAGTGCATAAGCATAATGTGAAAGCAAGATTGTCAAGACGAGATGACAGCATAAGGGTACTAGAAGCATGATTGATTCGACCTTTTGATTGAAGAAATTCATCCAATTTATAGACAAATTGGAGAAAAGACAAGATTAGCATGAGGAGATTTGAAAGGAAATTTCAAATCAAGAATGACAATTATGACAAATTATGACAAATTGACACTTTCTATGCAAGATTGATTGATTGATAATTATGACAAATTTGCTATGTCATTCCCATGAAATTAGGAGAAATATTAGAAAAATAGAAAATTAGATGAATTAGAAATTAGGAAATTAGAAAATTGATGAAAATTAGAAAATTAGGAATTAGGAGAAATTAGTAAATTGGAAAATTAGGTAAATTAATTAATAATTTTTCATTCATTAATTAATTCACAAAAAGAGAGGAATTAGTTAGCCAATTAAATAAACATTTAATTGTGACAAGAAGACTTAGGATAAATAAACTATTATTTAACCTAGAGGGAGAAATGACAAACAAGGTTAAATGAATAAATCATGAAACCCTAGAAGATGAATTAGAAATGCAAGGATGACAATTAGGTCTTGACAAAATATAATTGATGTCGATTTAATTTGATCATGATTCTGACTAACAAAGGACCAATGTTGATAAGTGATTTGATTGATAAATGCGCCAATTGACGAGGAACAATGACTAATTGATCCAAATTGACATGATTGAGAAGGACGACGATCGATGTCAAATCGATCGCAAAATGACAAGATTGAGAATGACAATGATCGATGACAAATCGATCGCAAGAAGACAAGATTGAAAATGACAACAATCGATGACAAATCAATCACAAGATGACAAGATTGAAAATGACAATGATCAATAACAAATTGATCACAAAATGACAAGATTGAAAAGGACAATGGTCGACGATAAATCGATTGCAAAATGATAAGATTGATAAGGACAATGATCAATGACAAATCAATCGCAAAATGATAAGATTGATAAGAGGACAAAACCCTAATCCCATCATCGATTAGGATTGACGATGTCAAAATATGACAAATGAGCACGCATGTTGATGCGATAGGATAAGATCGACCAAAATCATGACTGAAGATTGTTATCGACAAGACCAAATTTGAAAGCAAGACAAATGAAGAATGCAGAAGAAGGACTCGATGCTCGCAAATGATAAAGACCAAGTGCGTGACATAGGAGAAATGTTAATGCGACACAAAAACCCTAAAATAAGGCAATGCGTAGATTTTAAAGTATGGCTCCGCAAGCATTGACCATTTTTAGACGTCTACAAGCCCTAACTGACATGTATTTAAGGGGAATTTGTCCTGTCATTTTTATAAGTTGAGGTTGGTCAAGTTGGATAAATTGAGATCAAACATTCAAGAGCATTCAATAATTCCTTTCTAGCATTGAGCATTCTCAAGCCTCCCTTCAAGGCTAGGTGTTGCATTCAAGTCAAGGATTCCACCATTAAAGAGGAGATTGATTCCAACATTCAATTCCACATAAGCATTTATATCAACATTTCTATCACAACCTCCTTTGAGGTGATCTACATTTCAATCTTTCATTTACATTTACTTGCAAGTACTTTCTTTGATTACTTGGTTAATTCCAAAACTGGGGTTTGACCTGAAGGAAAACCCCCAATCCCAACCCATTTTCCTCTCTTTTCTATGTGTAGGTTGCAGATGCACAGTTGTACTTTTAGATTTGGACTCCATTTGCAGAGGCAAAAAAACCCTTTTCATTTCGCGGATTTTTCAGAGGATTGTGTACATTCCTGCCACGGTCTGGGCAACTTTTCCTCAAATTTTTAGGGAGACTTTGTCTTGACATATTACTGTCAGATCCAGGTGTATAGCTTCATCCCATACTCCGATCTCAAGTTATAATCAGTTCTTCGTCACTTCTACACTACATAATCCAATCAATTCCTTTCCATTTTGAATAGGAAGAGGGGATTAACTTATCATTCCCATTTCACTCAGAATTTTATCTTGTTCTTTGGAGGTTGAATCTAGTGAATTTTCCTCTCCTCTTCTAATGTAACTAGGTGAAAAGTGTTTAAGGGAAATTCGTAGTGAATCTCTTATCTCTCCTTGGAGGGAAAGGGTAGTTTTCCTCTTGATCTCTCATTCACACATTTTTCACCCACCAATACATTTTGGTGACATTACATTTTGGTGAACCCGACATCTTGCATGCTTTTGTTTGAACAAAATTGCATATTTTTCATTTGCGAGTTACAAATTTCTACAAACTTAGTGGTTAAATCATTAAAAACCCTAGTTTTTAAAATTAAAATTGAACTTGTGATTTGTAAAAATTGTTTATGGTTATCTTAGATTTGAAAAGTGTTTTTTTGTCAAAATTCAATTTCCTCATTGTCTTGTTCAATTTGCAAATCAAATTTACAAAATTCAGAGGTTAGTTGTTAAAATCCTAATTTTCAAAAATCATCTTGAACTTATGCAACAATTGGATTTCCATTTAATTTTCAGATTTCTAATTGTTCTCTAACTTGTTTTCATTCCTACAATTCAAATTTCAAAATTAAGTGGTTAGGTCATAAAACCCTCATTTTCAAATTTAATTGGATTTTGTGCACATTTCAATCAATTTCATTCAAATTCAGATTTCTAAAAGGTGTCCCTATCTATTAGGTTTTCCCTTTTTCAAATTTGCAATTCAATTCCTCTTTTTCTTCAGAATCCTAATAGGGTCCTATTTTTACATTTGAACCTTAATTTCACCCATCTAGAAATTGTAAAATTTGACATTTTTTTGGGGTTAGCTTTGAAATTATTGTAATATTCATCCCTAAAAGTTTCAAAAAAAGTTGGTTGGACCATGTGCGTTCCCTCCACGGTCCTCGACTTTTTTCCCAAAATTTTGGGAGACTGTTATGACTTTATTTACTAGCCTAAATCCAAAAGATTGGCTAATTTTGTCGATTTTTGATCCCTCTAACATCGAAAATACCTCCAAAATTCAAATTTTCAAATTTCAAGAAATTTTTTAAAATTAAGAGGTTAATTATAGTCCGCCCTGATTTCACAAATTCCGATTTTAAAATTAAGTGGTATTCCCTTGGCCCTAATTTTAAAATTCCAATTTCCTTTCATTTTTGGAAATTGTGTCATCCTCTTCTTCCAATAAAGTTTAAATTATTTAATCATTATTTTCATACATTTTGCATTACTCAATTTTTGTAAGCTTTGTTCCTATACTTCAAAATTCAAAATTTCCCTCTAGTGCATGAGTTTTACCACTATTAGTCCTACCTATACCATCCTTGTTAGGCGAAGCATTAGAATTAAGGCCTCCCAAGGTTTAATTACCAAGGAGATGGAGCCTAATTTGGGTGACTCCTTTAATAAGGATCATGCTAATTCTTCCCATCCTAATCATGTGCCTATTCACCCCATTGATGAATTCCATGATGAAGAAGAAGATTTAACTAGAGTCTCTATAGATCAACTTTCCACATTGGAAAATCAATTTTATAACTTTCAACACTGGATGACCCAAGAATACCCTAATAGTGAAGCTCTTCCATTAATTGAAGGCCTTAATAATATGATTCAAAGTGATAAGAATGAAATTGATATATTACATGGCATTGCACATATTATTAATTCTAATGTCATGCCTATAAAAAGTTGTGCCGAAACCCTAGGTTATCCACAACCTTCAACACAAGTCAATCCTTCAATTCCTTTGACTACTCTTATGACTAGTATTCTTACTTTAACCTCCAACATCATGGCTACATCAAATCAAAATGTCATTCCTACAACCATTGGTCATGGGGGAATCCCTCTTCTTCATTTAATCCTCCATCTTTACCTATGTCTTCCATAAGTATTCATATTATTCCTCAGCCAATCAATGTGATACAAGGGGGCAATTCCTTCAATAACTTTGTTCCTCCTTTGAGTGTCCCTTTTCCTACCCAATCATCACCTATTCCTACTTATCATAATGTCCCACCACCTTATTCTCAATCCATTCCTTCCTTTAATAACATCACACCACCTTCTCAATCAACTATGTCTAACATCCATTCTTCTATCGAAGCGATAATTAACAATCTTGCTCAAACCATGTCTTCCTTACAACAACAAATTGCTTCTATGAGTCAATCCAAGTTTAGTGTGCCCACCTTTGATGTTGTGAGACCACTTTCTCTTAATATTTTTAAATTCATTCCACCTAAACATGTTGAGGTCCCTCAATTAGAACTCTATAATGGAAAATGTGATCCTCTTATGCATGTCAAAACATTTCAAACCTTGTGTACTGATTTTGCTTATGATCAAAAGATTGCTTGCAAAATTGTTTACAAGAACACTAAGAGATAAGGATTTACAATGGTATTTCTCTTTGCCTTCTTATTCTATCACTTGTTTTCAACAACTGGCAAATGCTTTCATCCAACAATTTCAATACAACACTTGAAATGCCCTGCCAGAAACCCTAAAGGAAAATAATACAACTAGGCAACTAAAAGGGTGTAATAATTTTTTTTTTTACAAGATTAAGTGCATAATCATATCAATAGCATGTTTAACAACACAACGGAAGTCTAATGTATGATTTCCTAAGGGTTACAAATGAATATTAATTCATAGATTATATTAACACCATGGTTAATCTAATTGTTCAGCTAATTAGGAAAATTAAATGCTTAAGATAAAATCTACACATACATCTAAATTCCATAATGAAAGAATCAAAGTACTCCAATGCATTCCCTTTTACAATATCCGTAAATACATGGTTTCCAATAATACCATGGATTACAAAGTTACAATATCAAGGTTACATAAAAGTTTGATACAATGACCACAATGTCTCAACTGAACAATGATCATGAACATGAGTTGGTACATGAACCACGAACCTAGAAAAACCAGCGAGGCCCTTCCTCACCTGAAGATACATTCCAGAACATCCGATGGGAAGTGGCACTACCACTTGACCATGTGATCCCAAAATGGAACCACCCCACCATGCTAGGAGATAGTAGAAAACCCTCAAGCAAGCAAAGTAAGACAAGTATGAAAGAACTACAAGACTCCGCAAACATCCATGTAACTCAACTCACAAACACTAGTGACTCTAAGGAGAGAGTGTCATCACATAGCTTAAGATGGATACCATGGTACAACCTCCATAGGTCTTGACCCCATCCTGGGTTATCCTGGTAACCTCTCCTGAACCTTCGGTTCCAACTAAGTCTCATGCGGACCCTACCAATCCTTTCGTGAAGACAAGGTGGTAAGTTTTCCATTCGAAGCCTACTCGTAACATTATGAGCCCTATACTAGCACTCACCTATGCATGAGGTACATTATATTAATTAATATTTATCTCCCATCCCAAATCAAATATTAGGTTATCACTTTTTAACTGACTTTCGATGGGTTATCCTATCATCCACTTCGGGCACGGCCTCTGCTTGAAAGCCACTCTCTCTCATGGGACACTATAGGAAAGGTCTCTCTATGAGAACTCTATGGTGAAACAGACATCCATACCTAATTCTGACAAACTACAGGTGAAGGATACACAATCACTAACCCAAGATTGACCATTTGGACAAAACACACAATGGCTCACATCAATAAGGTTATACAACAACACCTGACCAAGGAGATATAATAACATAGGACACAATGACAACTCAACCAGAATTGCAATGTAATTTAACCTTGACTGCAAACACCATATACACAAGATCCTAATACAGGCAATCTTTTCTTAAAACAACCAAATGCATAAATAGCTTGCAATTTAAGATTTCTAGAAAATAAGAATTACAACTATATTAATACAAATAAATTAATTTTGTCATTTGTTGAGAAAAGAGGTAAATGAACCAGGACACATGGGAATATAGAGAGCTTAGGCGTTATAAACTTAGAATTTTAAACCATAAGAAATGGATTGTATGTTACTGATTTCCTTTCATTATTTCCAAAAGATTAATAACACATATTTAGTAACAACTAACATAAATATAATTGAGAATACAATCTTTTGAAAAATAGAAATATCATCTTTCCTATAAACACTATTTCACCTATTTTATCTAATTGAAGACAATCTTTCATACTTTCTTATTCCAAATAATAACCATAATCAAAAGAAATCCGACCTCTTGTAAGCTTGGACTGGTTTGTAAGACTTCTGACGTTCTTCCGCTAAATAGAACTACGCCTTGCTTGTAAATCTATCTCGAATCTATCCTACCACTCTATTATCAAACAATTCTCTTCTCTCTCTCTTTGATACTATAAAAGTATCTTCTCTAATCCCTCTCCTATTCTCTTATTTCCTTCTGGAGTCTATCATTTCTCCTTGCTTCTGAAAATCCTCCATCTTCCTATCTTCCATCTCTATTTATCCTAGTTTTTCCTACGATCTCTCCCCATTCAGAGGCTCAGTGATTGTTATTTATTTGGAGTCTTCTACTTGAGTGTATGTTTAAATTCTTCTCACACCTCCATGTCTATCAGAGATGGAATCTTTTGATGCATATCCTGTTGTTTATCATGCATGATTATCTCTGCATTAATTTCCTATTGCACAACTATCCTAGAATCATGGCACCACGTGCCTGTTATCTTTATCATTCTTCACAGTTATTTGTATCTTTTTCCTACAAATTATGCCACCACTGAGTGTCTACTTCCAAACTGCGTGGAATAAAGAGTTATCTGCAGTTTATGATGGACTTCTTCTCTCATTCACCGTGGATACTATAGAAGATTACTCGCTCCATGGAGAGGTTGGTAAAGTGAAAGGTAATCACAAACACTTAAGTTTTTGTCTTTAGTGAGTTCCTTGTTTAAGCTGTCAGGTCGATGGCCACATTTCCATGTTGATACTACTCTTATTTCTATGTTTAGTTGATAGCCTCTGCATAGTTAAATGCCATAATCTCCATGATAAAACCTCTAAATTTCTGCATCTAACTAATGGTCTATGCCTACATGCTAGGTCTACATTAACCGATAGTTTATGCCTAGGTTTGAGTTAACTGGAAGACTAATCGACCTCCCAATTTGCCATGCGACATAGTCGCTTATACTAACCTGCCACCTTTCTCAAAATATAAGTACATGCGACTATATAATAATTTGCAATGTAAATAATAAACTTTAAACATATAAATAATAATATATAGTACTAATTTATATAGATGCGAATATATTTCATAAATAATGATGTTGTAGCATAAGACCATGATCACATAAACTTAATTTAATTATTCTCCTCAAAACATATACGTATTTATGTGTGTTTGATAAAATCAAAGTTATTAACTACCATGTATATCTAACTTGCTTTAATATAAAAACAAAATGATCATTAAAATCCAATCATTCAACTTATAAATAATTAGATTAAATAATCAATATAATTATACATGAGCCATATTTACCTACTATATACATGTATATGATCGAGTCCTAGTATATATACATAAAATACGTACAAATATTGTTTAATTTTGAAAACCAAACATTAATTTAATAATTTCTTTTAATTAATTAAATTTATAATCTCAATGCATAAAATACATAATTCCCCAAACATACCAATAATGAGATAACTTCATAAATTTAATTAATTAATTAAACCACTAAACACACAAACTAAGAAAACCTCAAGCAAATACTCATAAAAGATCAAACAACAAGATATGAAGGCCGAACAAACTAACAGGATGACCAACTGACAACACTCACACGAGTGTAACTGAATAAAATAGGGTCAACTACTATCTCCTCCACTTCCATCGGAAAATATAAGGCACGCTTAGACATGTGAAGCTAAGTGGAGATGATGCCCTGTACCTACCCGGTACTTGTACCTGCAATATCCTGCATCACTGAACTACACATACATATATACAATATAGAAAACATGACATACACACCGATGAAGGAGAATCACGACGTTCTCTGTCTCACCAAAATGAGTGAAGGAAAATCGTCTGCTTGCATCCTCCATGTTGCATAGATAAGTAAAGTGTCAGTACATAGCAATAATCCATAGAATGCCATAAATCACAAGTACTGAAATACTGCAAATAAATTATGCATCTCATATCTAGATAAAGCATGAAATAATATCATATAAGTCTACATAACAAACCATGGTAATGTATCCACTAAAAACAACCAATAATAAAATATGAGTCCAAATGAGTAGGGGTACTACAACACTGGTCCTAAAATCACTTTGACTGATTTAATGCATTGTAAACAAGGTGTTAAAGAAAAAGTGACCGATTTCATTGGTAGATATAGGAATTTGTGTGCTCAAATTTCTTTTCATGTACCTAATAATGATATTCAATGAATTTTCATTTCTAATTTGCAAAAGGATATAAGGGAAAAGCTTCTTTTGTCTGAGTTTACTTCCTTTCCGCAGTTGCGCACAAAACTCCACAATTATCAACTAGATGCGAGTCAAATGGAGCAATCCACTCCTATGGCTCTGAGTGATAAGGGGGAGAGTGTTCAACAACTATTTGTGAAGTTCAAACCAACAAAAAGCTTCATCAAGTTCAATGATATAATCAACAATAACAATGTGAATGCTACAATAGGCGTGCCTTCTATTTCTAAATTTTTCCAAAGAGAAAGATAGTTTACTCCTTTGAATGAATCTTTACATAGTATTATGTCTTAGTTGTTGCAAAGAAATGTTATCAAACTTCCTCCTATAAAATAATTTGATCCTTTAAAACTTTCATCCCCTTATTTTGATAACAATTCATTTTGTCAATTTCATCGTCAGTTTGGTCATGATATAGAGAAATGTTTGGCATTGAAAAATAAGATTCAAGATTTGATTGATAACAATACTATATCTGTGGTAGGTGTGAATGATAAAGGGAATAAATCAGTAGCTCCTCCTAATCAAAATCTTAAGATTTTCACTTATCCCTTTCCTTCTCATATATCTAATGTTATTGAGATTGTGCCTAATTCTTTCTCTTTTGAGGAATTCACTTCTATGGCTCCAAACTTGGTAAATATGGTAGAAAAAGAAGATACGTCTGAGGATCTTTGTATTACATTTGACCCTAGTGAGACCAATAGAGCACCTGGTGGCCCTTTATACATATTTGTGAAGGTTAAGGGTATCCCTTTTTGTGGAGCTCTTGTTGATCCCTCTTGCATGGTTAATTTTATCACTGAGGAGTATCTTTTCACTTTACAATTGCATAAACCAATATATGATGCTTCTAATGTAGTGGTGAAGTTATTTGATGGATTATGTTGTCCTACCATTGGATCTATCACCCTTCCTATTGAATTTCATACTAAATCTATGGATGTTAACTTTGTTATCATACCCTCTTCTGAGCAATTCCATGTGAAGTTGGGCTATCCTTGGCTATCTTCCATGAAGGCTATTGCTTCTCCAATCCACAAGTGTCTGAAATTTCCTCACAATGGAGAAATCATAATCATGAACCATAGCTTATTTTGTCCATCCGAAAGAAGCCTCGGTGTTCCTATTGATTTCTTTTGGCCTGAACAATTTCAATCTCTTCCATCAAGGAGTAGTGCTCTATTCAATCTTATCGAAAATGGAAGAAAGATATGATCTTATCCTCAATTCAACCTAGATCCCCAACACTTGACATTCCTATTATTCTTCAAGATGAGGTTCTTCCTCTCATGGATAGAACTAATCTCCCTCCTAAGGAGGATCATCAACCTATTACTATGGATGTGATTATACCTTCTCCTAAGAAGAACAAAAATATTCTTCCTAAGGTTAGACTTGTACCTCCTCCTCATAATGGACCTGGTCTCCTTCCTACACCTAATATTCCTCCTTCATATGGTGCAGTTCCATCTCCTTCCTCTTATCAAGAGAAGAGGCCTGCTTCTCCTCTTGTTCAACCCAAAAGACCTCAACCTAAACCTTCAACTATCAAGGAGAGAAACATTCCTACTTTTTCAAGTGTTCCTCCTCCTTCTCAACCTTCCACTAAGACTCGATGGAATCATTGTGTGAGAGAACACCAGCAAAGATGCCATGTTTGAGCTCATGAAGCTATCCCTCAAAATACTCAATCTCCTTAGACATTGATAGTTGACTTGATTCCCTTTTCTCCTAAGCAAGATGTTGAAATTACATCTTGAAAACATAAGTTGCACAAAAAAAGTGAAGGTTTTACTCCTATTCATGTTCTTGCTCCTCTTTCTCTAAACTTTGATGAATAAATGGGTGAAAATTTTATTCATGATGGCAATACAACTCCTAATGCTTCTGATAGTGAGTATGAATATGTTGATGTGGACAAGCATTTATCAACTGAATTTTCACAAACCATAATCCTAGCTCCTAGAATCAAACAAAGTGACTTACCACATGAGCATAGTCCTTGTTTGGATCATGTGATAGTTCCATCTATTGTTCTTGATGTCACTCCTCTGGCACGTTTCTCACCTTCCCAAAATAGTGATCAACAAGATCAGGAGGTGGAGGTCATGCTAAATTAGCAATATTAGCACTGTAGATCTTCTCTATCTCTCCTTTCTTGCGCTTTTGTGACCATTCTTCTATGTGTATCCCTATTCTTCTATTGTTCCCTTAATGTCTACTTGGGGATGATGCAAAGCATTGAGATATTTTCTTGGTCTCTTTCATGTTGACTCAAAAGACATCCTCTCTTCCTTTTATTCTAAGGTAGTGTCCTTTCTTTGGGGAATGGCGATTATCATATGCACATACATAATTGATATACATGAGTTATCATACAACATACTGACCCTGAGGAAAGAGAAACAACCTCATGTTTTGTGTTCATTATCCTTGGGTTTATTCCTTGATTGGGGGCTAAATCCTTGTGATAACATGCTCCCTCTCTTCTATCTCTCTTGAGTGTATCCTACCTTAAAGCCATCATTCCCAATAAGGTGTGTGCGATCACTTTAATGTGGGGATATAAACTCCACTCATATTTTCATTCTTGATACTTAGAATTACTTTGTTAACTTTATTTTGCTTTGTAATCTTTTCTATCCTTGCTTTCATGACTCATAGTGAGGGGAACTTTGCTACCTGCAATCATTAATCTCTTCTTCTTGATCTTCCCTTTTACTTTATCAATCAAAGTCGTAAGATCCTAAGTCCACTAGGGTCTTGGGGCATCTTTCCTCCTTGACGTGGTACAAGTCTTTCAATTGTGTTTCCTTTTACTTTACCGACAATATTGGTGTACACTCGTACTCCCTCTAAAGTGGTGGCCAAATTTAGTTTCATAAAATTGTGACCCTAGAAATTTTCGACCGCATAAGGGTCCTCATATATGCGAGATCAAATCTCCTAACTTGATCGGAGACCAGAGACTGCTCGACCTTCATAATATGATTCTTCCTTGGCCTCTTCACCACCTTGTTTTCACTCTACTCTGGAGAAAGGGGTAGGATAGGGGCGTGGTGCCCCTATCCCTGCCCTATTTTGGGGCAGACCCTTTCCTAAGCATGCATTGTAGGTTGTGAAGTTAGAGGGAAAAATCCCCGAATGTCGGCTTGTGACAAAAATTAGTTTCATTAACTCTAATTGACATGTATTTAAGGGTTATTTGTCCTCTCATTTGCATAAGTTGAGGTTGGTCAAGTTGGATAAATTGAGATCAAGCATTCAAGCATTCTTATCAAGAATTGAGCATTCTCAAGTCTCGCTTTAAGGCTAGGTGTTGCATTCAAGTCAAGGATTCAACCATTGAAGAGTAGATTGATTCCAATATTAAATTCCACACAAGTATTTCTATCACAACCTCCTTTGAGGTGATCTACATTTAACTCTTTCATTTACATTTACTTGCAAGTACTTTCTTTCATTACTTGGTTAATTCCAAAACTGGGGTTTGACTTGAAGGCAAACCCCCAATCCCAACCCATTTTTCTCTCTTTTCTATGTGTAGGTTGTAGGTGCACAGTTGTACCTTCAGATTTGGACTACATTTACAAAGGCAAAAAAACCCTTTTTGTTTTGCAGATTTTTCGGAGGACCATGTACATTCCCACCATAGTCTGGGTAACCTTTCCTCAAATTCATAAGGCGACTTCATCTTGACATATTACTATGAGATCTAGGTGCGTATCTTCATCCCGTACTCCAATCTCAAGTTATAATCAGTTCTTTGTCACTTTTGTACTACATAATCCAATCAATTCCTTTCCATTTCAAATAGGAAGAGGGGATTAACTTATCATTCCCATTTCACTCAGAATTCTATCTTCTTCTTTGGAGGTTGAATCTATTGAATTTTCCTCTCCTCTTCCAATGTAGTTAGGTGAAAAGTGTTTGAAGGGAAATTCATAGTGAAACTCTCATCTCTCCCTGGAGGGAAAGGGTAGTTTTCCTCTTGATCTCTCATTCACACATTTTTCACCCACCAATACATTTTGGTGACATTACAAGAATAAGGGTGTAATGACTACAAGAAGGTTAGTTGTTGAAGAAGTATGCTTGATTTCTAAAGTTGAACCTAAAGATGTTGTTGAAGCCTGTAAAGATGGAAATTGGATGAGAGCTATGGAAGAAGAACTAGATCATATTGAAAAGAATAATACTTGGGAACTTGTGCATAGACCTAAGGATAAGAATGTTATTGGTACTAAATGAGTATTCAGAAACAAGTTGAATGAAGCTGGTGAAGTTTTCAAAAATAAAGCTAGACTGGTTTGCAAAGGATACTCTCAGAAAGAAGGAATTGATTACGAGGAGACTTTTACTCTGGTGGCTAGACTTGAAGCTATTAGATTGTTTCTTGCTTATGCTACTTATAAAGATTTTAAGGTCTATCAGATGGATGTCAAATCTATCTTTTTGAATGGTGATCTTGAGGAAGAAGTTTACATTGAGAAACCTAATGGATTTTCACTATCAGATGATGGAGATATGGTATGTAGACTAAAGAAAGCTCTTTATGGACTAAAACAAGCCCCTAAAGCTTGGTATGCTAGATTAGATAAATATTTGTTGAAATTGGGATTTAGTAAAGGTGTTGCAGATAGTAATTTGTACTTTAAGATAGAAATTGATAACATCCTGATTGTTGAAGTCTTTGTTGATGATATTATCTTTGGAGGTGATGATGAGTGAGAATGAAGTTTGCTGGTAATATGTAGAAATAATTTGAGATGTCTATGATAGGAGAAATGAAATTCTTCTTAGGTTTGCAAATTTCATAGACTAAAAAAGGTATATGCATATCTCAAAGTAAGTATGTGAAGGAATTGCTGAAGAAGTTTGGGTTAGATGACTCCAAACCAGTTGGAACTCCTATAGTGACTGGTTGTAAATTGTTTAAGAATGATGAATCTCTGAAAGCTAATCAAAGTTTGTACAGATCTATGGTTGGTGGACTACTATATCTTACTTAGACTAAGTCAGACATTATGCATGTTGTGTGCTTGGCTTCTAGATATCAAGGTGATTCAAAATAGAGTCATGTCACTGTTGTTAAGAGGATATTCAGATACTTGAAAGGAATTGTGAATTATGGTTTGTGGTATTCAAGGAATGATGATTTCATGCTATGTGCCTATAGTGATGCAGATTGGGTTGGTGATGTTGATGACCAGAAGAGTACTACTGGTGGAGCATTCTTTTTGGGTAAGAAGTTGGTTTCATGGGCTAGTAAGAAACAAGATTCAGTGTCCTAATCTACGGTTGAAGTTGAGTATATTGTTGCTGCTAGTAATTGCACTCAGGTAGTCTGGATGAAGATATCAGAGTTATTTATGATGAGCCTACTATTATATATTATGATAATTCTAGTGCTATTAACATGTCAAAGAATCTGGTACAACACTCAAAGACTAAGCATGTGTCAATCAAATATCATTACTTGAGAGAGAAAGTAAGTGAAGAGAAGGTGAAGCTAGAGTATGTATCTACAAAGGAATAAATAGCTGATATTTTCACTAAGCCTTTGCTTACAGATACATTTTTCTACTTGAGAGACAAACTAGGGGTATCCACCCCTCCTAATGAGAACTAGATGCATTGAGT